>NC_084802.1:206207906-206520179 GCF_963169125.1 Humulus lupulus
TAGGAATACTGATTTAGGGCCCAAAATCGAAGTAAAAATTCGATTTTTATGCTTTTGGAAAAATCTAGGTTTTTCCTGCCTGTTTTCGGAGTAAAAAAGTTTCCCTAAAAAAACTTTTCACCTCCGCTTTTTAATCTATTTTTTCAAACTTTTCGTATGTTTTTAGAGTTTACGTTAGAATGTTGCTGGTCGTATAAAAGCTTAACTTTTATACACGAGCAATGTTATCCCAACATTTTCACTTCTTCTATTTATTGCCCGCAGATTCTCATCTCCCCTTTTCTGTTCCCAAATATTCACGCACAATCCCTGGGGAGGTGAGAGACCAATCGACGACGATCTGCTCGCGCTACTGTTCGAGGATCAAGAACAACTGTCACTACTATTTCCAGAAGGTCCATTTTCTCATCAAAACCCAGTGAATAAACCTCCGACTAGTCAACCGAACATGGGTCACGTGAAGTATATTGCTCGTAGAAAGAAGAAAACAGCCAACCCTCCTTCTAACCAACCTGCCCTTCGCACTAAGGACCCTTCTACAAACCCCCAGCCTGTAAATATTGCACCCCCAGAAATCCAACCTACAGCCCGACCTCGCGACGGCCTTAGGCCAGAGGTCGAATGGTACGTAGCACCTCCTAGCATCATATCAGTTAGGATGGTGAATAACTATCTCAAGAAGTACGATCTTCCTGGGATAACCCTAATCAAACCTTCACTCGACCAGAGGGCAAACGTGCTTGGGGGCACCTTCAGCACCTGGTCGAGGTACCATATCGAGGTAGGGGCTATCTTGCCTCTGCACGAATTTTTTCAAGGGGTGGCTAATTATTTTGAGGTCGCCCCCTTTCAAATTACTCCCACCGATATAGAGTACTATCTGCACTCTATATCCTTTATAACCATAAGAAGTGACCTGTACCTACACCACATGAGATCAACTACCTGTTCGATCTCAAGTCCAACCTCAACCACAACAACATGGGGTTCTTCCACTTCTACCATCAAGAGTCTGCTCGTACCTTCCTGAGCGATATCACCTACAAATCCAATGTAGGGAAGCACTTCCAGGAGTACTTTCTTACAACGGACCTGGTCGCTGATAACCTGGCCTTCACCCGAGGATGTAAATCTTTTAACCACCGGTCGTTTAATTTCTTCTAGCCTTTCTATACCGTCCTTAGAACTTTGGTGTTGTTTAGGTCCATGGTATTGACCAGACCCTACTCCAGAGATGGAGATAAGGGCAGCGGCCTTGGCCAGCATGATGAACATCGAGAAGAGTGTCAAAGAGCTGGTTACTGAAAGCAATATAAGGCTGGTCGGCCTTCTGGCACCTCACCATGAAGTTAGGGAGTCTACAGCAGGGAGTGCTACTGGAGAAGAGATCCCCGAGTAGCATCAGGATGTGTCACAGCTCCCGAGACGGCGGGCAACAAGAATGACCATCAGGGAACCCTCCAGCATCCCACGAGCTACTGCTGCTCCGACCCAACACGGGAAGGGCAAGCAGAAACTTCTATAATACCCTGAGCCCATACTCGAGTATTCTGATGAGAACGGTACTGACTTCTCACTTTTAGACAACTTGCCCATTCCCTGTCATTTATTCAACGGGGACGACAACTTTAAATATGCGATCAATTATTTAAATCCAGACTTCTTCGAGGCAAAGAGTGAGTGTAGCAGTAGTACCATAAACAATGTATCGACCAGTAATAATAGCTCGGGTATACTACTTAGACTTTTTCTTGCTCTTATTCCCTTGCTTTTTTAAGTAACTTAATTTATATTGTCTGATCGTTTGTTTCCATCCTGCAATCATGACTTTCGGAGAAGCGTTCGACTTGTACAACAACCCCAATGCCACGGCTTCTGCGTGCAGGAGGAAAGCGAGCAGGCGATACCTCGGGGAAAGTCGTAGCGACCCTTCCAAGAAAAGGGCTCGGACTGAGGATCATCTTACACCAACACCTTCCAAAGACACAACTCCTCCTCCAGTTCCCGTTGACCTGATTTCAGCTCCCATCGACCCAGCTCCTCTAGCTCCTCGTAACCCAAGTCCTTCCGCTCAGTTAGGGAAGACTTAAGCCGAGGCTATCCTGAACACAACTTACAACTCGGCCAACGAGAGGCTGAAGAAACTGTCGAGACATCGGCATGGCCAGGAAGCCTTCAGCAACATCTCTACCATGAAGGTCGACCAAATTTTCAGTCGCGTGCTGAATGAAGTACTCAGTGTAAGTTTCCATTTTGTTGTGCTTTAGCTGTCTATCTTGCTCTTTTATCCACACTAAAGCTTTACTTTTTCTCTAATCACAGGGGGTTTTGACCATGAGTACTAGTTGGCGTCGCTCGGAGGAGATGGTTGTCAAGCATGCTAAAGAGATTAAGATGGTCAAGGAAAGACTCGCCGAGCAGCTCAAGGTGGCCGAGACCAAACATGTTGAGCAGCTAAGAGTGGCTGAGGACAAAATTGCTAAGTTAGGCGAGGAGCTGAAGCAGCACTAGGAGACTTTGGTCAAAATTACTGAAGCCAAAGAGAAGTACAAGGAGGCTTCAGTGCTGAACTTCAAAGAGGCCTCCAAGCTCTAGGACGACTTGGTGATCAGCAGAAAAGACATTGCCGAGCAAGAAGAGTGTGTTAAACTGCTTGAAAAACCAATGCTCACAACCTGGAGAGGTTCAAGGGAGCGGCGTTCAACTGCTTTTATATGTTTTGGAAAAGCAACCCCGAGGCAAACTTTGACTATTTACCAGAACATATGAAGTAGGCTGAGTTGGCGAAGTGCATTGCTCTCCTGGAAGAAGAGGAGAAAGCTCAGGGATCCCCTAAGATCTCTTTGGCAATAGGCATTGAAGGTGTCGACGAAGATGTTGAGACCACAGTCAACCAGCAGCCCCAGCAAGATCCTCCAGTGGCTCATGCCGCTCCATAACTTTATTTATTTATTTTGATATGTAACTAGGACACACGAACCACAGTTCGTGATGTCAAGACAATTTTTTGCTGCATAGGGCAGCTTTTCTTTTAATTAGTAATTACATCCGAGCAGCAACTACTCGTGGTGTAAAACATTTTACTTTGATATTATAATATTTGCAATTTATTATAACATCTATTCGCATGACCGAACTCAGCATAGCACTTTGTTTTGATTTGAAAGTTTTTAAACAATTTTGAAAAATACTCTAAGTACCGTAGTATGCTTTCCCTTATTTTGCTTGTGTGTTTACATATGTCTGATGATATGCTTTGCTTGCTTAGTACCTTATATGCCCCCCAAGTGATTGAGGAGCTTAAGGTCCTTGGTCACTTGCCATGACCAGGACCTGTTCGAACATTCCTACTCATAATAAATACTTATAAAAATGATAATATAGCAAAACAACACACGTAATAAGCAAATACTTGTAATAAATACAATAATTGGCAAGAATAATTGGCTGCGCACAGTTCCTGTTATTTCTCATAATAAATGGACAATCATATCTGTTTGAGTGATCAAAAATTGATCTTACACTTATAAGCGACTAGTCATATGACTGACTAACCCTTGTTCATAAACTTGTAAAAAGTGAAATTAATACAAGCCATTTCTTTAAAAAGAACTATTTTATTGATAATACTTGCGCAGGTGTTCTCCATTCCAATAGCGAGGAATGAGATCTCCATTTAAGCGAGCAAGTTTATAAGTGCTTGGTTGGAGGACTTCTTCAATTTGATATGGACCCTCCCAGTTAGGTCCAAGCACTCCGGCAGCTTGATCGCGGGTGTTAAGAAAAACTCTTCTAAGTACCAAATCTCCCACGTTAAATTTTGTTTCCTGTACTTAAGCTGCTACTCGGAGTTGAGCTTGCTTGCGCCTTTCATCGACCAAATCCAAAGATTCCATCAATAACTGACTATTAACACTCTGATCGTATGCCAACCTTCTATGTGATGGTGGGTCTAATTCAATAAGCAACATGGCTTCATATCCATAGGCCAAAGAAAATGAAGTATGGCCCGTTGTTGTTCGATGAGATGTTCTATACGACCAAAGGACTTCTGGTAGATGTTCTCACCATACCCCCTTCGCTTCTTCAAGCATTTTCTTCATAGTATCCTTCAGGGTTTTGTTGACAGCTTCAACCTGTCTATTTGCTTGAGGATGAGCTACTAAAGAAAAACTCTTGATAATCTTTCTTGTCAAATTGTGTGTCATTATCTGAGACAATCTTTCTTGGAAACCCATACCGACACACGATGTTCTTTACTACAAAATCTAGCACCTTCTTGGTCGTTATTGTTGCAAGTGGTTTAGCTTCGGCCCACTTTGTAAAGTAGTCAACAACAACTACTGCATACTTGACATTGCCCTTTCTTGTGGGTAAAGACCCAATCAAATCTATCCCCCACACTGCAAATGGCCACGGGCTTTGCATCTGTTTGAGCTCATTAGGGGCTACTCGTGGTATTTTGGAGAACCTTTGGCACTTGTCGCATTTTCAAACAAAATCCACAGAGTCCTCATTCATGGTAGGCCAGAAGTATTCTTGCCTTAGGATCTTTTTTTATAAACTCTGCCCCCCAGCATGATCTCCGCAGAAACCTTCATGGACTTCTCGCATTAGCTCCTTGGCCTTTTCCTTTGAAACACACCTTAAAAGTGGCATCGAGTACCCTCTTCTGTATAAAACTCCTTCGAACAGAATGAATCAAGCCGACTGCCTCTGGAGGGTTCTTGCTTTGTTTATGTCCATCGGCAGTACTCCTTGCTCTAGGTATTCAATGAAGGGCGTCATCCATGTGTCTGTTGTATGAATTGCCAGTGGAGACTCTTCTGCTTGAATGCTTGGTGCAGAAAAATGCTTAACTGGTACTATGTTTAAGGTGTCAACATCTTTCGCGCTTGCTAACTTGGCCAAAGCATCGACATTTGAGTTCTAGTCGCGAGGTACTTGCTAGAGAGTATATTTTTCGAATTGTGCCAACAAGTCCTTTTCTTTGTTCAAATAAGCAACCATCTTAAGATCCCAGGCTTGATATTCTCCAATAATTTGATTAACCACTAACTGGGAGTCACTGTAAATCTCAAGCAACTTTATATCCATGTCCTTGGCTAACTTTAGCCCTGCGAGCAGAGCTTCGTATTTGGCTTCGTTATTGGACGCTCTGAAGTCAAATCTGATTGCACAATGGAATCGATGTCCTTCGGGTGTGACTAAGATCAAACCTGCTCCGACATTGTGCTCGTTAGAAGAGCCATCTACGAACAACTTCCAGGAAGGAGCTTGACTTTGTAGGTCAGGCTCTTCTATTGGGTCGGTATCCTGGATTCTAGTGAATTCCGCGACAAAGTCTGCTAGAGTCTGTCCCTTCGCAGCTGCTCGTGGTGAATAGGAAATATCGAACTACCCAAGTTCAACTGCCCATTTCAATAATCGATTGTCGACTTCTGGTTTTTGCAGAACTTGCCGTAGTGGCTGGTCGGTGAGTACCACGATGGGGTGAGCCTGAAGTATGGTCGCAACTTTCTGGAGGCCAAAGTCAAGAAATAAGCTAATTTCTCAATGGGTGGATACCGCAACTCTGACCCTATTAGCCTCTTGCTTATATAATACACAACTTTTTGAACATGTTCCTCCTCTCTGACCAGGACAACGCTAGTAGCATACTCGGTGACTGCCAAGCAGATGAACAAAGTTTCTTTTTCGATCGGCTTGGATAAGATCGGTGGTTGCGACATATGAGACTTTAATGCCTAAAAAGCATACTCGCACTCTTCTGCCCACTCGAACTTCTTGTTGCCCCTGAGTAGATTAAAAAATGGAACGCACTTTTCTGTTGATTTAGAAATGAATCTACTCAAAGCGGTAATCCTCCCGGTTAGACTTTGAACATCTATAATTTTGGCAGGCGACTTCTTCTCGATTAGGGCCTTGAATTTTTTGAGATTAGCTTCAATACCTCGCGAGTTTACTATGAATCCCAAAAAATTTCCCGATCCAACACCGAATGAACACTTGAGGGGATTTAGCTTCATCTGATATTTGTTTAAGACATTGAAGCATTCTCACAGGTCCTCGATGTGCTCTCCTACCTTCTTCAACTTGACCAGCTTGTCATTGACATATACCTCCATGTTAACACCGATCAGCTCTTTGAACATGTGGTTGACCAATCGCTGGTAAGTTGCACCAATGTTTTTTAAACCGAAAGGCATTACTTTGTAATAGTAAAGCCATGTATTAGTTCAAAAGATAGTGTGATCCTCATCAGGTAGATGCATAGTAATTTGGTTGTACCCCGAGTATGTGTCCATGAATGATAAGATCTCATGTCCTGATGTGGCATCGACCATCTGGTCGATCCATGGGCGTGGGAAACAATCCTTCGGGTAGGCTTTATTGAGGTTTGTGAAATTCACGCACGTCCCCACTTGCCATTCAGCTTGGGAACCAGTACAGGATTAGAGACCCAAGATGGATAAAACGCTACCCTGATGAATCCGTTCTCCTTTAGCTTCTCGACTTCCTCTTTTAACGCCTTTGATCTATCTTTGTCGAGCAGCCTCCTCTTTTGTTGTACTGGTGGAAATTTTTTATCTATATTCAAGACATGGTTGATAACTACTGGGTCAATCCCAACCATATCCTTATGCGACTAGGCAAACACCTCATGGTTCTCCTTTAAAAATTCCACCATTTTTTGCTTTGTTGTTGTCTCTATGTTTTTACCGACTTTCACAACCCTGGTCGGATCTCCCTCATCAAGTTGGACCTCCTCGATGTAATAACCCAACTTATTCTAGACTTTGGACCATTAATAACTACTATACATAGACATTATTCTTAGGAAAATTTACATATGAAATAGTTATAACTATATTAAAAATTGTAAGGCAAAAGTTAAATACATAAAAATTCGGTTAGAATATGGGATCCCATTGTTTTGAAAATAAAACATAACATAACTTAAATCTTAAATAAAATGGTTACAATATTAAGTGCGGAAATACATAGAAATCATAATTAAAAGACTTAAACAACTTCATCCTCTAATCGTTCGCGTAGTCCACCGATTCCATTCTCCCTCAATACACAATCCCAAGCTGCCAAGAATCTTCCTGCCGCCATACTATTTTCCTGCACATATAAAACATAAAGGAATGAGCCTAATGCCCAGCAAGGAAAATCTACTACAAGCATGAAACATAATCATACACATAAACTATGAACATATATCATATACTATAACATATATATCATAATTTTAACCCATGTACATGGTAACTATTGGGGTTTGCTAACTAAGCAACTATAAGCCTCATATTACAATGAGGTTTGCTAGTAAAGCAACTATAAGCCCCAAAAACATAAAAGTGTTGGGGTTTGCTATATAGCAACTATAAGCCCAAAACATAAAAGTGTTAGGGTTTGTTATATAACAACTATAAGCCCCAAAACATACATATATCATAACATATAAATCATACTACAGCATAATCATAACATATTATATAAACATAGCACATATCACATAGGAACTATCCTATTTTCCTTACCAAATACCGGGATGTGAGAACAAGGACGGGATTTTGGAACACTCCTAAAAACCATTAATGAGAGGTGAGTATTCTAAAAGAAAAGAGATGAAAAGAATGAACTAAACCATCGAAAAGATACTTACCAACAAGAACCTAAAGTTCAAAGAACTTAGATGCCTAACCAAGAAAAAAGAATACTGAGTTAGGATTTGAGTAGAGAAAAACTATAAAAAAACTAAGGAAATATACAGAGATGAACTAGGAATAAGAATACCTTTGATTGCTTTATAACCGAACTATACCTCGAAACCGAAATACACTATAAATCTTACTTCCCAAGTGTTTGATAAGCTTATAATGATAAAGCTTATAACCCCAACCCAAGTGTTTAACACTCTAAAGTAAACCTAGCAGCTTGTAGGCTCTGAACTTAGCTTGAAGACTGAAATAAATGGCTGGGTACTAGGTCCTATTTATAGAGTTCAAGAATGAAAAGATCTTCATTTAACTTTAATAAAATAATGGCTTTTTAATTGAAAAACATTTGAATAATCGTTCAGCAGAGGCTGAAGACTCGATCAAAAAGATTCTGGCTTGTCAAGAGGTTTATGGAATAAAATGAGCTCGGTTTCAAATAATTTGAAAATGCAGCCCTAGAGGCGATATATCGCCTACCATAGGCGATATATCGCCTGGGCTCATATTCTCGAGGCTCGTCGAAATGGTCGTGCGAAGTTACGTATTTTTCGTATCCCCGTGTGACGATATATCGATATACGCTGAAATATTATACACGTAATTGCACTTTTTCAGCCTAATTTGAATTGAGTAAACAACTTTGACTGAGTCCTATAACGATTTCAAAGCTGCTGGCAGACTCTGGGTGTAACGCCCTGGTTACCCCAGAATAGTTACGGTGAACCGGAAATTTGACCCGCTACCCGAGTCCTTTGGTTAAAAACGTGATCTAAGTGCTATTATCAAGTTAAGGTAGAAAACCAGTAAAAAGGAAAGGGTACATTTCATTAAGTAAATAAACTGCTCATGAGCCTTTCAAAATGTTTACAAGTAGTTCGTAATACAAAAGAGTCGCTACAGTTCCAAATTTACAATCCCCACCGGCCTAAGCGGCAAAAATAGGGTAAACCCCTAGTCCCTCTGAGAACTCCTTGACCGTGGCGGTCAAGCGGCCCTGTATGTACACAACATCGCCCAAGCTCTCCACTCAGGTGTAGAGTCCAAGAACTTTACTTAGCTAATTGTTTAGTAGTATTATAGTATGTTTAGTGTTATCATTGTTACTTTGGATTTTTGGTTCAGACCGGGAGTTATTTGGACACTCATAGTAGTACTTATAGATTTTCTAAGTTTAACCTATAGTTTAAGAATATTAAGTATAACCTAAGGTTTGATTAATGTGTCTGATATTAAGGAATATATTATTATATTATAAGGTTTAGACATCAACCAATAGGATTTTAAGCACATGTTTTGAATGGTAATTAAGGATTAAGTATTTTTGAGGATTAAATTAAATAAGGGTAAAAGTTTGAATGTATAGGGTCAGTCAGCAGCTTTGAGCACGTTGAGGGCTTAGTCAAGGCTGTTTAGTCCATTCAAACTTAGCTAAAAATGTGTAAACTCGTGTTTAAATATTCTGCGTATGCCGATATATCGCAGCTATAGGGGGCGATATGTCGCAGCACGTAGATACGGAAAACACGAATCGATGCACGGTCGCCTCGGGAACAAAGGTCCAGGCGATATATCGCCTATAGGGGGCGATATATCGCCTCCACCAGCATGTTTTCAAATTCATTTGAATTCTTTTCCCTTCAGCCATTCAAACTCCTTCAACAGTCCAGCATCTTCTGAACGAGTCTTCAGCCTCTGCTGAACGATTATTCAAATGATTTTCACCTAAAAGGCCATTATTTTTATTCAAGTAAAATCAAGATATTTTCATTCCCAAACTCTATAAATAGGACCTAGTACCCAGCCATTATTCACCATTTGCTCTAAGTTCAGAGGCTGCTAGTGTTAAGTGAGTGAGAGAGTGTAAACACTTGGTTTGGGGAAAAACTATAAGCTTAAACATCATAAGCTTATCAAACACTTGGGAAGTAAGTGAGTGCTATAGTATTTCGGTGGATGTTAGATTGATCTTGCAATCTTTGAGGTAAACCCAAAACTCTAGTCCTTTCTGTATTCTATGTTATTTCTTTTCTCAAAACCTTCTACTCAGTCCCCTAACCTTATTCTTATTTTTGGTTAGGGAATCCAAGTTCTTAAGCACTTAAGTGGTGGTAAGCATATTTTCGTTTAATGATTTAGTCTTCCTATTCTCTTTCATTTCATCTCCTTTCTTTAGACTCACCCTTGTTCATTGTGGTTTTAGGAGTGTTCCAAAAGTCCTAACTCAGTCCATTTTATCCCGGTAACTTTGGTAAGGAAAATAGGCTAGAATTAATATGTTATGTGCTTATGTTATCTATATGTTTATGTTATTAAAAGTGTTATGATATGTATATGTGTATGTAGGCTTGGGCATATGACCCATATGACTAACAAGACCCCAAATGGGTTATGGGCATATGACCTACTTAGCTAGTAGGACCCCATTAGCCCCATGGGCATATGCTTGTTTAGTCTATGGGACCCCAAGTAATAATGGCCATTATAATAAGTGTATGTTATATGTATTATGTTAAGTCTTTATGTTTTCTTATGAAATTGTGTATATGACAATGTGTTAGGATTTTCCTTACTGGGCATTAGGCTCACTCCTTTCTGTTTATGTGCAGGAAAATAAGTTTAGAGGTGGTAAGATTCGTGACGCTTGGAGGATGTGTATCGATGATGAATGGAGTCAAGGGGCCGAGCGTTATCGATTCGAGGATGTAGTCTCCTTTTATGTTTTTTATGGTTTTACATGTATTTTCCGCATTATTATGTAATGTCTTTTATTTTAAATCTTATTTTGTTTTAAAGACAATGGGATCCCAAAATCCTTCTTAGTATTCTGTTTCTTTGTAAATAACTCTTATTTTCAAGTTACTCAATAAATTATGGTATTTTCGTAAAATGTAAGTTTTTATGTATAGTTTCGATAATGGTCCAATTAGTCTAGATTAGTGGGTCATTACATCAGGGCTGGTTAAGCTTTTCCTTCCCTTTACCTGCACCACGTAGCACCCATGAGCCAAGGCCCAGCAAGAAAACACAATAAAACATGATATAATATCAACAGCGATCATAATAACCATTCAGGACTATCAATCCGGTAAATAGGAGACAATAGCCAAAAGTCACAATAATGAGCATCGCTCCCTCTAGCCATGTGATGATAGGGTCACCAGGGCTTAACTGATAAATGATTCTTTCATAAGTTTGATCAGGACAGGCGCAAGGTGGGTAGTCACCAACATAACCTTCCTCACGACTCTAGAGTCGAAGCTATGGACAACGTCCCTTAGCCATGTGACAAACGGTCACCGGGGTCATGTACCTTGGCTATAGTTATCTGGTCGTAGACCAGGCAAGCGCTTATAAGTTCTTCGACCTTAGGTTCGGTCCTGCATTAATGCCATAGAGCCACTCAATGCGTGATCATCGACTTTAGAGTCGGTCCCTGACTAGTCAGTGTCTTAAACAGGTAATCAGCATTCATTAGCATTTAACATGCAATCCACGTTCACATATATCAACCAACATGCCTCAATATCAAACCATGCACGTCATATACCTGTACAGGGTGCAACTATATCCATACACTGTTTTCTTACCTCAAGTTCGAGCGAGAAGTATGATAAAGACGACCCCTGAGAACGATCGGTCTTTTAGTTCCTTAGCGGTTACCTAATCACAACCAATTATAACCTCCATTAATGAGTATACACAATAATAGGGTCTTAACCTAAGCACCACCCTCGGGACCTCAAAACATGCCCACACGGTGAGTAGATTCGATCCCGGGCCTTAAGGATTGAAACCACAAGTCAAAAACCCTTAAAAACACTCAAAACGGGGTTTGGAAGGAGCAGGGTAGCGCTACAGCGCTCAACCCCTAGCGCCACAGCGCTCTACACAGAACCTCCCAAGCGCCAGAAAGCCTCCTGAGGAGCGCTATAGCGCCCTAGGGTGGGCGCTGTAGCGCTACCTCCAGGCCCAAACTCCCCTGAACCGACCTTCTTCAACTTCTTCGATTCTAACTCGATTTCCAAGCTTCCAAAGCCTATTCTTGATGCCAAATAAACCCAAAAACCATCCTAACACACCCCAAACATCACAAGCATGGGAACCCTAGCCAAAACTCCCAACAAAACCATGAATTCACCCTAGTAATCTCAGCTGCAAAACAAAACCAAAACAGGGCAAACCAGAGAAAACCATGGTTAGAAACTTACCCAAAGCTCGGCTTATGATGGTCTTCAATGGTGGAACACACTCCCAAACTACCAAGGCTTGCTCCTCAAGCTTGAATCCTCAAAATTGGTTCAAAAACCACAAAGGACAGTGAGGAGAAGAAGGTACGGGAGAACTCTTTTGCACACTCTGTTTTTCCACCACTTTTCTCAACTATCAAAGGTTATATCTATCCTAGGGGTGAAATGTCCATTTTACCCCTAGGTCAATCAATAGTTTCTAAAGGCTCCCAAGGGCATATCTGGTACTTTCCTCCTAACTCGTTAATCATAATTAACGCTCTCCAATTCTCGCTATTCTAAAAAATCATAAACACCAATAATTCACATCCCGTTACCCTTTATCTCCCGGTAACGCTCTAATCATCAAAATCACCACGAGACTCAACCCAAGTCCAGACACTTACACCTGTTGTGACTAAACCGCTAATCAATAATCTACGATCGTCTCAAGTCGAATATCTCGAACAAACCCACATTATAATGTGGTCTCAACACATACCATCGACATGCATACAATTAACATTATATTATAATATAATTCTCATAAACATGCATAAACACATTCAATGTCATAATTAAACAATTATGGCCCTCCCGGCCTACTAACCCGGCCATTAACCATAATAGGGAATCTGGGGCATTACACTGGGATTTTCAAATATTACTCTTAATAAACTATTCCTCAAAAATACTTAATTTCTCAATAAAACATACACATGACAAGTGTCATTATCTTATTGGGTCTATCTAAACCTTATAGTATAATAAATATCATCTTCATAATCAGTCATATTAATCAAACCTTAGGTTATAATTAATATTCTTAAACTATAGGTTAAACTTATAAAATCTACAAGTGTTGCTACGAGTGTCCAACTAAGTCCCGGCTTGAACCAAAATCCACAGTCATAAACATACTACAACTACTACTAGCTATTACTATTACTACTACTATCTAACTAGCTAAGTAAAGTTCTTGGACTCTACACTCGAGGTCCTCCACCGGTCCTACTGTTGGAGATGTGCCCTGAAAGCATATGTAGTAGACATTGTTTTTATGAAATAAATAAATAAATTGAATTTGTTATGCATATATTTTATGGACTATATTATTCTATGATAATATTATGTAAATATCAGGAAAATTCCTAAGTTCATGAATGTAATCTCAAACACGTATTAGTACGAGAGGATTGTGTTTGAGATAAATGAACTTGAATAGTTCGCAGTAAAATAAAGTTATGGAATCTTTAGATTAATTACTGCAAGTATGGTCCACTAGTATTATGAATACATGTGATCTAGATCCGAATCACTAGTGTGGTAGGACACTTTAGTGGAGGTGCTTTATATATTAGAGAATATATAGAACTGGACCAGATATGTTTATTAATACTTAGTTAAATAACATTTCGAAGTGTTAATTAAATATATCAACTGATGATCATATACAAATAGATCTTAATCCTGAGGTTACTATGAACTCCTGTTTATGTTATATGAGTTCTTTGATTCACTTGTTAGGGTCTGTCAGAATGATCAGGCTAAAAACTTTTGTTTTGGGAACTCATTAATATAGATGGCTGGGGACATAATATACAGATATGGAATCTATACCTTCTCGCAAGAGATTGAATGATGGTTCTCTTAAGGGTTGACTTTTGGGACTGAAAGGTTATTGAGCTCAAATTCATAATTTAGTTATGAATTAACCTTCACTAGTAGAGTCAATGGTACTTAAGGAAACAAGACATAATTAAAAGGGTAAAACGGTAATTTTATTCCCGATTAATTATGAACCATTATTAGAGGGTCAAGTTGTATGCAATGATTATATCAATGGACGCTTTATGATTATAAAGTACTCAGTAAATGAAATGTCTATAATTACAAGAGTGCAGTCTCATATTTATAGTGGAATAATCATGAGATTAATAAATTAAGATTATTTAATTAAAGAGTTTAATTAATAATCTCAAATTTATTGGAGCTTGGAATTATAGGTCCCCATAGTGGGCTCTATCAACACTGTTCAAGGTAAGAGATGATATGAAGGCAAAATAGTTTAAAGACATATTTAAGAAGAAACTTGTTCTTAAGGCCAAATATGCAATTATATGATAATAGTGATTAATTAATTAATTACAAATTAGTTGTAGTTAACAAAATTAATTAATATTTAATTATTGTGTAATTTTTGAAATTATATTAAATAATTAAATAAATTTCGAAATTTAATTAAATAATTAATTAATTGTAATTTTTGAAATTATGGTTAATTAAATATTTATTTTCGAAAATTTTGGGATTTAATTAATTAGTAGAATTAATTAAATATCTTTATTTCAGTGGGAGATGATAATATGATAAGTTCAAATTGGATTTGAATTTAAAAGATTAATATTTATTCAAATTATTAATTATATTTGATAATTAATTAAATAGATAATTAATTTGAATTCAAATTTGAATTAGTTATCAGGTTGTTGGAACTTATCTGACAAAGTAATTTGAATAAATAATTAAATAAAATATGAAAAAACAATATCCCTAGAAATTAGGAAGCTACACGTTCACACACAGTCCAGGACTGTGTGTGGCGTGTAGGACAGTATTTTTCAGGGATGGGATTTTCAATTTTATTTATTTAATTAATTAATTAATGGATAATTCAAAATTTGATTTTTGGATTTTTTCATTAATGGAATAATTAATTAATTAAAAAGAAAATTGTAAAATGGTTACAGATTTATTTTTAAATTTTGAATATTTTCTGTTAAGTAAGACTGATCAGATTATTATTCAAAAATAAGAGTGAAGAGAGTGAGACTACTCTACACATTCGCTCTGTGAAAAATAGAACGATAGTTTTCTCTCTCCCTGAAAATAAAGAACCAATTCTCAGGCCTATTCTCTTGATCTCATGAGTTGAGTACATCAAGAAGAATCACAAATAAACTATCCTTCATTCTCTAAGTGCCCACACATTTCTTGAGGTGTAGAGAACGCTTTGGAAGATCTTGGTGTGAGTACGTGGGCGGCTTGGATAGGAAGATCGTTCTAAATACGAAAAGATAGCAAGGACACTTGATAGGCTTCAAGAGGTATGATTTCTATTAGTATCTTGTTTATGATTAATGTATGTATATTAATGGATCCGCATATTTAAAGGTAGTTTAAATATGTTACAAAATTTTTGTTGTACATTGGGCCAATAACACCACCTTTCCGCTGCGTATTAGGAAACATTCCCATGCTTCTTGTTGGTTTCCCAACACGCATCCTACCCCTGCGTCGGTTGGGAACTTCATGGCTAGGTGCCAGACTAAGGTAACGACTCGTAGGTCAACTAGAATAGGCCTCCCAATCACAACATTATATGCAGAAAGACAATTAACTACTATAAAAGTAGTGAGTAATGTCCTGTTCGCCGGTGCAGCTCCTGCTGTGACTGGAAGCCTAATCGACCATGTTGGCGCAAGCCCTTCTCCGGAAAAACCAGAAATGGTTTGGTTGCATGGCTCCAAATCTTGCACTGAGAACTTCATTCTTTCCAGCGAAGATTTGTACATAATGTTCACTGAGCTCCCTGTATCCACCAATACTCGTTTAACCATCATATTAGCGATCTGGACATCTACGACCAGAGGGTCCGAAAGGGGGAATCGGACATGCTGAGCATCAAGCTCAAAGAAAGTTATCGGTTCTTCCTCTGTTCAAGCTTTTTTGGGACTTCTCTCCTCTACGTTAAGCATTTCAATGTCCTGGTCGTGACGTAAGGTTTGGGCATACCTTTCCCTTGCCTTCCCACTATCCCCTGCCAGGTGTGGACCACCGCAAATGGTCAGCAATGTACCAGCAATTGGAGCTGGCTGTAAAGGGGTCGAGCGTTGGCGTACAGGTGCCTGTTCGTTGCCTCCTTGAGCCTCTCATTAAGAACATCAAGGGGCTCGTACATATCTTCTCAGGTGTCCTTGTTTGATAAGGAACTTAATCTCATCTTTGAGCTGGTTGTATTCGTTGGTGTCATGACCATAGTCGTTATGAAAACGACAGAACTTGGTTGTATCTCTCTTGGAGATATCTTTTCTGATTGGGGCTGGTCGCCTGAAGGGAGCAGTTGTGTTAGTGGCCTGGTACACTTCTACTCTGCTATCGATTGTGGCCGTGTAATTGGTGAACCTTGGTTCGTATCTGTTACTTTTAGGGCGCTTGTTCTCAGACGTTGACGGCTCGTGGTTCGCCCTTTTTTCCTTCGTTTTTCCCTTTATTTTTGTCGTTGCCATTGGGTTTCCCTGACCCATTGGTGGCTTTGGTGGGGTCTTCTTTCGGCCACTGGTTGTCTACAGGTGCCTTCCCTTCGTTGGCAATGGCCTCTTCGAGCTTGATGTAGAAATTCTTGGGTGCTCTTTACCCCATTTTTCCACAAACTGTTCCAGAGGGATGAATGGCGTCGTACTCCAGTAGTAAGTGCCATCATCTTCCCTTCATCACCAACTGTCTTAGCCTCAGCAACGGCTCGCATAAAATGTTGGACATACCCCGTCAGGGTTTCTCCCTCCTTCTGGCGTATCTCAACCAGTTGGTTAGCCTCGGTAGGATGTACACGACCAGCGTAAAACTATCCGTAAAACTCATTCACGAACATTCCCAAGACACTATGCTGGCAGGAGGGAATTTGAAAAACCACTCCTGAGCAGTATTGGACAAGGTGGCTGGGAAGGTTCTGCATTGAGCATCATCTGACACCTTCTAGATGTCCATTTGTATCTTGAATTTATTTACGTGAGATGCTGAGTCTTCTAATCCGGTGAAGTTGGGCAAGACTAGCATCTTAAATTTGCTTGGAGTCTCAGCCATTGCTATTCTGTACAAACGGAGTGCCTCTTCTCTGGTCGTATTCAATGTGGGATGTCCGACTCCCCACTAGCTGCTGGACGGCCTGATTCAATGCATGGAGCTGGGCCTGTATGTCGTCTGGTATTATTGGGGCGACCGATGCTGGAGGGGTATACTCTTCGTGTCTTTCTCGTCTGTCATTGAGAACATTCCTTAAATCCTCATCCCTACGCCTTTGTTCGCTAGCGCCCAGTCGATCAAATAAATTAGATTGCCTAGGCTGCCCCCAGCATTCTGGCTCGTTGGCTGGTTCTCTCTTGGTGGGGGGTTTTGCTCTTCACCCCTCTCTCCTTGCCTTCGACCAACATTCCCTCTGCCAAAATCTGCCTCATTATAGTCATGGCCATCTCTAAAGTGTGACCGACTGTGGTACGACCTGCTGATTGCACTGTTTCCCCCTCCCGTCGTTGGTATGTCTCGACCGTCAGGTGGAGGCCCACATTGGTCAGTAGGTCCCCAGGCGCTATTATGTCGTGGGGGGCCTCTAACCGCAGAGCCTGATTCCACCTACCTTCTGCCAGCAGAAGGACGTTGTCCCTTGCTCGGTGGGTTTGGCTCCTCAGCAGTTTGGCATCTAGGGCTTCGAGGAGGCTGCCCAGCCCTATTCTGCCTTTGCTGTGGGGATTGCCTCAACCAGTGCGAGAAGGTGGCTGCTGCTCAAGATCCTGAAATGGCCTATCCTGTTGAGTAGCAGGGGGTTGCTCCGGCCTCTGAGGGTTTGCCGGTTGAGGCGGAGTGTGGTGATGTTGAGGATGATCTGAATGTGGACCTTGCTGCGGTGGCGTATTAGGTGGCTGATCTGGTTGGGAGGCTGATGCAGGCTGTCCTCAGGCCAACTGAATGGCTGCCTCCAAAGCAGCAGTGGTGTCCCTTTGCCGGCAGTCCATATCAACCTGTTGCTCATTCAATTCTTGGCGTTTCCTATCAATTTCTCTCTGCTGCAACGCCATCGTTTCGACCACATTTTCGTGATTAGCCCTTAGATTGGCTAACTCCTCTTGCAACACAATTAGTGTCGTCCTCAAGGTTTCAAAATCCATTTCCTCCTCTTCAAACTCCACTTGTGGCTCATCCTCAGTCACATTTTGCGGAGGAGGCTGGATTGGTGTGGCACCAGAGGTTTCCAGTCTTTCTAGCCGTTTTCGCCATTTGATCTTTTTGGAGGTCTTGAGTTTCGCTTTCAATGAAAGCACGAAAATGTTGACCCTTGAATTGGTCAACGACACGGAGTCAAGTAAAACAATAGAAATGAGATGAAATCAAGACGAAAAGATAAACGATACAAAAAGATTTATAGTGGTTTGACCCCAGAAAATTGTAATAACCTACGTCCACTTAGTGTTCTTATTGATGTAAAATCCAAGAACTGTAATCAATGAACTAGGGTTCACGAGTTTCACCAGTATCAGGATGAATACAAGTATGGCGGATAAAAACACTATGATTCTCTCTTAGAATTTTGAGGTTTAGAAAGTCCAAAGGGAAAAAGTCCCCTCTCTTGAGCCCTTTGATTCTTATTTATAGGCTCAAGGAGTTTTTACATGGGGCGATGGGCCTTAATTACACTTAATACATGCGTATCTAAATAATAATAGAAATTGCAATTATTACATAAATGCAAAATTACATATCTAAAGAAAATAAATGAAATGTTGCGACCAGAATGGTCGCCCATAAAATATGATATATGCTGAGTGGATTCTCTTCTGGTCGATGGCCGAACAAATCATACTCACTTAAACAGTTACGTGTATCCCACGTGTAGGTTAATTCTGCCACGTCATCAGGTAGTCCTTTTTTGGGTAAACAGATATATATGTAGTAAAAAATTTAACATTAAAATTGCACAAGTTAAAATATTTATAAACAAAACATCTGAAAACTAGTTGAAATATATATATATTCTTTTAAAAATACAAGATATTCAAATTTATTTTCACTTCCCATATATAAAAAATATATACATATTTTCTTGAGCACTATATAAGAATTAATAATAAAAAGAATTTTCTGGTTCTTCATCTAAATTTAGTGAAATTTATACATTACATTGCATATGATTGATTATTCAATTAATGAACTTCAGGTTCACTATACTTTGTATTTCACTAAAATTTTCAACATATACATAACCGCTATAAAAGTTTTATTTTTGTTTATATACTAGAGAATGAAATAATTTTAATATCCTTCAAAATATATAATAGCATTGATTCTTCAAGAATCATATTTCTCCATTTGATTTTTGTAATATATTATGTTCAACAATTTTATCTATCCAATGATGTGCTTGCTTAAAAGCACAATTTTTTTCAAATATAAACTTATCATTCATTAAAGTTAATACACAATAATAATAATCATGTTTATTGTAGTCAAATAGATATAATCATAATATGAATATATCACTTATTTTTCTTTCTCATTTATTTCCAACAAGTGGTCAAATTTATTAATGAAATAAATCATTCCTTATTCTTATGACATGATATATTATATAATTAAATGTACAACCGGTACATATTAGAAGTCCTTTTTCGCCACATTCATAATTATATAGAAATTGTACAACTGGTATATAAAATATGTTTAACTTTAGCTAGCAATATATTGTGTTAAGGTTTCATCAAGAACATTTTCAAATAATCTTTGTGACTTTATAACACTTTGAGGAATGTAAGTATAAATTACATTTTGATCAATGACAAAGTTTACTATAATACTAATACTTAGATATATTCACTTCTAGGAATGTGTAATGAATAATTGACATAAGTAATGAATCATTCACTTCAAGGAATAACATTGAAAAGACCACACTTTCTTCTGGCAAGAAATATTGCATATATAATAACATGACTAATAATAGCAATACTCTTTAAAATGAAATTTATTTTATATCATTCTCTTCAGGTAATAATATTTAAATGTACAACAAAATTGATATACATGTTAACTTCTTTATTGTATAATAAACACACATGCAAGTCAATATCAAAGGTAGTTACACATGAATTAGTTTAATTCTCTTCATATTTGTTTTTCAATCTTATTTATCATTATTTCATATTTTAATGTTTTGATGCAATTTTCTTAAAACTTTTGGGACTTGAAAAAATCAGTCACCAACTGCATCAATCATAATACATTTCAATATTTTTTTTAATGGTGTTCATAAATTTTATATAATTGACAAATATGTGAAAATTTTACTTCAGGGAATTTTGCTAAAATATCACAACTTTTTAGCAATTATATTTCTTTTATATATCACTTTTGTATAATCTTCACGATATATGGAAAACCTTATCTCAATGATTTATGATATTTTTTTTCAATATGCTATTGACATGGAACTTTACAAATTCTAATGTAATCATTTGTAAATAACTATAAAATAAATACTATAGAGAAATCAATATTAAATATGTGAGATAATATTAACAAATATATAAATATAACTATATTTATGATAATAAGCTATTATACCATCTCATACAATCACAATGGTGAAATAGCAACTCATATATATACAAGTCTTATCAAAATATACAATATGATAATGATATAAACATAACTTCGCAACAAAATATTTTTACCTCAATGAAATATGATGACTAGAGTTTTGATGATGGTTTTTTATATCAACATATGATGGCGGCTGAAGATTGAATCATCTAGTTCAGATTCAAAGAATGATTATGGCTAGAGAACTGTGATAATATTTTGAACCTACAAACAATGGTAGTTAGATAATCGTGCTGATAACGTGTTATAAAACTATTAAGAATATTGAAATGTAAAATATAAAGAAACTAATTTGACAGAGAAATAGAGAGATGAAAAGAGAGAGTTAAATTGTTGTGTGTTATTTAAATAGGGGAATGACCCTTTTTTATACAGATACATAAGTCCTAAGGAAATCGGGTAACTACTCTGAATACAATCAAGAATTAATGCTGATATAATACTTTGGGTAACCTAGTGATTCTTCATTATTATGGACATACATATATATAATATTTATTGTAATTATTCGACAAAAAAAATATATATATATACACATTATATTTGATAGAGATAAGAGAACAAATAAATATTGCATAAAAAAAATTATTTCTAATTTGATATTTATTTTGGCAAAGTTTTTTTTAGGAAAATTTGCAGCAATAATACATATGTAGTCGTATTTGTTGCACTTATATATTTATCTAAAAAAATTGGCGGCAATAATATCTACTATTAGTATTTTGGTGCAAACGTTGGTCCCTGAGCCGTTAAATGTATAAAGAAATACACGTGGCAACACTCAATTAGGTCAAATTAATTTTAATTTATTAAATATTTTAAAAACCCTTAAAAAATATTTTTTCAAAATCTAATTAATTTAAAATAATAAAAAATTCAATCAAACTAATTTAAACATTTTTTTATTTTCTTTTTCTCCCCTTCTTCCTCCCTCGTGTTCATCCTGAATCTCAACCATCCTTTTCTTCTTCTTCTTCCTGAATACCCATCATTCTCTTCTTCCCGTCGTCCCACACAAACCTAGAAGCATGAACCCGAAAACTCTTTTTTTTTTTTCAGTTTCTTTTTCTTCATCATTTCTCTCGATGGGTTTATCTCTCCAGATTTGAGAAGAATCGTTTTTTCTTCTTGCTTGCCTTTTGGGTTAGTTTTTTTTTTTCTCCAGATCTGAAGGTCGTGCGCTTGGGCAAGTAGGGTTATGATGGACGGGGCCTGAGAAGAAGGTCGTGCATCTGGGTGAGAAGAGGGGGAGGTTGGGCTGAGGCCTAGGTTTGCTTTCATTTTTCTTCTAATCGACTCATACACGATGACCATTAAAGCCAACGAGTTTGTGTTCTTTATTTTGCAGGTCTATTCATTGTTCATACCCATTTTACTAGGTTTGTTTAATTTGGATGAGCACAAAAATTGGGAAGGTTGGTGATTTTCTTATTTTGTTTTTTGGAAAATTTTCTTTATGTACAGATTTCAACTAGGGGTTTGATTTTGTTTTTCTACAACTTTTTTCTTTGTTTGAATTCATCTCAAACAATGATGATACTTTTTGAAGATGATGAACAAATGTTTCGGGATTTTATAATGGTTTTGTGTTTTAGAATTTTGTGTATAAATTTGTTTCGATAAATATAGTTATGTAAAGAACATATTTTTTTAGGTTTAGGTTTAGATGATGATGATAAACATATTTTTTTCCAGTTTTTATTTTTTTTAATTGATTGATTTTTTTTTATCATTTTAAATTAATTAGATTTAAATTTTTTTAAGGGTTTTTAAAATATATAATAAATTAAAATTAATTTGACCTAATTGGGTGCTGCCACGTGTACCCCTTCATATATTTAACGACTCAGGGACCAATGCCTGCACCAAAATACTAACGGTAGGCATTATTGCTGCAAAATTTTTTACATAAGCATTTAAGTGCAACAAATCCAACTACATAGGTATCATTGTCACAAATTTCCCTTTTTTAAGCTTCTAGGACTAAAAAAGTACTTTTGAAAGATTTTGAGTAAAAATAAAAAGTATTTTTTTAATTTAAAAAGTCTTTTTGGAAAATGTAGGATTTCTAGCTTTTTTTAAACGAGATAAGCTATTTTTTAAATTAGAATGATTTTATTGGAGAAATTTCATGCTTTATGCATGATAATATACTAACAAAATTAGACATTTTTGTAAAATTTTGACCATAGTGCTCATCTCATTAACAACTCTTCTCTCTCTCAAATTATCTCTCACACTCTCTCTCTTCTATAACGGCACCACCACCACCACCACCACCATTGAAGGTCTTTTTTTCTTTCACAAATCGTCTCTCTCCTTTCTCAATCTGATCTCTACCCACGACCATTAGAATCATTGAAGACCCATTGAAGCACCCACGAATATTAACACTACCATTGAAGTACCCATTGAGGAACTCATCCAAAATTTAAGGTTTTATATATTCTAAACTTGTATAAATCGAAAAAATACTAAAATTTTAAAAAATCACTTGAAACTGATATGAGTAAAAAGTTATCCATCACTGAAGTTTTCATCAAATTTCAGTACAGAGTATCAGAGATGCATCACATTTGCATCGCAACTACATTGTTAGGCATTATTTTTTGGGCAAAAACTATGTTTTCAATGCACCATTGCACCAGCATTGCATCAACATCACTACACATTGCTAGGCATCATTTTTTGGCCTAAAAACCATGTGTTTCAATGCAACATCGCAATGACATCGCATCAGCATCGTTAGGCATTGTTTTTTTGGCCTACATCGCAACAATATCATTGGGCATCTTTTTTGGCCTAAAAACCTTATTTTAAATGCACCATCACAACAACATTTCATTAGCATCGTTGGGCATCATTTTTTTATGATTCTAATGCGATTATGATGCGATAGTGCCTTGAAAACAAGGTTTTTAGGCCAAAAATGATGTCTAGCGTTGCTTGTGCGATGTCGTTGCGATGGTGCATTGAAAATATGGTTTTTAGGCCAAAAAATGATGCCTAGCGATGTGTAACGATGCTGATGCGATGATACAATAAAAACATGGTTTTTGGTAAAAAAAAACAATGCATCTGTGATCCTCTACGCGGAAATTTGATGAAAACTTTGGCGATGCATAACTTTTCACTCATATGTTAGTTTCAGGTGCTTTTTTTTTTGTGAATTTTAGTATTTTTGTCGAGATCTATAAGTTTAGAATGTATAAAACCTTAAATTTTGGATGTAGAACACATAAATTTGATGAGTTCTTCAATGGGAGCTTCAATGGTAGTGTTAATGGTCGTGGGTGCTTCAATGGCTCTAATGGTCGTGGGTAGAGATCAGATTGAGAAAGGAGAGAGACGATTTGTGAGAGAAAAAAAAGAGCTTCAATGGTGGTGGTGGTGTCATTATAGTAGAGAGAGAGTGTGAGAGATAGTTTGAGAGAGAAAGATATGAGTTGTTAATGAGATGGGCACTATGGTCAAAATTTTACAAAAATGCCTATTTTTGTGATGCCTAATAATTTTGTCATTTTTTTATAAATACGACATATTATCATGCATAAAGCATGAAATTTCCCTTTTACTATTCATAATTTACTCATAAAATATATATTTTTTAATATTCAAAAACTTTGAAAAGAACTTTTCATTAAAAAAAGATCTTTCTATAATGGTTATGCAAACAGAAAAATAAGTCAAAGCTTCACTTATTTTATGCTTTTAGCTATAAGCAAAATGAGAAGATTTGCCAAACGGGAATATATAATCTTTTACAGTAGTTACTATTGGTGCTTTATATTATAACATATTATTCACTTCTCTAAACATTTTTTAATAATTTCTCACTCTTCCTTACACTCTTTTTTATTTAAATAATATCTTTTTTTTGATTAAAAATATAATATTTTAATGATGTAAAAATATCTAGAGAAATTAATATACGATGTAATATAAAAATTTGATGTAAAACTAAAAATTGAGGTTTTGGTGATGTATCTTGAAGGATGGAGTAAAGAAGTTAGTGTGAGAGCACTATCATTAGATGCTTCATAATAGAGAATTCTTCAAATATTTGAAAAAACAAGTTAAAAACATTTTCCATCGAATGATTTAAATTGGTTCTTCATTTTAAAAATTCTTTAAAATTTATTATTCTTTCTCTACACCTAGGGAAGGGAATAGAGCTCATTCAAAAAATAATAATTAATATTTTATTGCTTTTACTTTTACTTTTATTTTTCTCATTTAAAGAGTTTTTAATTAATATTTAATATTTTTTATTTAAATGAATAAATAGTATTTAAAATATATAATATTTAAATCATGTAAAAAAAATATAGAAAAATTGATGTATGAAGTGATGTAAAATAGAAAAAATAAGATTTTAGTAATATAATTTGAATGATAAAGTAAAGAAGCTAATGTGAGTGCTAGACAAATGTCACAATAAAAATTTCTTGCATATGTCAAAAATGTATATTTTTAAATATGAATAAAATGCTCTAAAATTTAAATTTATGTATATGACAAAGCAACGGACCAAACCAATAAAGTAAAGAGAAATGCATCCGAGAGAGTAAGAAAGCAAAAGATAAAGAGAAATGAGAAATGTTCATATTTGTCTCTCTAAATTCTTGCTTGTAGACAAAGAGGGGGAGAGAGAAAAAGGGAAAAAAAAAAAAAAAAAGAGAGATAAAAGTATATAATAACTTGTTAGTAATATGGACACTTATTCAATTAAGAGAATGGATATCAATATAAATTCACATAAGCTTGATGTCCTTATCTTTTAGGAATTAGTGAAAATATATGTTTTAAAAGGCAAAAATAGTCTATGTTAAAAATAAAAAATTGTAAAGTAACATTTTTTATATAATTGATACTGTGTTGTGTAAGTATCCATAGGGTGTTGAGTAGGCATTGGGTGTGTTAGGAATATTATTTTACAAAAAGTATACATTAAAATAAATATTTTTACAAAATATTCTTAAAAAATAAACTAGCTTGCAAACCGTCCATTTGTTTAGTTTTTAATGAATTTTCAGTTGATTTTTAATATTTTTTTATCATTAGTACAATGGTAGATTGAAACTAAATTGACTGAAATGTTTATATTTGTCTCTCTAAATTTTGGCTTGCAAACATAGAGGGGAGAGAGAATAGGAAAAGAAAAAGTAAAGAGATGAAAGTATATAATAACTTGTTACTAGGAATACTCTATATAAAGAAAAACTTAATTTTTATTATAAAACTTTTTGGTTCTAATTTGGACTAGTTATAATAAAGAATAATCTTTAAATTGTAATAAGTTATAAACTTTTAAAGTCTATTAAGTAAATATACATCTACGTAGTAATAATTATATATACAATCAAGTATCCTTCCTGTCCTTAATCATTGTGTATGAGATTAATTTTGTATAAAGATGTGATAACAACTCTAAAGAGTAAATCAATGTGACAAACAACTTTATATAAATATTTTTTGAGTAATAGCTATTAGGGAGTTCTTCTAGTTATTATTATTAAAGTAAATACTTTAAGATGTTAGTAAAAAAATTTGCACTGATACCTCTATTTAATTATAACTTCTCAATTATAATACAATTAGTTTAGTCTCAAAGCTATTATTATTGAAATTCTGTAATTTATGATTACCAATTTTTTATTTAATTAACCAAATTAATTAAATACGGAACGAACAAGTTGGTACGACAAACCAATATTCTGTAGCTACAGATCAAGTTCCTGTCACTACAGAATATCAAACCAGTGTGATAAAATAGAAATGACTGAATAATGAAATGTCACACAGAGTTTTTTTACGTAGTGTCAATATCCTTTCAGATATTACTAGTCCACGGGGTCACGCCCAAAGATAAGATTCATTAGTCAAATTTCACAAGTACAAAGTAATTGACTTAAACAAAACTTAGATTCCTTCTAATGGTTTTTCTGCAAGCTTGATGTGCTCTCTCTTTGCTGAATGGATGTAACGCCCTGGTTACTCCAAGACTGATACTGTGAGCTTTGAACTGTGCTTAACTCGCTAATCGAGTCATTTGGTTATAAACGTGCATCTAGGTGTTATTAATAGGCTAAGATGAAAAACTTGATCAAAAGGAAAGAATATATTTTATTTAAAACATCAAATTATACATAGGCCTATAAAAGCATTTACAAGTTGTTTACAATACAAAATGGTCATTACAGTGTAAAAATTACAACCCGCCGACCTAAGCATCAAAAATAGGGTTAACCCCTAGTTCCTCTGAGAAACACCTTGACCGTGGTGGTCAAGCGGTCACATATGTACACATCGCCACCTAAGCTCTCCATTCAAGGCTGGGTGAGCTTTTCTTTCCCTTTACCTGCACCACATAGCACCCGTGAGCCAAGGCTCAGCAAGAAAACTCATTAATGCATGTATATAATATCAAATGATGATCATGATAATCATACAGAGCTTATAGCCCTAAACATATGAGTGAATATCACTTTAAGATTCTAATAACCATGTTGGGGCTTGTAGCCCTAATAAGATAATATCAAGATTCTAATAATCATGTTGGGGCGTGTAGCCCTAATCAGATGAGTGACTATGGAGTCACAAACTTGAATCAGATGAGTGACTATAGATTGAGTCACTAACTTGGGCTCCACACCCTTAGCCATGTGACGATGCAGTCACCTGGGCCTTCTGACCCTGGCTCTAAGTAACTAGCCATTAGACTAGACAAGCGCTTTTGTTTTTCATCGAACTTAATGTCGGTCAAGCATTTCATGCTCATGACAATAATGCTTATGTCGATTAGATCTAATCCTTTCAGCTTGCGTTAAATACCCTAATACCGTTCTTGACTCATAAGCCAATATCATACGACCAGTGCTTAGTACTACTGCCGAACTTGACTAATGAGTCACAGCTTCACAGTTAATACCGACACCATTGCCAATTATGACTAATGAGTCAATTCCATTCACAAGTAAGCAAGTTTTGCTAAGCATTTGATATGCAATCAATGTCCACATATACATCACTCAACATGCCTCAATAATAACCATGCATGCCACATATGGGGTGCAATTTTCTTACCTTTAGTTCGAGCGAGAAATAATACAAGAACGATCGATTCCTTAGCGGTCACCTAGTCATAACCAAATATAACCTCCATCAATGAAAATGAGCAATGAAAGGTTCTTGACCTAAACCTCACTCCCGGGACCTCAAATCGTACCCAAACGGAAGTAAATTCAATATCGGGCCTTAGGAATTGAAACCCTGAGCCAAAAACCCTCAAAAGTGCCTAAAATAGAAATCTGGAAAAGCAGGGTAGCGCTGCTCCCCTAGCGCCCCAGCGCTACAAGCAGAGTTGAATGGCCCCTGGCTAGCGCTACAGCCAGGGTTTTCAGCCCTGGTTTTTCCCTCCTTCGACTTTTCCATTTCCAACCTTAATGAATTGATTCTAAACTTCACCCAAACTCACAAAAGAACCCCAAAACCATATATACAAGTCCTAGGCATCAAAACCTAGTCAATCTTTGCCAAAAACCTCATTGAATCCCCAACTATCCACTTCAAAATCTCAGCTGAAAACTAATAGAAAAACAGAGCAAAACCAGAGTTTTAATGGTTAAAAACTTACCTCAAGCTTAGTATAGAACCCTCTTCAATGGTGGAACACAACCCTAACCCCTCAAGACTCACTTCCCTAGCTTGGTTCCTCAAATGGAGCTCAAAAATCCAAAGAAAGAAGAAGGAAAAATGGTGCTCGGGAGAAGAAGAAAACATACTCTGTTTTTGCAAGTTTCTACAGCCTTCAATGGTTATATCTGTAATGCCCCGAATTTCCTAATAAGGTTTAGGACCTTGATTAGGAGGCCGGGAGGGCCATAATTGATTTATTATGATACTTAATGATTATATGCATGTTTATACGAATTATATTATTTTATGATGATGAATGCATGCTTATGGGCTTATATTTTAAATGCAAGGGCATTTTGGTAATTTGGCCACTGTGGGCGTAATTGTATATTTTGGGTGCATGGTTGAAATTAAATATAATTTTACCACATTTTATGTGGATTGGTTCGAGATTTTCGACATGAGACGATCATGAGATGTAAGTGTTCGGTCTAGTCATAACGGGCTTAAGTTCGGGGCTCGGGGTGAGTCTCGGGGTGATATTAATGATTAGAGCATTACCGGGAATTAAAGGGTAATGGGATATGATTTATTGGTATTTGAGAATATGGAGATTAATGGGAAATTGGGAAGCGTTAATTATAATTAACGGTATTGGTTTGAAATGACGATCTTACCCTTGGAGGTGTTTAGAAGCTTTTAGTGACCTAGGGGCACTTAGGTCTTTTGGCATGGGATAAGTATCAATTAGAAGGATGTGGAAAAACAGAACCAAAACAGAGCCAATCTTTATCCTTCTCCCTTCCTTCCCGTACAAGTCTTTCCTTCATCCTTCTCTTTGAATTTTGAGAGTCACCTTGAGGAGTTATGCATGGAGGTCAAAGGGAACAAGCTAGGAATTGAGGTTTGGGCTTAGGAACTTGTCACAGCCATTAAAGGAGGTTCAAGCTTGGGTTTAAGGTGAGCTTTATCCACTAACTTTCTGGTTATACCCTATTTTAGTGTTAGATTTCAGCTTGTGTTTTATGGTGGCTTGTTTGGATTTGAGGAAGTTTTTATTGGGGTTTGCTTTGGGTTTTATTAAGGTTGTGGTATGGAACAAGTTTATGGATTGTATTGGAGGTTTGAGTAGTGTTTAACTGGGTTTGATGGATTGGTTCTAAGAGAAATCGTAGGGGAAGAAAAACAGGGGTTTTTGCTGAACTGGGGGTTGCGTCGCGGCATGGCCAAGGAGAGCCGCGGCCCTTGGTGTGAACTGGGTTTTGGGCACCTCTGTCTGGGGGGCGGGCCGCGACATGGCCAAGGAGGGCCGCGGTCCTTAAGGTCATTTTTTCCATAATGGGGTTTTTAGCCTGGGGATTTAAGCTTTAGGCCTCGGGGTTGAACCTACTACCCGGTTGAGTAGTATTTGAGGTCCCGGAGGTTAGGTTTTGGTTTGGGAACATTTTATTATTCATTTTATTAATGGTATCCCATATGTTTGGTTATGACTAGGTGACCGCTAATGGATGAAAAGCTGATCGTTCTCAAAGGTCGTTTCTTTTATTAATTCTCGCTCGAACCCGAGGTAAGAAAACTGCACCCCGTATGTGACATGCATGGCTATGATTGATGCATGTTGGATGTTTAAATGTAAACATTGATAGCATAATGAATGCTTGGCGATCTTGCCCATTTGCATATGATTATTAATGAGGCATGCTGGGTGATTAAGTGTGATGCATGTGATGCACAATAAACATGTGATTAGGGCATGCCATGAATGATGAATATGAGATTGGCCAGAGCTTGAGTCTCTGAGTTTGTGCATGATCATGATTATGCTAGCAACTGTTTAGTAAGCATGCTAAATGCCCTATTCTTGGATAATTGGCATATGATACATATTGATAGCATTGCTTACTTGTGCATGGCACTGACTAATTAGTCAGACTTGGCAAGGGTGCTAGTATCAACTGTGAAGTCGTGACTCACTAGTCAGGTTCGGCAGTGGTACTGGGCACTGGTCACGTTGCACTGAATCGTCAGACAAAATTGGCAAAGGTGTTAGTATCAGCTGTGAAGCTGTTACTGAATAGTCAAGTTCGGCAGTGATACTGGACACTGGTCACCCAGAATTGGCAAAGGTGTTAGTACCAGCTGTGAAGCTGTGACTGATTAGTCAAGTTCGGCAGTGATACTGGACACTGGTCACATAGCGTTGACTGATTAGTCAGAATGGTCTTAGCGTGGTTCACGCAAGCCAACGGAGATTAGATCTAATCGATTACTAGCATTGAATGACTCAAGGAGCATTAATGCCTGACCGACCCTGAGGGCCGATGAACAAAACAGAGCTTGGAGGCTAGTGGCTTACCTATCAGCCACTCTCTTGCTAGAAAACAAAGCTTGGAGGCTAGTGGCTTACTTAACAGCCACTCTCCCGCTGAAAAGAGAGCTTGGAGGCTAGTGGCTTACTTAACAGCCACTCTCCCTCTTGAATTATGTGATGTTTACTCATTGGTTTGGAAGCTTTATGCTCCGTTTGATTATAACGATAATCATTTAATAATGCTTATGTATAGTGTTATGTTTTCTTGCTGGGCTTCGGCTCACGGGTGCTATGTGGTGCAGGTAAAGGCAAGAGGAAGCTGGACCATCCTTGAGTTGGAGAGCTTAGGTGATGACGTGTACATATGCAGCTGCTCGACCGCCACGGCCGAGGTTTAAAGTGGAACTAAGGTTGAACCCTGCTTTGCCGCTTAGAACGGCCTGTTGTAAATATTTTCTGTAATAAACTCTGAAATTTATATTTTCGGGATCCCAATATATGTATTAAACGTTCTAGTGAAACGTTACATCCTAACCAAAGTTTTTAAACCCTAAACCACTAATCATACTTAGTTACACGATTTGGCCAAATGACTCGGTTAGCGAGTTTAGCACTGTTTACAAGGCACACCGTAACGGTCCCAGGAGTTGGGGCGTTACAATATCTATCCTTAGGTCAAAAGACCATATTGCCCCTAGACTTAAATAAAACCCTTACCAACCACCAAGGGCAAAATCGTCATTTCCTGCCTATCTCGTTAATCATAATTAACACCCTCCAATTCTCATTATTCCCAATATTCTCAAATACTAGTAAATCATATCCCATTACCCTTTAATTCTTGATAATGTTCTAATCCTCAAATTACCCGGAGACTCACCCCGAGCCCCGAAATCAACCTCGTTATGACCAAACCGCTAACTTGCATTAAAAGATTGTCTCATGCCGAAAAGCTCGAATAAATCCACATTATAATGTGGCCTCATCAATAATCACCAACATGCATGCAAATATACAATTATGCCCTCAATGAGCCAAATTACCAAAATGATCTTATCAAGAAATGTGGACCCACATGCATGCATTTATCATCATATAATAATATAATTCACATAAACATGCATATAATCATTTAATGGCATAATAAATCAATTATCGCCCTCCCAGCCTTCTAATCCGACCATTAAACCTCATTAGGGATTTTGGGGCATTACAATGAATCTCCTTAAGACACCAAGGTTTGAACTCCCTTCAAATTGCTTGATGAATGCTTGCTTCCTCTCGATGCCAGACTTTGATGAACCTTCTCCTAAAGGTTTTTCTTCACGTTCTTCTCTTTGAGATTTTGCTTAACACATAAGCAATTACAAAGGCACACAAAATAACCAAGGAATAGCAGAACAACTATCCTTTACAAAAGAAAGACACTTTTCTAAAAGTATAAGAAATTAAGGCGAAGAAGAGGTCCTTAGGGATGATGCTTTGGTTTACCCAAAGTCAGCTTTACGCAATTCTAGACGCACAACACACACTAAGAAAGTTTCCAAAATAAACATTCAATCACAATCAATGCAGCCGAAATCGTAGGAATAGACAGAGATTCTGTAGTTGTAAAACTATACGGACATACTGAGTATTACGAGATCCTAACAACTGAGGGAAGGTTCTAGACTTCCTAGGTTTATCCTTGATTAATTTATTCATCTTAAATCCTTAATAAACATATATGTGATAAGTGACACGTTCTTAATTATTCTATCTAAACCTTAGGTTATAATATATATCATTTCTAGGACCAACTAAATTAATCAAACCTTATGTTACAATTAATATTTCTAAGCTATAGGCTAAACTTATAAAATCCATAACTATCTCTATGAGTTTCCAACTAAATCCCGGCTTGAACCAATAACCACGAAAACGAAAATACTAAAGCACAAGCTACTACTATCTAGCTAAGTAAAATTTTGAGATGCTACATGTGGTAGTGCACTTACCTGTGAATGTTGGGTGCGATTGATATTCGGCCATCGTGATTGAACATGGGGCTGGTCGGCAAGCGTGCGTAACGCAGGTCATGATAGTGAGCTTATCTTGAGGGTGAAGTCCCTACTCGCTCGACAAGGCTTTTTTTTCCTGGGCTGTGTAAATGATTCATATGATTGAGATAAATACATACTCATAGTTTTGAAGTGTGTTTATGATATATATATATATGATTGGAATGAATGCATTTATCGTCTGTGAAGCATAGGTTTATTATTTATGAATAATTGAATTATTGTTATGCCTTATGGGGGTTTTCTTGATGGGCCTCGGCTCACGGGTCCTCTATGGTGCAGGTAAGGGCAAGCCAGAGGTAACCAGCCATGAGTTGGAGAGCTTTGGAGGGGCTTGTACATATTCGGCCTGCTTGGCCATCACAGTCAAGTTATTTTGAGAAGCTTAGAACAGTGGTTCGATTTTGTCGCTTAGGTCAGTTATATTTCGTAATGTGTAATATAAATATCTCTAATTCATAAAATTTTGGGATCCCATGTATATTGTAATGCCCCGAAATCCCTAATGCAGTTTAATGGCTGGATTAGTAGGCCGGGAGGGCCATAATTGTTTAATTATGCCATTAAATGATAATATGCATGTTTATGTGAATTATATTATAATATGATGTTATATGCATGCATGTGGGTCCACATTTGATTATTATGATAATTTGGTAATTTGGCCCGTTGAGGGCATATTTGTAATAGAACTGGGTTGCCATCACATAGAGAAATAGGCCAGTTTAGAAGATTTGCCAGGGTTGCCACCGCACAGAGAAATAGAGTTCGTAATAGAATTGGCACCAGGGACGGAGCCAGTGTCTAGAGCACCTTACAGAATGGCCCCAGCTGAGTTGAAAGAATTAAAAGTACAGTTGCAAGAGATGTTAGATTTGGGTTTCATCAGACCTAGTTTCTCACCTTGGGATGCGCCAATTCTGTTTGTGAAGAAGAAAGATGGTTCTCTGAGAATGCGTATTGATTGTAGAGAACTGAATAAGTTGACAATTAAGAACAAGTATCCTTTGCCAAGGATAGATGATCTATTTGATAAGTTGCAAGGTAAGAAGGTATTCTCAAACATCGACCTTCGTTCTGGTTATCATCAGTTGAGGGTCAAGGAGGGAGACATACCGAAAACTGCTTTTCGTACCAGGTATGGGCATTATGAGTTCTTAGTCATGTCTTTTGGATTGACTAATGCCCCTGCTGCTTTTATGGATCTGATGAACAGAGTGTTCAAGGATTATCTGGACCAGTTTGGGATCGTCTTCATCGATGATATTCTGGTATATTCTCAGTCAGAGTCTGAGCATGAGCAGCATCTGAGGATGGCTCTACAAAGACTGAGGGAACACAGATTGTTTGCAAAGTTCAAGAAATGTGAGGTCTAGTTATCTCAGGTATCCTTTATTGGGCACATTGTTAGTAAGGAAGGGATTAAGGTAGATCCAGCGAAGATTGAGGCAGTCAAAGATTGGCCAAGGCTAAAGAATGCTTCTGAGGTTAGAAGTTTCCTTGGATTGGCAGGTTATTATAGGCGTTTCATGGAAGGGTTCTCAAAGATTGCTACTGCATTGACTGAACTGACACGCAAGAGTGTGGTCAGATAAATGTGAGAACAACTTCCAGGAACTGAAGCAGAGATTGATTACAGCTCTGATTCTGAGTTTTCCGACAGATCAGGAGAAGTTTGTGATTTATTATGATGCTTCTCATCAGGGTTTGGGCTGTGTTCTGATGCAGTCAGAGAAGGTAATTGCTTATGCTTCTCATCAGCTGAAGGAGTATGAAAAGAGATATCCCACTCATGATTTAGATTTGGCGGCTGTGGTCTTTGCTTTAAAGATATGGAGGCATTATCTTTATGGAGAGAAGTGTGAGATTTATACAGACCACAAGAGCCTGAAATACTTCTTCACCTAGAAGGACTTGAATATGAGACAAAGGCGCTGGCTGGAGTTAGTAAAAGATTATGACTGTGAGGTTTTATATCATCTAGGAAATGCCAACGTGGTAGTTGATGTTGTAACGACCAAAATTCGCTAATAAGGCTTAAGGGCCTTGATTAGTGTGCCGGGAGGGCATAAATGGGATTAGAGTGAATATTATTGACTTAAATGTGTGAATATGTGATTAATGATGATTATATGATAATTAATGATATTGAGTGATAATATGAAATAAACATGTGATATATGTGAGAACCACATTATTATGTGGGCAGGTTCGCAGAGCACGACTCAAGATGATCCTAGGGTCAGATAGCGGGAAAAGTCACAACGGGACTTAAAATATGACTTTGGACAAGTCAGGGGTACTTTAGGTATCGGGTAGTGATTTAGACTATTGGGTCATGAAAATAAATATATGGAGATATATTTGAGGTTAGAATGTCTATGCGGGAATATTGGGGGATTTTACCATTTTGGCCTCGGGGACGGTTCCGGCACCCCGAGCCTTAGGATTAACTTAACAAGTAAGACAAAAGTTAGGAAGCCTTTAGGAAAAATATAAACCGACTTAATTTCCTACTCATCTGGTTACTCTCTCTCTCACTCTCAAGAAAAATAAAGGAAACTAAACTAGAAACACTCAAGGGAAAATTGGGGAATTGGAGCTGAAGGATTGCTGGAAACTTGGAGGAATTCAGGGGAAACTTAGAGGTTTAGCTCAGCAAACAATCAAGGATTAAATCAGGGCTAAGGTAAGCATGAATTTCCTTCTTTCTATGGTTAGAACTTGAGTTTCAGCTGGGTATTGAGGTATTGTTCAATTGATGATTAGGGTGGAATTGAGCTGGGGAAATCCTTGGAATCAGCTGGGTTTTGGCTAGAGGAAGGGTTCAATCAAGAAGGTAAGCTTTGTTTCATGAATTGATGATTTGAGTTTGAGTTTTGACTGATTAAAATTGGGTGTTCAAGTTCTTAGAGTTTCAAGGGTTGAAAGTGAGTTTTCTATGGGTTATTGAGCTGAATTTCTGTTGAATTGTGTAGCATGAGTTGTGGATATGTTGGGTGTTGAAGTAGGGAGCTTAGGGGTGGTTTTGGCTGAGGTTTTGAGCTTTAAAATGATGGGTTTTTTGGGCACGAAGGGAAGGGCCGCGGCTCTGTTCTAGAGCGTTGCGGCCCTAGGATGAAGAAAGGCCAAGGAGGCTCGGCCAAGGGTGGGCGCCGCAGTGCCCAAAGCAAGGGCCGCGGTGTGTGTTTTTGCCAGGGTGACCCTTGGTTCTGTTTTGAGGTTAGGGTCGCGGCTAAGCTTCAAGGGCCGCAGCCCTTGGTTATTTACTTGATCTTTTGGGGTTTTTAAGGACTTAGATGAAGCCTAGGAAGCTCGGGAACCATTCCACCACCGTGCTTGGTGGGATTTGTTTTTCGGGAAGTTAGTTTTGTGATCGGAAACCCTAACTTGAGTTTTAATGAGACCTTATACTTTGGTTGTGACTAGGTGATAAAGGCTTAGGCTCAAGAACGGATCGTGCTTGAGGGGTGTTGCTCGTAATCCAAAACTGTGAAGATTAAAGGTAAGAAAACTTCACCCGGTTGAATATTTGAACGGGACTAAGGGCTCCCTAATATATATGATTGAAAGAATGGTATTACGCCATGTAAATTGTAAACCGATGGCCTAAGCGTGCCACGGTTAACTTGTGCAATTGGCACGGCTCGGACACTGGTATCCGAGGACAGCTTATTATATACTGAGCTTGGTTTAAACGGGCCGGAGTCAGTGGGTTAAACAGAGGGTGCGGCCTAAGGTGTCGGCCCTAGTATTTATGTAAACTGAATATTGTATTTGGCTATAGATGAGATTGTTGAATAATCTAAGTGTGTGGATGATGTTGTTTGTACCTTGGAGTATACTTATATGCTATGGATTGGATAATTAAATATGCTTACTAGAATATCTGTTTGAGATTGCTGTATATGTTGTGTATGTTGTTTTCTTGCTGGGCCTCGGCTCACGGGTGCTGTGTGGTGCAGGTAAAGGCAAAGGCAGGATCGATCAGCCCTGATTGGAGAGCTCTGCAGGGTGAATGTACATGGCAGGCCGCTCAGCCGCCACGATTGAGGAGATTACAGGGACAAGAGGACCAGAACCTTGTATTTAGCCTTAGTATGGCTAATGTTTACTTTTAACGGTTGAGCTTTGCAAACCAGCTTTTAAACACTGATAGTTTTGGGGTTCCCTTTTGTAAACTGTTTATATTTTATAAAATGTGTCTTTTGAGGCCAAAATGTCTTTTAACCCTAGAACACTTAAACTAATGACACGTTTTTAAATTAATGACTTGATTAGCAAGTCTTGCACTTTATAAGTACACAGTGTAGCGGTCTTGGCTATCCAGAGCGTTACAGATGCTTTAAGCCGGAAGGGTCCGGGATAGATTTATGGTGCAAGGCTTATAGCCAGAGAATTAGCAAATGATATGACCAGAGCTGATATAGAGTTGCTGGTGGGTCAGTTGGCTAATATTACGCTACATTCTACACTGTTGGAGAGAATCAAGGAAGGTCAGTTGAGTGATCCACAGCTGATCAAGATCTAAGAGGATGTTTTGGCTGGAGCATCCAGAGATTATATAGTGTCTGAGTTAGGCTTATTGAGATACAGGGGGCGGATATGTGTTCTGTTAGACACTGCTTTGAGGCGAGAGATTCTGGATGAATCTCATACTACACCTAACTCTTTGCATCTAGGCACCACGAAGATGTATCAGGATGTGAGATCGTTGTATTGGTGGCCGGGGATGAAGAGGGATGTAGTGGAGTATGTGGCTAAGTGCTTAACATGTCAGCAGGTCAAGGTTGAGCATTAGAGGCCGGCAGGGTTATTGCAGCCTATGGATATCCTAGAGTGGAAGTGGGAGGACATCACGATGGATTTCGTGGTGGGCTTACCCAGGACTGTTGGTCAGCATGATTCTATTTGTGTTATAGTGGATCGCTACACCAAGTCAGCTCACTTCTTGCCAGTGAGGACTACTTATACAGCTGATCAGTATGCAAATATCTATGTGAGAGAGATCGTGCGCCTCCATGGAGCGCCTAGGTCGATCGTGTCAGATCGGGACCCCACTTTTACTTCCAAGTTCTGGGGGAGTGTACAGAAGGCCATGGGTACACAGTTGAAGTTCAGTACTGCTTATCATCCTCAGACAGATGGGCAATCTGAGAGGACAATCCAGATATTGGAAGACATGTTGCGGGCATGTGTGCTGGACTTTGGTGGGTCTTGGAGTAAATATCTACCTTTGATAGAGTTTTCTTACAACAACAGTTATTAGTCTACCATTGGAGTTGCACCTTATGAGATTTTGTATGGTAGGAAGTGCAGATCTCCCATTCATTGGGATGAGACAGGTGAAAGGAGATACTTAGGTCTTGAGGCAGTTTAGAGGACCAGTGAGGCCATTGAGAAGATTAGAGCTCGGATGCTTGCTTCTCAGAGTAGACAGAAGAGCTATGCAGATCCCAAGCGCAGGAACGTGGAGTTCCAAGTGGGAGACTATGTCTTCCTTAGAGTCTCGCCATGGAAATGGGTGAGAAGGTTTGGGAAGAAGGGAAAGCTGAGCCCCAGGTTTGTAGGTCCATTTGAGATCCTGGAGAGGATTGGTCAGGTGGCTTACAGACTAGCCTTGCCTCCAGCGTTGTCGGTCGTGCATAATGTATTTCATGTTTCAGCTCTTCGAAGATATGTATCTGATGTGAATCATATTTTGAGCTATGAAGATCTGGAGCTTGAGGCAGATCTCTCCTTTGAGGAGCAGCCAGTCCATATTCTTGACAGAAAAGATAAGGTCCTCAAGAATAAGACGATACCTTTGGTTAAGGTGTTATGGAGGAACAGCAAGGTCGAGGAAGCGACTTAGGAGTTGGAGTCAGATATGCAGAGTCAGTATCCCGAGCTGTTCAGGTAAATTTTGAGGACGAAATTTCTGTAAAGAGGGGATAGTTGTAATGCCCTGAAATCCCTAATGCGGTTTAATGGTTGGATTAGTAGGCTGGGAGGGCCATAACTGTTTTATTATGCCATAAAATGATAATATGCATGTTTATGTGAATTATATTATAATATGATGTTATATGCATGTATGTGGGTCCACACTTGATTATTATGATATTTTGGTAATTTGGCCCGTTGAAGGCATATTTATGTATTTTGGGTGCATATTGTGATTTATGGATGAGATCCCATTATTATGGAGATATATTCGAGCTATTCGGCATGAGACGGTCTTATATTATAAATTAGCAATTTTGTAATAATAGGGTCTTTTATTGGGATATTGACTAATGAGAATGGTTATTCGATGATAAATTGGGAGTTATTGAGATCAGGAGGAGATTCTGGAGGTTTTGACTATAATGTTCCCGGGGGTGTTTTTGGGACCCCGAGCCTTAGGTTTTATTTGAGGTTACTTAAGCTTGAAGTAGCTTGTCAGATAGAACCGTACGTTAGAAAAGCACTTTCTCTCTTCCCGTTAGTTCATTTTACCGTTCGAGGCATTTTCGAAGAAATCTTGACTTCTAGGAGTCGAAATCAAGCGAGGATCGAGACATAGTGATCCTAGGAAATATTAGAAGCTTCTTGACCGAAGGATTTGACGAGAAACAACCCAATCAAAGGTAATCTAAGTTTTGAGTTTTGAGTTTTTAGAGTTTCTAAGCTTTGAATTGGATTTTGTGAATCGTTGAGTTTTTGGTTCGTTTGAGCCTCGGGATTTGATGGTTTTGGATCAATGGGAAGTTTGTTAACTTTGATTTTTGGATTTGGAAGTGTTTAGGTATGTTTTTGGAAGGTTTGGGATGAAGAAAGTCGAGTTTTGGCTGGTTCTGGGTGGGGGGGTCGCGGTCCTATTCTTGGGTGCCGCAGCCCTAGCTTGATGAAGCAGGTGGAGGCACTTTGGCCTTGCTGGGCCCCACGACCTTGAGTATGGGGCGCCGCAGCCCTTGCTCCTAGTGTGGCTGGGGGCCGTGGCTCAAGGTTCTAGGGCCGCAGCTCTTGAGTAGTTTTGAGGTCGTTTGAGTGTTTTGGCCTCGGGAACATGGTTTTAGGCCTCAGGATTGTTCCTACTACCCGGATTAGTGGGGATTGATGTCCCAGAGGCTATATTTTGGTTTGGGAACCTTTTTTAATCATTTTATTGATGGTGTCCCATATTTGGTTATGACTAGGTGACCGCTAAAGGACTTAAAGTCAGATCGTTCTCAAGGGTCGTTCTTTTATTCATACTCGCTCGAATCAGAGGTAAGAAAACTGCACCCTGTGTATATGACATACATGATTGTTGTTGAGGTATGTTGGTTGATAAATGTGGACATTGATTGCATATTAAATGCTTAGCAGAGCTTGCTTACTTGTGTATGACACTGATTAGTCAGGGACGGCATAAACGTCCTGAACCCAGGGTTGATTAAAGATTAGATCTAATCGATATCAGCGTTGAATGACTCTAGAGCATTAATGCTGGACCGACCCTAAGGTCGATGAAACTTATAAGCGCTTGTCTAGTCTAAGCTAGTTGCTCAGAGCCAGGGCCTAAGGCCTAGGTGACAGCTTGTCACATGGCTAGGGAGCGGAATCCCACGGTTATGACTCTATGGTCATGCGATAGGTTATATTGGCGACCTGTTCATCAAGCACCTATCCTGTTTAAGCTAGTGAAAGGATCACTTATTTGTAAAGCCCCGGTGACCCTATCGTCACATGGCTAGAGGGAACGGAACCCACCTTAGTGACTTTTCAACTGTCACTCATCTTTTTTGGATAGAGAGTCCTGAATAATGATTATGATCATTGTTGATACTATATTCATGATATATTGTGTTTTCTTGTTGGGCTTTGGCTCATGGGTGCTATGTGGTGCAGGTAAAGGGAAAGAAAAACTCACCCAGCCTTGAGTGGAGAGCTTAGGTGATGATGTGTACATATGCGGCCGCTTGACCACCACGGCCAAGGAGTTCTCAGAGGAACTAGGGGGTTTACCCTATTTTTGCCACTTAGGTCAGCGGGTTTGTATATTTGAACAGTAATGACCATTTTGAGTTGTAAATAACTTGTAAATGTTTTGATGGGCCCATGAATAGTTTTATGTCTTAAATAAAATATATCATTTCCTTTTGATTGGTTTTCCACCTTAGCCTGTTAATAACACCTAGAAGCACGTTTTTAACCAAAGAACTCGGGTAGCGAGTTAAATTTCTGGTTCACCGATCACCGTAACTGTTCTGGGGTAACCAGGGCGTTACATATATACTTAAACCCTTTAATGAAAGTTTAATTTTATTGACCAAAATTTTTAGTACCTAAACCATTGGTTAATTTTAATTACACTTTTGAGTCCAAATGACTCGCTTATCGAGTTAAGCACTATTTTAAACACAAAGTGTAACAGTCCTGGGTTAGTAGGACGTTACATATCTTTATTATCTTTATCTAATGCCGAGAAGGGTAGCTTCTTATCCTTTGGTCGAGTACAATCGACCAGCATAAGCACATTGATCAACATAAGCAAATCTAATACTTTCTGTTGACACGTGTCATTTTAATATGCCACATCATCATGTCTAACTTTGGGTTGAATATTTGCCCCCCAAGTTTATCTGAGAGTGGTCACACTAAGATGTAATGACCCAACTACTCTAGACTTTGGACCATTAATGAAAACTACACATAGACCCTAATCCTTAATAGAACTTACAAGTGAAAAGATCATAACTTTATTAAAAACTTGTAAAAATAAAGGTTTGTACGCCCTGATTTTCCCACGGGCTGATTAGCGAGCTGAGCTACGTCCTAAGCATGATTATCTCGTGGACATCCCCAAAACCGGAGCTGCCATCATAAGATCATACCTCCTTAGCTCGAGGTAACCTGAGGGTTCGCCTCTAGTTACTTTGAGGACTGAGTCCGGGCTCTGAAGGCCGAAGGTCGAGTTAAGTATCCAGCTCGTGGTACGAGCTAGAGTTGGAGGCTATGACCCTTTATAAAGTCAACCACGCAAGGTAAACGTGTATATATCAGACATCACGTGTCTGATATATCCCTGAATTCTCGGACACGCAGCGTGAACGTGCGTATTCAGACACCCATGACTGGGTTGGGCCGTGCGGCCCATTATCTCCTTACCTATTGATTTGACCACACTTATGTGTCAGGTTTAGGAATTAATCATGAATGTCACAGAGTTGACATGATAGGTAACAAGGTCACGGGATGACCTTCTTACCAACTCCCAGGTGCCTTCTCCTATAAATATGGAGACCTTGGGAGTTAATAGAGGTTGGATTCTTGATTGTAAGAAATACCCTGTAATCAAATATCCAGGATATAGCAATAATACTGACTAGTGGAGTAGAAGGATTTTAACCTTTGAACCACTTAAAAAAACGTACTTTGAGTCAGCATTTCATTTTCTAAGATCATATATCTATTTCGGTTCAACATAAGCACTAATCCCTTTCTCTTCTTTTCTTAATTTCCTGTTGGCGAAGAACCGCGTCAACAAGGTTAAACTTACATAAAATTTAAGTTAGGATATGGGATCTCATTGTTTTAAAAGGAAAACATAACATAATTGTAATTAAAAGAGATTACATAAATAAGTGCGGAAAAATACACATAAAACCATAAGTAAAGACTTCATCCTCGAATCGAAACTCTCGACTCTTTGAATCCATTCCGCCTCAATACACATTCCCCAAGCTTCCAAGAACCTTTCCCACCACTAAAGCTATTTTCCTGCACATATAAACAAAAAGGAGTGAGCCTAATGCCCAGCAAGGAAAATCTAACATATAACCATATACATGAAATTCATAATGTAACATAAAACATATCATAACACTTATGTCACATACATATTATAATGGCCATTATTACTTGGGGTCCCATAAACTAAACAAGTCATATGTCCATTAGATTAGTGGGGCTTGCTAGCTAAGCAAGTCATATGCCCATAATCTATTTGGGGCTTGTTAGTTGTATAGGTCATATGCCCAAGTCTACAAACATACTTAGCATAGCATATTACATAACATAAAATCATAAGATAACATATAAAATCATATAACACATAAATCCTATCCTATTTTCCTTACCAAATTACCGGGATATGATAACAGATTTTGGGACTTTGGAACGCTCCTAAAAACCATAAATGGGATAGTGAGTATACTAAAGAGAATGAGATGAAAAGAATGGAAGAACTTATACCATTAAGAATATACTTACCAAAAACTTATGTGCAAGTTCTTAGATTTCCTAACCAAGAATAAGGAATAAGGTTAGAATACTGAGTAGAAGACTACAATAACATAAAGAAAATAATACCAAATGAACTAAAGTGTGGAATACCTTGAATGCTTCTATAGCCAATCTAAACCTTGAACCGAAATGCTATAAAACCTTACTTCCCAAGTGTTTGGTAAGCTTATAATGATCAAGCTTATAATTCCCAACCCAAGTGTTTACACTCTCACACTAACCTAACAACTTGCAGCCTCTGAACTTAGCTTAATAGATGAATAAATGGCTGGGCACTAGGTCCTATTTATAGAGTTTAGGAATGAAAAGATCTTCATTTAACTTTAATAAAAATAATGGCTTTTTAAGTGAAAAATATTTGAATTATCGTTCAGCAAAGGCTGAAGACTCGTTCAGAAAGATGCTGGACTTATCAAGAGGTTGAAGATTTGAATGGAGAACATTTTCAAAAAGTTTCAAAATGCCCTGAAGGAGGCGATATATCGCCTGGGCCAGTATGCCCGAGGCAATCGTGCGACGTTTTTTTCTTTTTTTCGTGCTGCGATATATCGCCCCTTATAGATGCGATATATTGGCATACGCTGAATATTTAAACACGAAATTACACATTTTTAGCTTAATTTGAATTGAGTAAACAGCCTTGACTAAGCCCTCTAACGTTTTCAAAGCTGCTGACTGACCCTAGGATATTCAAATTTTAACCTTAATAAATTTAATCCTCAAAATACTCAATCATTATTAAACATACACATGACATGTGCTATTATCTTATTGGGTCTTATCTAAACCTTATAATATAATAAATATTACCCTCAATATCAGTCATATTAATCAAACCTTAGGTTAAAATTAATATTCCTAGACTATAGGTTAAACTTAGAAAATCTACAAGTGTTACAATGAGTGTCCAAATAAATCCTGGTCTGAACCAATAAATCCACAGTCATAACAATAATACTACTATTACTATTATACTACTATCTAACTAGCTAAGTAAAGTTCTTGGACTCTACAAAGATAAACTTGCATGCTTCGTCCAGGCTGGTGCCTTTTCAAATTCGGACACATTGAAAATGAAGTAGCATTATTTCAAAGCAATGACGACACTTTTCAGCGGTATCTCAGTTTCCAAGGCATGCTGACATCACTTTTTGTGAAGTAATGGTGGCTTTCACCCATCTAATGACGTTACCTCTGGTCGAATGTGTGCAAGGCGATATATAGTCTTGCCTTTCCCATTTCCTTCATCTTCTTGATTTTCTCTAAAACTTTCTCTCTCCTCCAAGAATCCTCTAAAAACTTGAAGTTTTCCTCTCCTCACTTTTGGATTTGCAATTTGTTTTTCAACAATTTGTCTTCATAAACATTATTCAAGTAAGTTCTTAACCGCATGCTCATAGTTTTTTCATTGTGATTTCTGCAAAATCTGTGGCAACTTTGAATTTTCACTTTGGTGTTCTTGAACAAACCATAAGAAAAGTAAGGTTTTTCTTGAAGAATTGTTTTTTTATTGGGAAAATTAGTGTTAGGGAAGTAGGGAAATGCATTATGGGCCTTGAGTATGCTTTATGTTATCCTAAATGTTAGAAAAATTCATAGAATTGAAGAAAATTTTAATTTTTTATTTTTGAGAAAATGGTGGGAAAATTCCCTCCAAAAGGTAAGTGAAAAGGTTTATTGAAAAATCTTTTTAACTGTCTTTTTTATCCATTTTTAGACTTGGTCGAATGCAATATTATGTTTATTTGACCATCACACTACGTTAGGCACACATTTTTTGGTCGAATAACTCACGTCCTCTTTTATTTTTATCAGGTGTATGCACGCGATCACTGGGGAAGTGATTATTCCATAGACCCTGATTTGCTTCAAACACTGGTCGATGACTTTGAAAAGAATTGACCAGAAACCTCTTCTGACCAAGATACTCCTAAACCATCATCTCATCCAAGGGTCCAAAATCATCAATATCACTCCCATTTTAACCCTGACCAGGTGTGTTTCCACAAGGACGAATTGTACCAAGGAATTAAGAAATTCCTTCCAAGGGGTTGGACCTACATTGTCCACCCTGATTATGTTGACACTCTCCGGGTCAGAATCTAGATCAGTGGGAGAGCAACGAGCAGAGCTTCAACAGTTGAACATGTTGTAACTGTTGTTATTTGCCCTCGAGATATGGCAAGAGTAAAACAGACTACTTGCCAAAGGACCTCCACAGACCCGTAGGTTGCAAGGTAAGCGACCAGTACGGGAAACGATCAACCAGTAGGAGCTGAGCCAGTAGTGGAGATTACCAACACTATATGGCTTCGAGCAAAGTTGAAGCCCAGGATGAACAAGAATGTCAACTAGCACACAGTTCCAGCAAACACTCTTTCAAGTAGTGCTTTGGAGAGCTATCCAGAAAAATACAACATCCAGGGAATTTCCATGATTACCCCATGGGTCGTCCAGCGTGCCAACTTACCTAGCGGAGCCTACATCGCCTGGTCGCACTTCCATATAACGAATGGTGCAACTTTGCCTTTGCACAATTACTATAGAGGGGTGGCCGAGTACTTTGACATCGCCCATTTCCAGATTATTCCCAACAGATATTTAATGCTTTCACCATTATATATCCTATACCACCATCGTAAATGGGAGCCTCCAACTCCCCATAAAATCCACTACCTTTTCAAGCTCACGTCCAATCCAGGCCAGAAAGGTATTAGATTTTTTACTTCTGCCATAGAGACACAACTAGATTGTATCTTAAAGATACCATGTTCAAGAGCAATGTTGGCCAGTACCACAAGGACTACTTTTTGACAACCAAACTAGTTGCAAAATATCTATCATTTCAACGAGGAGGTAATTGCACATCCTCTCTTATTGTCCTTTATTTTCTTACTTAGATTTGTACTTAGTTTTTTCTTCACTTTATTTTTAGGCCTGTGGTAACAATCTCTTCTTGTTGGTAATTGGTTTACCATGTGCGTAGCATAATGCACGGGGTGGTGGGCTCAGGGATTTTAAATTTTTTTATTTAAACAATCTTTAAATAATATGATTCATTAACATGCATGCATTAATCAAAGACGTAGAAAAAGATAAGGAATTTACCAGTTGTAGAACTATCAAGATTCCTCGTTATCTTTTTGTATCTCCTACGAACATCCAATCCTAAGTAGCCTCCAAAATACTCAAACCAAGATCTTCCAAAATGAATCTCTACACCTCAAGATGCGAGTGGGCACGTAAAGTTATGGTGGAAATTTTGCGATTCACAAGATATTCTCAACACATGAGATCTTGGAATTTTTCAGGTCTGAGACAATTTTCAGGGATAGAGAAAAATAATACAATATTTATTTTTCTCTCTTTGAAAAAGCTTAGAATTCTCTAAAATAATCTTCTTGAAAACTATAGAGGTGATTTCCTACAATTGATTAAACATACACTAGCAACCTGTCAAGAACAAAGAGTGAGGATATAGTTTAATTGGGAGCACCGGTGGGGTGTCAGCCAAAGGGACTCCGACGCTCAAGTATATTGGATTGCTATAGAATACAAAGATGGAGAAATACATAAAGAAACCAATAATGATCAACAATACGTAAAATAAACAATGGTGACGACAGAGCTTGAAGGCGATGACTGGGTCGGTAGACTCGTCAGGTTCACTCAATATGAGTGATTAGTTTCAGTATTCAATATCTCTTGACCTGAAGACTCCCTCTCATTTTTCATATAGATTGTAACACCTTGGTTACCCCAGGACAGTTACTGTGAATGGTAAACCGGAAATTTGACTCGCTACCCGAGTCCTTTGGTTAAAAATGTGCTCTAAGTGTTATTAACAGGCTAAGGTGGAAAACCAATAAAAAGGAAATGATATATTTTATTAAATATAAAATTGTTCATGGGCCCATCAAAACGTTTACAAGTTATTTACAACTCAAAATGGTCATTACTATTTCAAATTTACAAACCCGCCGACCTAAGCGGCAAAAATAGGGTAAACCCCCTAGTTCCTCTGAGAACGCCTTGGCCGTGGTGGTCAAGCGGCCGCATATGTACACACCACCACCTAAGCTCTCAACTCAAGGTTGGGTGAGCTTTTCTTTCCCTTTACCTTCACCACATAGCACCCATGAGCCAAAGCCCAACAAGAAAACACAATATAGCATGATATAATATCAACAATGATCATAATAATCATACAGGACTTTTAGTCCAAAAAGGTAAGTGATAGTCGCAAAAGTCACTAAGGTGGGTATAGCTCCCTTTAGCCATGTGACGATAGGGTCACCGGGGCTTAACAGATAAGTGAACCTTTCACTAGCTTAAACAGGATAGGTGCATGATGACTAGTCACCAACATAACCTTCCTCATGACTCTAGAGTCATAACTATGGAACAATGTTCCCTAGCCATGTGACAAGCAGTCACATAGGCCTTAGGCCCTGGCTCTGAGTAACTAGTCCTAGACTAGCTGATAAATGAGTTTTAGGCTCGTTTATGGTCTAAGTTTTTAGGGTATTTTTCGTTAATTAGGATTATTTTATTTCGGAATTATGTTCGTTTGTTCATGTTTCAGGATGATTAATGCTAAAGTGATACAAATAGTGAAAATGAGTGAAAGAGGAACAAAATCGAGACGGATTTGTGGACTTTTGGATTCTGTAAGTAGCGCTACTAAGGGAGCGCTACAGCGCTTGGATGCAGTTTTTCAGGAGGTCGGTTCTGGAAGTAGTGCTACAGCGCTGGTGCCCAGATTTTGTATCAAGGTGTTTCTGACTTTAGCGCTACAGCGCCAATAACACAACGCTATAGCGCTGGTGACGCGATTTTCACATGTCTAATCACTTTTTGATGGGCAATTTGGTCTTTTCACTTGGAACTTTGGAGGGATATTTAAGAAACATAATGTTGCGACTTTAGTAGTTTTTTTTATCAGGAGATTGACCAAAACCCTAGATTAAGCAAGGAGGCTAGAGAAGAAACAAGAAGAAAATTCAGAGTTCTTTTTCTTCTTTATCTTTTGATTTCATGTTTATGTTTGATTTAGTCATGTTCATGAACTAAATTTCTGTTTAGGTTTTCTAATTGACTCTCTTGAAACTCTATTATGATTTAATGCATTTATCTATTTCCTCTTCATTCTGAAATCTATTCAATTTGTGTTTATTGTGTATGTATTTGACTGCGCATCTTTTACATATGATTTACGAATTTGAATCAAAATCTGAAAAGTGAGATTTGAATATGCTAAAATTGAATAGACATAGACTTCAATTTAGAACGAGAGTATCAAATTGGTTTATGTGATTGAGGGTTGTATTCACTGCTTCCTATTGTTTGAATTTACCATAGAAATATAGGGAATTCACACTAGGTCGAGTTTTCTATTTCTTAACTCGAATAGTTAACACTTTTGCAAACCTATCATTTCAGTGAAGAAGAGTTTCAGTAGTAATTGCATTAAAGATTAATAGAGTGGATAGTAGAGAAGATTAGGATTCCTATTTGTTTTACAGTGAATTCAATCCAAGGTTTTGCTATTATTTGTTATTTTGTTTAATTTTTAATTATTGTTTTTTTTTAATATTATAGTTTCTTTTGCGGTGTCTAAAAGAATCAAGAATTCTAATTGATCAAATAGAAAGAGAAATTAATTGACTGGTAATTGAGCATTCAGTCCTTGAGGACAATACTTGGATTTTACCATATTATTACAAATTGCGACTGTGTGCACTTGCATAGCTTAAAAATTTCGCAACAAGTTTTTGGCGCCGTTGCCGGGGACTGAAAATAATTATCAATATCAGTTTGATTAATTTTTATTCTAATTTGATTTTAATTTCTCTTGTTTCTAATCTGTTTAGTTGCTTAATTTGTCTATCTCAGGTGAATTGTGTTATATGCGTGGCAGAAGAGGAGCAGACAGTCTTGTTCCTTTGAATCCTGAGATTGAAAAGTCTTGCAAGCAAAACAGAAAGAACAAGAGGGAAGCCCAGAAGTCTATGAAGATGGCACAGAATGATGGGGATGGCAGGAATGTTTTAATTCCTGGAATTGCACAAGGGGGTCAGGCTCAGAACAATGCTGAGAGGAGCCTGAGAGACTATGTACTGCCCACTCTGACGGGAGTACAAAATAGTATACGCCCACCAGCTGTAGAGGCTAACAACTTTGAGATCAAGCCAGCTATTTTACAAATGGTGCAATCCTCTGTTCAATTTAATGGGTTGCCTTCTGAAGATCCTCACACCCATTTGTCTAATTTTCTGGAGCAGTGTGGAACTTTTAGATACAATGGGGTGAGTGATGACGCTATTAAACTTAGGCTTTTCCCATTTTCTCTGAGGGATAGAGCTAAAAGTTGGCTGAACTCTTTACAACCGAACTCTATTATTACCTGGCAAGATTTGGCTCAGAAGTTTTTGTCAAAATTCTTCCCTCCTTCCAAAGCTGCTAAATTGAGGGGAGAAATCAACAATTTTTGCCAGAATAATGGAGAATCATTGTATGAAGCTTGGGAACGGTTCAAGGAACTTTTGAGAAGATGTCCTCATCATGGCATTGAACAGTGGATGTTAGTGCATAATTTTTATAATGGTTTATGTCCTACTACTAGAACCATTATTGATGCTGCAGCGGGTGGTACTTTTATGAGCAAGAGTGCAACTGGTGCTTATGAGCTGCTGGAGGACATGGCCACAAATAATCATTAGTGGTTTGAGGAAAGATCATCGGGGGTCAGAAAGGTAGCTAGGGTGCATGAGCTGGATGTAATCACTGCTCTAACAGCACAAGTAGCCTCCTTGACAAAACAGTTACAACAGAGCACTGTATCTGCTAATGCGGTACAAATGGAAACTAGGTGTGAAATTTGTGGTGGTTCTCACTCTATTGATCAGTGCCCTATTAGTATGAATAATAACACTCTGATGGATCAAGCTCAGGTTCAAGCGGTGGGAAACTTTCAGAGGCCATTCAATAATCCATTCTCCAATACTTACAATCCCGGGTGGCGAAATCATCCTAATTTTTCTTGGAAGAATAATCAGGGCCAGCAACCTCAGTTTCAGGGTCAATTTCAGAACCGATATTGACAGTAGATAAGATAAGTAAACATACTGTTATTATCTATTCTAGTCATATCATATAGTTGACCATAGGTAAATTCAATCTCAATTCTGAGTGGTTAGTATTCTAATTGATTGTATTATTTGAGTTCTTTGACTTGTTCGTTACCAGCTTACCCTATGGACTAGCCCATACTGACATCTTGGGAACTCGGTACTATAATTGAGTGGGAGTGTTAATCATAGATATGAACATCTATAACTTATAATGAAGAAGTAAAACGATCGCTTCCTTTTAGCTTGGTTCAAGGTGCTAAATGATAAAGATCTCATTTTAGTAATTAATATTAGTTTACTAAAATATCATTTACAAGGAACTAAGTGTTTTAAGGATAAAACACAGTGAGAGGTAAAACGATATTTTTAGTCTCATCTCATTGTAGACCGTCTGTAGAGGATTGAGTGATAATTATGATTGTAACAATGGATAACTAATAACGTATCTATATTGGTTATAGAGCGTTCTATGAATTTAAGAGTGCAATTCTGAGTCTTTAGAGGAGTCACGAGGAATTAATAAGTTAGTAAATTTATTTGTTAAATTTATGATAACTTATTGGAGCTTGATTTCATAGGCCCATGGTCCCCACTGTACCTTGAATAAAATCATCTAGATAGTCTCAATTAATTGATTTAATTATCAATTAGAATTATCAAAGTTGACTAGGTCAATTTTGGATAGTTTCACATAGTTATGCAATTTAGAGAAGAAAATAGATTAATTAAGATAAATTTGTGTCTAAATTAATAAATAAGTTTAAATCAAGGTTCAAATTATAAATATTTAATTTGATAAAGGATTTAAATAATTATTTAATTAATTAATCAAGAGAAAATAATACGAGCCTTGATTTTAAGTCCAACGAGCTTATAATTGAATGAGAAATTTCACGGGCCTAAAGCCTTTGAGAATTTCGACCTAATGGCTGATATTATCTATTATTTTATTGATTTTTTAATTAAAATAAGTGACCTAATTGAGTCTATAAAATGAATGCTAAGTGAGAGTTGAAATCAGAAGATTTGGAGATGAACAGATGATCAGAAGATCTAGTTTTGATGCTTTAGGGTTTTAGACTCTCTCTACAACAAAAGTCATTTTCTAATCCTCAAAATTTGATTATCTTCTCTTTGTATCTATCTCATGTGTTGAGAATTGTCCACTCTAGTCTAGGAGATTCTAAGGATACTTTGGAAGACTGTGAAGAAATTTGAAGATCGGATCAGTTTCTTGGTGGTACCCTGCGACAGAAAAAATTCAAGGGTTAGAGAAACTGAAAGAAGGAATTATTCATTCCGCTGCGTATAATGTAAGTATTCTTATCGTCATCTCTATTTAAATTCAATTATAGAAACATGTTCTAGGTTTTCTTATATTAATTTTTTTAATATATGAATTACATGAAAATAAATAAGATCATGTATAAGTTTTCCCAAAAATAGAGACTTCTCAGGTGATGTTCATCCTGACTCGTTCCAGGTCTCGCTCTGGAATCTCACCAGGTGGATAACGTCTCTCTTGACTCATTCCTCTTGACTTCTTCTTCCTTAACCTGTTTGGTTGACCGGGTATATTTAGGCCTGGGTATGGGTTAAGTTATATGTTTTGGCTCGTTATGTGAATGTGGGCATATTTTGTGGCTTGGGCCTGGTTAGTTCATCTAACTACCTTAGGCCTTAAGTGCTTCGATAACACGGACTTTGTGCACTTTAGGCCAGATTGACTCGTATGTCAATCTTATTGGGCTTCATACACATACAAAAATAGTGGTTAGATTATTACCATTACAAAAAAAAAATCCTTATCAGATAATTTTATAAAAGAATAATAAATTCAAAAATCAAATTATAAAACAATTAATTAAATAAATAAAAAATATCCAAGACTGGCACACCAACACAGTCCAAGCACCGTGATTGGTGTGTAACACATGATTTTTTTTAGGGTATGTGTCTTAACCAAATTTATTTAATAATTATTTATTCAAAAATATCTAAACTTGATAACTAATCTTATCAGATTAACTATCGAATAAATTTCAAACTAATTTTGAATTAATTGAATGATCTTTTCACATTATTAAAATAAATAAAACTAATTAATTTAAAAAATTAAGTTAATTAATTATTTTATTAATTTATTTATCTCAATTACATATTTGACCCTCAAGAACAAATTTCTTCCAGATATGTCATTTCCCTTAGTTTTTTCGGTTTCAACTCTTACTTTGAATAGTGTTGATAGAGCCACCTTGGGAAGCTATGGACCTATAATTTCAAGCTTCAATAAATTTAGATTATTAATTAAATCTCTTTAATATAATAATCTTAATTTATTAATCTCAATATTATTCTACTAAAAATGTGAGACTACACTCATGTAATTATAGACATTTATTTACAGAGTACTATTTTAAGATAAAAAAAATGTCTATTGATTTAATCATTACATACAATTCAATCATCTATTAATGATTCATAATTAAAGTAGTGATAAGATTAGGGGCACACACGGGTCAGATTTTCGGATTTCAGGTGCATCGGGTTCGGGTTTTGCGGGTTTCAGAAAGAGAAAAGTGGTACCGAATCCGGTCCGAAATTTTCGGGTTTTTGTTCGGTTTCGGGTTTGGTCGGGTCAGGTTTCAGGTTGAGTTTCAGGTTGGGCTGGGGCCGAAAAGCCCAATTTTTCAAATATACCTTTTTTTTTTTACACTTTTTTAATTTTTAGAGTTTGTTTTTACAATTTGATTTTTAATTATTTTTTTTACAAGTTTATTTTTTAGGGTTTGTTTGAGTTCAGGTTTTTTTTTAAATTAAATTCGGTCGCGTTCGGGTCTAACCCGAACCCGAGCATGCTAAGCTTTAGAACCCGAACCCGACCCAACACATGTCGGGTTCAAATAGGATTAGGCCCGAAATGAACGTGTTTTCTGAAAAATTGGGTTCTTGGGGTTCGGGTTTTGCAGGTTTTCGAGTTTTGCGGGTCAAATGTTCACCCCCAGATAAGATCACCGTTTTACCTCTTTAATTATTTCTTGTTTCCTTGAGTACCATTAACTTTACTAGTGAATGATAATTCATAAACTAATTTATGAATTTGAGCTTAATAACCTTTTCGGTTCCAAAAGCCAACCCTTAAGAGAACCATTATTCAATTCCTTTTGAAAACGTATAGATTCCATATATGTTTGTTATGTCCCTAAACATTCATATCAATGAGTCCCCAAAACATAAGTTGGAGCTTGATCATTTTGACAAACCATAATGAGTGAATCAAATGACTCAAATGCATGAATATGAGTTCATAGTTGACGCAGTTCTTTGCCAACAGGTAATTAAGAAAATAAGAGAAAGGGATTAGTGCTTAATAATGAACCGAAATAGATGAATGATCTTTTAATGGACTGATGACACAACTACGTTTTTAGGTGGTTCAAAGGTTAAAATCCTTCTACTCCACCAGCCAATATTATTGCTATATTTCTGGTATTCTTTACAAGATACTTTGTTACATAATAGAATCCAACCCCTTGCAACTCCCAGGGTCTCCATATTTATAGGAGAGGGCACCTGGAAGTTGGTAAGGGGGTCATCCCGTGACCTTCTTACCCATCATGTCACTTCTGTGACATTCATGATTAACTCCTAAACCCTGACAAATGAAGTGTGGTCTAATCAACAGGTAAGGGGGATAATGGGCCACACGGCCCAACCCAGTCGTGGGTGTCTGAATACGCACGTTCATGCTGCGTGTCCGAGAATTCAGGGATATATCAGACACGTGATGTCTGATATATGCACGTTTACATTGCGTGGTTGACTTTATAAAAGGTTGTAGCTTCCAACTCCAGTTCGTACCCCGAGCTGGATGCCTTCTCGACCTGCGACCTTCATAGTCCTGACTCGGCCCTTGAGTAATCTTGACGAACCTTTTGGTTACCTCGAGCTAAAGAGGTAGGACCTGACGACGGCAGCTCCGGTCATGGGGTATCCACGTGGCTGAGATATAATTAGGTCATATCTCAGCTCGCTAATAGCCCATTGGAAAATCAGGGCGTACATCTGCCCCCCAAGCCCCTGCTCGTGGTACACGACGTCGCGTAGGGCCACAGTAAGGGCTTTTAGGCTTCTCCATGGACTCTCCATATTCCACCTTTTACGCAGGCACCGAATACGTGGAACATCGTGGTTGGTGATGGTACGTCTTCCGAGAACCGCATTAAATGGCCTAGCCTATACTCAGCCGTCGTTTCGCCTTTCGAGTGGAGAGCCTCAGATCCCACATCAGGGCAATCCAACGACCCTCCTCACGTGGCCTTTCTCGTATATAAAAGGGGTGGCCACCTTATGCATGGGCCACCCGTTTATTTGAAAATTTTCCAAATCTCCCATCTTCTTCTCTCTTCTCACCCTAAAAAAAACCCTCTTTTTCTCCTGGTTACCGTTCCCAGCATTCCAGAAGATCAGTCGCAAGGACTCCTTTGAGGTCTTGAAACCAGTCACTCCGGCGAGGCCCCAACTCAGACGACCCCTTCATCTCCCCCATAGCAAAACACTTCGTAAGTTCTCTGACTGTGTATGTTTTAAATTTTCTTTTCACTGTAGCCTAGGTAAATAGTTCCTGTAGCTGTATGCAATATTCTGTTGGTTTTTTGTGGGTATGAAGGGTGTAGGCTTTTATTTTAGGGCATCGATCGTAGACGAAAAACATTTAGGAGCATGGTTCAGTAGGGTGCGTTTTCTGGGGAAACCTTCTGGGTAGATTTTTGGGTATGCTTGTTGTAAATGTCCAGTACTTTGGGTGCAAAACCGTGTAGCTTAGGGGACACGCTTCACAGGCGGTTTTGCACCTCTTGCCTACTGAAACTTTCCCCCCAAGGAAAATTTCTATCCTGAACCTCTTGACACACGAATTCCGAGTAATCGAGGATCTGTTGGGAGCACAGGCGTGTGTTCACAGAACCGCGTGGTCTCACTCTCCATGGGCTGAGATTACCTCAGCCTGTGCAAAGGAAACACTTCTCTTTAGATTCTCCCTTATGCTTAGGTCGCCTTTTCTGAAATTTCTCCTTTTGTTCACTAGGCAACCAGATGGGACCCAAGAAGAACGCTCCTAAGAGGATCGCAGGCAGCTCGTCCTCCCAACAATCCAAAGGAAAGGAGGTGATGACAGACTCCCCAATCCCCGTCTTTGGGCCGGCCGTGGAGCAGGAGCTCGAGGTGGCGCCCGATGCTTTCTTTGAGGCCGAGAGGATCGTCTCGAAGATCACTGACCAGGGGAAAGTGAATAGAATATTCCTTTCCCACAACATCGAGCTGGGGAGGGGCTCCCTGATCGCCCGACCTCCCGCAGAAGGTGAGCGGAGCTGTGCGCCGCTCGACGAGGAGTTCGCGACCTGGAGTGACGAGCACTTCAAGGCTGGGGCCTTCCTCCCGCTGGACCAATACTTCGCCGACTTCCTCAACTACGTGAGGTTGGCTCCTTTCCAGCTCCCCCCCAACTCCTAACGTTTGTTGGCGGGGTTGAGATATCTGTTCTTGAAACAAGAGTGGGAGGTCCCCACTCCGGCAGATATCCTATATTTTTTCTGCCTCAAGGCCAGCCCGGAGCAGCGGGGGCGAGGCGACGGGTTCTATTACTTGACCCGATTTCCAAATACGGCTACAGTCATCGAGCTGCCCAGCCACCCCAACGACTTCAAAGACCAGTTCTTTATGTCCAAGGGGTTTCGCAACTGCGAACTGCACTACTTCAACCGTCCTCGTAAGTACCTTTTTCTCTTAGCTCGTAAATTAAGTATCGGTTAGCTCCCCCCTTTATCCATTTCTGACTTAGAATAATTCTGCAGCCATTTTCGCGAGGAAAGACAAGTCTGTGATCCTCAGGAGTCAGTACGAGACACTGGCGGGTTTGCCCCCCAGTGAAAAGGACTATCACCAGCTCGTGATAGACGAGACGATGTTGGCGTGCAAGCTGATCTCACCGGGCCAGACTTTGGCCCTGAGGAGACCCCGGAGGCTTCCCCCAACTCGCGAGATGAGGCCCATCCCCGAGGAGGAGGCCGCGGGGGATGAGGATGAGGTGCCCCTCCTAAGGACGAGGAGGAAGCGGGCGCTGGAGGTCGCCCAAAGAACGGACGAGGAGAGGATCCGGTCCAGAGCAGTCGCAGGTCCCTCTGGGCAAGATAATCCTTACATGTTTAGGGGCGTAGATAGGGCCACCACCGATCCTCGGTTAGCTAGGTTTAATCCCAACCAGCCCGTCCAACGCCATCGAAACAACCCTGACCTCGACGTAACCCTACTCCAGTGTGTCGACCATCTCGTGCTGGATTACGAGAGTAGCCACCCTAGGGGTACCGTAGTCGTAGACAACACTTTAGCCTTTAGGTCGGCCTTATTTGAGGAGTATGGGACCAATCTTCGATCATGGCCCTCGCTCTGGGAAGGTGTCGTAGCTCCGGGTCTTAGGCAGTACGTAGAAGAGTCTAGTCCTGAGCCAGTTTCGGACCCAGAACCCGTGCCAGCCCGTGAAGTCATTGTCTTAGATTCCCCCGCAGAAGCTCCGGGGCCGATGGTCGTGACCATAGATTCCTCTTCTAGCTCGGGGGGTAAGATCCCTTTCAATATATATACTTGAGCTCCAATTTTTCCCCCTTATTTTTGTTCTTGCATGAATGCTTGTATATTAATGTTGTCTTTGTTTTGCCAGAGGAAATGTCTCAGCCCGGGAATAGAGACTTGCGAGCTATGTTCGCCGGAGGGAACTCCTCTGCTGGGACCTCTGGGCCCAGAATGAAGAAGCTCTGGGTGGCAAAGAAGGCCTCTGGGACCCCAACCAAGTCCCCTGCAGAGGGGAAAGACCAGACCCCAGCTGCCCAGGCCAAGGTACCTCCACCTCCTGCCGTAGTGGAGAAGATGCCCCCGCCCCCTCCACGAGCTCCGGCCTTTGTTCGGGATACGGGGGCGAAGCCCGGGATTTCGGCAACCGCAGCCCCCGAGGTGCGCATTCCGGTGGACCCCCAGGCCCTGGAGAAAATTCCCGACGTCTTTCGGGGGACGGTGTATGAGACACGACCTACACCATCGACCACTACTATGGCGCCACCGAAAGGGACCTGCGGGCGATCGAAACAAGGAGCCCGGAGAGCGTGATGGAGTCTTCACTGGGAATGGCTCTAACGATAAGCCGGTTTTACACTGTGTACCCTTTGGTTTCCATGCATCGTACGTTCCTTCTTTTTTCTTTTCTAAGGCAGTTGCCTCTTTGCTTTGGAGGGTGCCTTGGCTCTTCACCGGAGCATATCCAGGTCCAAGGCTCGCCTCGAGGACATGAGGGGCGAGTATCAAGCTGTTTTGGCCGCCCAGCAAACTACTTTGGCCGCCCTGAAGACTGCCCAAAAGCAGAAACAGGAGGCCAAGGATGCCTTAGCGGGCGCGCGGGCCGAGCTGGAAGCGGCCCGCCCCAAGCTGGAAGAGACCGAGGCTAACAAGGCCACCCTAGCCGCTGTAATGGCCGAACTCGAGGAGGCCAGGACTGCCCGGGCCGCGCTGGATACCGCAAAAGCCGAGGCTGAGGAGGCTAAGGCCGCCCTTGAAAAAGAGAAGGCGGCCTCCAGCTCCGCCATGGAGGACATGTTATACCACTGCTGGGTCTTCAACCCTGATGGCGATTTTTCCTTCCTAGGAGCGGAAGTCTGGGAGCCCTTCCTGGAGGGGTTCAAAGCTCGTCTTCAGCAAGAGGCGCCCTCTGAGACCGGGGAGACCTCCACAGCGGCCGAGCAGGAGGGCGAGACGGCGACCTCAACAGAGCAGCCCAGTGGAGCCTAGGGCCTTTCTTTTTCGCACCCACATTATTATTATTATTATTATTTGTAACTTTTGTATGAGGTTTTTCCACCTCGAGACAATTGGCTTTATCAATTTTTGCATTTAATTGATTTATTTCCTTTTGCCTCTATGCATTTTGGTCATTGTTTTGAAAAACTTAGTTCGTGTTAATTCTTGACTAATATTTTGTGCTTTTTAGGAAAAACACCGATTAATCAATTTGAATTAACTTCTAAGCTTTATGACCTGGTTATGTCCAGGACGTTAGTTTGAAAACTTAGTTCGTGTTAATTTTTATCAATATCTCGCGCTTTTTAAGAAAAACAACGATCAATCAATTTGAATTAACTTCTAAGTTCTATGACCTGGTTATGTCCAGGACGTTAGTTTGAAAACTTAGTTCGTGTTAATTTTTATCAATATCTCGTGCTTTTTAAGAAAAACAACGATCAATCAATTTGAATTAACTTCTAAGTTTTGTGCCGACCTGGTTATATCCAAGATAGGACTTAGTTCGCGTTAATCCTTTATCAATATCTCGTGTTTTTTAAGAAAAACAACGATCAATCAATTTGAATCAACTTCTAAGTTTTGTGCCGACCTGGTTATATCCAGGATAGGACTTAGTTCGCATTAATCCTTTATCAATATCTCGTGTTTTTTAAGAAAAACAACGATCAATCAATTTGAATCAACTTCTAAGCCTTTAAGGCAACCTGGTTATATCCAGGTACCATATGCCCCCCAAGTAACTAGGAAAGGGTCTTTCGTGGTTACTTGAGATTACACCCACAAATATACACAATAATAAACAAAGATTTAATTCTCATTGCTTAACAAAAAGTGGCATTTAAGCCTTACAAAGGTGCTACTGATAATATTTCTTCTAATGAATGGCATTCCAAGTTCGTGGGACTGCCCCTCCATTGAGCCGAGCTATCTTATAAGTTCCTTCCTTAATGACCTCGGTGATTTGATATGGCCCTTCCCAGTTCGATCCCAATACTCCATCTTTGGGATCCTTACCGGCCAAGAAGACCCTCCTGAGGACCAGGTCGCCAATGCTAAAGGCGCGCTTTTTGACCTTTGAGTTGAAATAACGAGTGATTTTTTGCTGCTAATGCGCGAGTTAAAGCTGCGAATCTTCTCGTCTTTCATCAACTAGGTCAAGGGAAGCGCAAAGTAGTTCATGGTTGCGGTCCTAGTCATATGTCTGGACTCGAAGCGAAGATACCTTACTCTCGACAGGGAGGACTGCCTCAATCCCAAAAGTCAGGGAGAAAGGAGTATGACCCGTAGGAGTCCGATGCGAGGTCTGGTATGCCCACAGAACCTGGGGGTGCTGTTCTGGTCAGACCTCCTTGGCTTCGTCTAGTCTCTTCTTAAGGCTTGCCTTTAGCATCTTATTGACAGCCTCGACCTGACCATTTGCCTTTGGATAGGCTACGAACGAGAAGCTTTTCACAATTTCGTACCTTTCCCAAATTCGGTGAAGAGGTCACTGTCGAACTGAGTCCCATTGTCGGATACAATCTTCTTCGGTAGCCCGAACCGGTAGATAATGCTCTTGACCACGAAGTCGAGAACTTTCTTGGAAGTTATTGTTGCCAAAGGTTCTGCCTCAGCCCACTTCGTGAAGTAGTCGATGGCCACCACAGCGTAGCGGACCCCGCCCTTTCCAGTAGGGAGGGCGCCAACCAAGTCGATTCCCCAGACTGCAAATGGCCATGGGGATGAGATCATCTTCAGCTCGACTAGGGGAGCACGGGCAACTGTGGCGAATCGCTGGCACTTGTCACATTTCTTGACGTATGAGATCGAGTCCTTTGACAGAGTGGGCCAGTAATACCCTTGCCTTAAGATTTTTAGGGCCAGGCTTTGCCCCCCAGTGTGATCCCCGCAAAAACCTTCGTGCACTTCCTGCAGGATGGCCTTTGCTTCGCCTGGCAGAACACATCGTAGGAGAGGTAGGGAATGCCCACGTCGGTATAGCACCCCATCTACCATCGTATACCTTGGAGCCTGGTACAGTACCCGCCGTGCGTCATTACGTCCTTCAGGTAACTTTCCTTTGGTGAGGTACTCGAGGATGAGAGTCTTCCAGGTCGGTCTGGCATCAATCATCTCGACCTCCGCCCCGACCTCTTCTATACTTGGTTTTTCCAGGAATTCCACCGGTACTAACCCCAGCGTCTCCGTCTCCCCGAAGGTAGCGAGCTTGGCGAGGGCGTCCGCGTTAGCGTTCTGCTCCCGAGGTATCTGCTCGATTGAGCCTCGTTCAAACGCGGACAGTTCGACTTTTACCTTGGCCAGGTAAGCAGCCATCTTGGCTCCTCGTGCTTGATATTCACCTAGCACCTGGTTTACCACGAGCTGGGAATCGCTGAAGCACTGAACGGAGCTGGCCTTCAGCTCCTGGGCTATCCTTAGCCCGGCCAGCAAAGCTTCGTATTCGGCTTCGTTGTTGGAGGCCTTGAATCCGAATCTTAGCACTGAGTGGAATCTATGTCCCTCTGGGGATATCAAAATGATCCTAGTCCCTGAGCCGTTCTCATTGGATGAACCATCCACGAAGATCTTCCAAGACGTCTGGGCCAAGGTGACCTGGGGTGAGTCTTCCACAGGATCCTCCCTGAATCCTGTGCACTCTGCCACAAAATCGGCCAGGGCCTGACTTTTTATAGCAGTTCGTGGGGTGTACAAATCTCGAACTGACTGAGTTCGATGGCCCACTTTAACAGGCGTCCCGATGCTTCAAGTTTTTGCAAAACCTGCCTTAAAGTTTGATCGGTCATGACGTGTATTGAGTGGGACTGGAAATACGGCCTGAGCTTTCGGGAGGCCGTGATAAGACAGAACACCAGTTTTTCCATCAACAGGTATCGGGACTCAGCCCCGAGAAGTCTCTTGCTGATGTAGTAGACCGGTTTCTGAACCCAGTCTTCTTCTCGGACCAATACGGCACTAGCTGCATCCTCTATGACAGCTAGGTAGAGGAAAAGGGGCTCTCCTGCCTTTGGCTTGGACAATACGGGCGGCTCGGCCAGATGTGCCTTCAGGTCGAGGAAAGCTCTTTCGCACTCCTCTGTCCATTTGAATTTCTTGTTTCCCCGGAGCAGGTTGTAGAATGGCAGGCACTTGTCAGTGGATTTTGAAATAAACCGATTTAGGGCTGCCACCCTTCTTGTCAGGCCTTGGACGTCTTTACGCGACCTGGGTGAGGGAAGCTTGAGCAATGACCTGATCTTATCGGGGTTAGCCTCGATTCCTCTAGTGTTGACGATGAAACCCAGGAATTTTCCAGATGCGACCCCAAAAGTGCACTTCTGAGGGTTAAGCCTCATGTCGTATTCTCTTAGTATCTTGAAGCACTCTTCCAGGTCGGAAACATGGTTATCGGCAGTCTTTGACTTGATCAGCATTTCATCAACGTACACTTCCATGTTCTTTCCGATCTGGTTGGCAAACATTCTATTCACTAATCTCTGGTATGTAGCACCGGCGTTCTTCAGCCCGAACGGCATGACCTTGTAGCAATAGACGTTAGTCGGGGTCATGAAGCTGGTGTGCTCTTGGTCCGCCGGATTCATGGCGATCTGATTATAGCCTGAGTACGCGTCCATAAAGGACATAAGCTCGTGCCCCGCCGTGGCATCCACCAATTGATCGATCCTTGGCAAGGGGAAACAATCTTTGGGGGCAGGCTTTATTCAGGTTGGAGAAGTCGATGCAGGTCCGCAATTTCCCATTGGGCTTCGGGACCAGCACAGGGTTGGTGACCCAAACCGGAAACTTGGCTTCACAGATAAAGCCGCATCTCTTGAGCCAGGCTACTTCTTCTTCTAAAGCTTCAGCCCGAGTTGTTCCCAGGCGCCTCTGCTTCTGGGACTTTGCAAGAACGCTCTTATCCAAATGAAGGGTGTGCATGATGACATTTGGACTGATTCCCACCATGTCCTCGTGTGACCATGCGAACACATCCAGGTTATCCTGCAGAAATCTGATCAGCTCCGCCTTCCTCTTGCCACAGAGGTTTTTCCCGAGCTTAACCATCCGTGAGGGATTTTGCGAATCGACGTTCACTTCCTCAAGCTCTTCAATAGCTTGGAGCTCGGACTTGCCCTCGCCTATTTGGGGGTCAATATCCTCACTTAGGATGATACTTCCCCCCCCCCCCCCCGGTGCTTTGAGGTTTTTCAGTCTTAAGATTAGTCAAAGGTTCCTAAGATTCCTCTCCTCCACCTTGGATGGCCATCACTAGCTGCTCGAGTTTCGATTTTCCCTTTATAGAAATGCTGTAGCATTCCCTGGCAGCGAGCTGATCGCCACGCACCATGCATATCCCCGTGGAAGAAGGGAATTTCAGTGCAAGGTGGCGAACAGAGGTGATGGCTTCAAAAGCTATAAGTGTGGGTCAGCCCAAAATAGCATTGTATGCGGCGGGGCAATCAATAACCACGAACTCGAGGAGTTTCGAGACTGTCCGAGGTCCCTCTCCTAAGGTGATCACCAGCTCGATCGTCCCTATAGCCGCTGATCCTTCTCCCGAAAAACCATACAGCATCATGGAGGTCGCCTTCAGCTCGTCGACAATCAAACCCATCTTCTCCAGCGTGGACCGGAATAGAAGGTTTACTGAGCTCCCATTATCGATCAGCACTCTCCTAACCCTCCGATTAGCGAGCTGCACTGCTACGACCAGAGGGTCGTTATGAGGGAGCTGAACGTGGCCAGCATCTTCTTCAGTAAAGATGATTGGTTGCCTCTCCAATCGCTGCTGCTTTGGCAGATGCTGCTCCGGGACGAACTCTACTCCATTATGCACCTTGAGTTTGTTTACGTACCTCTTTTGGGCACCTCTGCTCGAGCCAGCCAAATGCGGACCTCCCGAGATTGTGGCTATCTTTCCTCCTATCACTGGAGGAGGGACGTCTTGATCTACCCGAGACCCAAGACCCGGGCTGACTGACCGGGACTTCCGGAGCAGGTCGGCTTATTGGAACCCTGTTCCGTGCGTACTGAGCCAAGGGGCCGGCTCTGATGAGAGTTTCGATCTCATCTTTCAAATGCCTACAATCATCAGTATTGTGGCCAACGTCGTTGTGGAAACGGCAAAACTTGGAGGTGTCTCTCTTCCCCTTCTGGTGCTTTAACGGCTCCGGCTTCTTCCAGGGGAGGCGAGCAGATTTCGTTAGGAAGATGTTCTCCCTAGAGTGGGTGAGCTCTGTATAAGTCGCGTAGACTGGCTTAAATTTGTCTACGGGCTTATTTTTCTTCGGGCCGTGCTGGTTTCCCTCGTCGTTCCCCTTTCTTTTGCTTCCACCGAACTGGTTATTCTGCGTAACGTTCTGGGTCGCTGTCACGACCTCCGTTCCCACTCCAGCGGGCTACTCAGGGACCTGGCTGGTTCCTGCAGCTGAGGCTTGGGCCTCCTCCAAGTTGATCCACCCTTGGGCCCTATTTAGGAATTCGTTTACCAAGCTGACTCCCTTCCTTTGTATTTCATTCCAGAGTCCCCCTCCGACAAGGATTCCAGTTCTCAAAGCCATGAGCTTGGAGCTGTCATCTGCATCTCTGGCCCGAGCAGCGACATTCACGAACCTGCTCAGGTAAGCCTTCAAAGGCTCGTCGAGTTGTTGCCTCACGTTAGCCAGGGAGTCGGCCTTGACGCGGGCGGCCTGGGAGGCTCGGAATGCCCTTTTGAAGTCAGCAGAGAAAGTTTTCCAGAAGCTGATTGATTGTTTCTTGCTTTGTTTGAACCACTGTCAGGCTGGTCCAGTCAGTGTGGAGGGAAATATCAGACACCTCAGCTCAGGGCCAATGTTGTGGGCTATCATCAGAGTATTGAACATGCCCAGATGATCTGACGGATCTCCATCTCCGTTGAATTTGGACAAATCCGGCATGCAGAAACTGGGTGGGTATGCCGTTGCTGCTATGTTGGGGGCGAAGAGCTCAAACTCGTCCCCCGAATCATATTCGTCTTTCTCTTTCTCCGACAAGAGCTTCCTCATTAGCTCCTCCATCTGAGCCAGGCACTCAAGGGTTTTGTCCTGATCTCCTTGGTTATTCCGGGGCTGTTCAACAGCTCCGGATCCACTGTGTACGTTTGGTGGGTTATTGCCCCTCCTATCTTGAGATAGGTTATTTAGGACATTCCCGCCGTTACGTACCTCGGACAGGTCTCCCCCTGAGTGAGCATGGCTGCCACCTCCTACCGGGTCCCCCCTATGAGAGTTAAGGCGATCTCGTAGGTCGCCCCTTGGGGTGGTTTGAGGACTTTGCGCCGAGCTTAAGCGCTGACGCAGGTCTCCGCCAGAAAGGTCACTCCGGCGACTGCCGGTCCAGTAGCTCCCGTTAGAGAATCTCGGAGTCTGCCTCTGGGGGTGAGGATCCGAGCGCCCTCTGGGTGCCCTGCCACGACGGGAAGGTCCTGCGGATGGCGGGTTTCTCCTGCTCCTTCCATAAGCTGGAATATCTCGGATAGGCCGAGGAGGAGAGGGATATCTTATTGGTGATGGAGGATGTCTGACCGGGGATGCAATCCTGGTTCCGTCAGGGCGGATCAAGTTAGGTGGGGGCCTTTCGGCCCTGCCAACCTGCGGGCCCCGTGCCTGGCGATCTGGACGAGGCGCAGGACGGCTGGCGGGGACGGGCTGGTGCTGTGAGCCCTCCCCGGATCTCCTTCTAGAATTCCCTCGAGCCCTCCTGGGCGCGCTCGAGGCTGGCAGTGAGCTGGGAGTCGAAGTTCGAACTGAGCGGCTATACTGTTGCTCGGCCCTGGGTATTTCTTCGAAGTTTGCTTCACGGCGGTGCGATGAGGGAGTAGAGTTGGATGTCGGAGGTCTGTCCGAGCGGCTAGGCCTGGACCGATTACCCCGGCGAGACTTACGAGTCTCACCTTGCCTCTTTCCGACGTTATCATCGGTTGTAAGAGGGGGTAACTGGGCCAACACCTCCTTAATCTGCTGACTAGCTTTCGCCAGTTGGCTCCTCAGCTGAGCGTTCTCCATCTCTACCGCCGTGTAAAAATCCGGGTTCAGATTAGGTGGCCGGGGTGCCGAACTTCCAGTGTCATCCTGGCCTATCGGCTGCTTGCCCGGCCGCTGCTAGACTTCAGGATTTTGCTCACCGGAGATGGCGGCATGATGAGCCTCCCGCCCATCATGTTGTTCCGCCTCGTTACCGTGTCTTGATCGAGTGGTCACCATAGTTGGATGTTTGCGATAACACCAATCTAACTAGCTCTCAATGAAAGCACCAAACTGTTGACGCGGTTCTTCGCCAACAAGTAATTAAGAAAATAAGAGAAAGGGATTAGTGCTTAATAATGAACCGAAATAGATGAATGATCTTTTAATGGACTGATGACACAACTACGTTTTTAGGTGGTTCAAAGGTTAAAATCCTTCTACTCCACCAGCCAATATTATTGCTATATTTCTGGTATTCTTTACAAGATACTTTGTTACATAATAGAATCCAACCCCTTGCAACTCCCAGGGTCTCCATATTTATAGGAGAGGGCACTTGGAAGTTGGTAAGGGGGGTCATCCCGTGACCTTCTTACCCATCATGTCACTTCTGTGACATTCATGATTAATCCCTAAACCCTGACAAATGAAGTGTGGTCTAATCAACAAGTAAGGGGGATAATGGGCCGCACGGCCCAACCCAGTCGTGGGTGTCTGAATACGCACGTTCATGTTGCGTGTCTGAGAATTCAGGGATATATCAGACACGTGATGTCTGATACATGCACGTTTACATTGCGTGGTTGACTTTATAAAAGGTTGTAGCTTCCAACTCCAGTTCGTACCCCGAGCTGGATGCCTTCTCGACCTGCGGCCTTCATAGTCCTGACTCGACCCTTGAGTAATCTTGACGAACCTTTAGGTTACCTCGAGCTAAAGAGGTAGGACCTGACGACGGCAGCTCCGGTCATGGGGTATCCACGTGGCTGAGATATAATTAGGCCATATCTCAGCTCACTAATAGCCCATTGGAAAATCAGGGCGTACACATAGTAACTTCAGGATTAAGATCAATCTGTATATGATCATCTTATTGATATGTTTAATTAATACTTATCAAACAAAAATATATATTTAGTTAAATATTAATAAAACATCGAGTCTAGTTTTCGTATAACCACATTATACAAAGTACATTCACTAAGATGTCCTACTACATCAGTAATCCAGATCTAGGTTACATGTATTCATAATATTAGTGATCCGTACTGACACTATTTAATCCAAAGATTCCATATAACTTTGTTTTATTATGAACTATTTAAATTTGTTCCCTACAATCTTACTCCTCTCCTGCCATTATAAGATTGTAGTCACAATAACGAATTTGAGAATTTTCTGATATTCATATAATATTATTCATATAATAATAAACAATCAATAAATGCAAAAATTCATCTTAATTATTTATTTCATAAAATATTGTCCAATACATATGCTTTCAAGGGCATCATTCCTAACAATGTGTTGCTGGGTTAAATAGTGATGGGTTGCTGTTGCAATGTTTTCTCTTTTTTCAGATTTTAGGTCTTGCTTGTCGGGTTCTTGTTCTCAACTAGGTTTACTTGTGGTATTTGGGCATGATGGGAAATGGGAAGGGAAAGGAATGGCTGGGGCATTATAACCGAGTTTGTTCAACTTGGATGTAAAAAAAAATTAAGAATTCAGTTTTGTATTTTTCTTGAATTGTAATCTAAATCCGATAAATCTAAGTTAGTTGATTTTTTTTTTTAAATTAAGATGATAGTGTAATATGAAGAACATAAGATTTCTGGGTTTATGAAGAACATGAAAGAATATATATTTTAAAAATGATTTAAGTAAGAATTGGTTGATTTTATTTAAATCAAATCTAAATCAAATTAAATGTTAAATTTAGTTTAATTATTTATGTTAAAACAAGTTTTAAATTTTTTTTAATGTTAGTGTTTAAAGAATTAAATTTATTTAAAAATAGTTTTAATTTCTTTTATTAAAATTGATTTTTAATTATTATTTTTTGTGTTAATTAATAAAATCGTAACATGGCATAAAATGTAAGTGAGATGACATCTTTTTTAATGACATGGAAGACTTAAGGTGATTAGGCAAATTTTAAATGATATGGTCTAATAAAAAATTACCATCTGGTAGTCTAATTGGCAAAAAACGACGAGGTACCTATAATTGTAAAAAAAGTGTGACGGGAAGTGTTTTAGTCGCAAAATAAAATGAACTAGGTATTTAAGTGTCACAATATATTAAACTTAAGTATTTTTGCTATAAATATCTCTTATAATAAAAAATAATTTTACCAAAATTAGTGGAAATGTATATCTTGAATTGATTCACCGTATAGTTAGTATTAAAATGGAACTAATTAAAACAAAAAGGTACAAAATCCGTATTACGATTAACAAGGAGGTATTAAAATTGTATTAATTAAATGATTGGGTACAAAATTAGTACTAGGAAATAATAGGGTAGTAAAATAGTATGTTCTCTTTTTAAATAAATAAACTTTTATATTTTAATAAGTTATATTTGTTAAAAACTTACAAAAGTGAAACCAATGAAATGTAAATATTTAGGGTAATTGTTGACCTAAATACCCAAATATTTTCACTTTGTTGTAGTTATATACTCAATTTTTTTAGTGGCCAAAATATCAAACGTAAATGTTATTACCTCATTTGTTTTTCTCTATTAATTGTTCACTTAGTGGACATGTGTCACTTTCTTATTGATACATATTTATCTATTAATTCCAATAGTTTCAATAATGGCTAACTTAGTGAACATGAATTATTGATATTACTATAAAAAACTATATATATAAATAACTATCACTGCTGAGTTGTCATTATAACAAAATTAAAATTATTTTATTTTAAAAAAGAAGTAGTGATATATATATATATTTTTAAATATTTGCTAAAATTCACCAAACACATGTCTTTTTGTAATGAAAGTTACCTTTTTTTTTCATCTTCAAATTATTTTCTACTTATTTTTGATATGGTGGGTGAGGTGTATTTGAGTACCCTGGCTGGATTGTTGTTGTGAGTAGAAACTCTCGTCTAGCAGGCTTTTCCAAGATCACAAGAAAAAGTAGAATCTTAGAGGCTGATGATATCACCATCTACTCTCGTGTGAAAAAATATGTACAACATTATTATTAAAAAAAAATTGCCAAAATTCACTAACCACATATTTTTTCTAATGAAAGTAACCTTTCTTTTTCTTCCTCAAATTATTTTCCACTTATTTTTTATATCAATTTTTTTTTTATTCTATGAATAATTGGCATCACTATAATACCTACTAAAAGATTCTTAAAAAAAGGTCCCTACACTACAACCCTACACCTTCCCACACATAAACATAGTTAAAGAAAGAAAAACAAACTCTGTATCTTTTACTTTTACGGTCTATAATAAGGAAATAAATAACAAAGGTCATCTTTCATCATTTTTTTCACCCAAAAAAAAAGAGTACCACTTTAATCTTTTTAGTTTTTACCATATTCCATCAAAACACACTATATTTTTAACTAAATTAAATAATAATAAATAAGTAAAAATTAATATGGTGTAATTTTAAATAAAAATTAATCTAGTGTAGGTGAGTCTAAAGAACCGCCCTGCATTTTCCGAGAAAATGCCAAAATTTTCTCATCGACCGAGGAAAGCAAACGAAAAAAGAAAAGGGGTTTAAAAAAAAGAAGAAAAAAAAAAAAAAAACAAAGCTTCGTTCTTGTATGTATGACCACATTCTCTTCACGGAGATCGCCAAACAAATTTTTTTACCTCAACGTTGAAGAAGTGGCCTCAGACAGAGTCTAGATTTTTTGTCAAAGAACAAAACTCCTTTGATCTCCCTATCTTCGAAACCCCCAATCTAATTTCTACCTTTCAGGTTCCACCTTCAACCTATAACATTTCTCTTCGGTATATAAACAAATCTGTATCTGCGTGTACATATATTGCTTGTTTTTTTAATAAAGTTTATGTTGGATTATGGAGATATGGGAAAACCCATGAGTTGATATAAAATTTCGTGGGTTTTCTTATTGTTCCATAACGAGAGGGGGATTCGAAGTAGAATTAGGATCTGGGGTTTGATTTGTTCTCGCACATTCATCGAATATCGGCAATACCCGCGTAGCCAAGATATGATTTTCATCAATGTCCTATGCAATTTCAGAGATACGCCATCTTTATCAAGATCCTTTCCCGTGGATTTCGTGCGTTAACCCAGATCCATGGCCAAGATCTAGGTTAGGGTTTTCTGTTTACTCTCATGGGATTGATCTAGGCTACTTTGGGTTTGATTGAATTTCTTGTTTCGTCGTCTTCGTCATCATGTTCAAGCAATTTCTGAGTAAACTTCCTAGGAAGTCGGCGAAATCTGACTCGGCCGCTAAGCAGGAGTCGCCTCGATCAAACTCACCGCGTTCGCAGTCCAACTCCAGGGCTGGCTCTTCGGGGTCTGGGCTCGAGGCGTCGAAATCCAACGGCGGGAATTCGAGCTCGGGTCGATCAAACTCAGCGAGGCGCACATCGTCGGCCGTGTTTCCGGCGAGCATGGTGGCCGGAATTGAGCCCTTGTTGCCATTCAAGGACGTGCCCAATGCGGAGAAGATGAACCTCTTTGTCAGCAAGGTGAGCCTTTGTTGTGTCACATTCGATTTCACTGACCCGAGTAAGAATACTGTAGAGAAAGATGTTAAGAGACAGACATTGCTTGAGCTTGTGGACTTTGTAGCATCTAGGTCGATGAAATTTAGTGAGCCTGCAATCCTTGCAATGTGTAGGATGTGTGCTGTTAATCTATTTAGAGATTTTCCCCCCAATTGTCGATTTAATTCGAGTGGCGGCGGCGAAAATGATGACGACGAGCCTATGTTTGATCCGGCATGGCCACATTTGCAACTTGTGTATGAGTTGTTGCTTAAATTTGTTACTTCTTCGTGTCTTGATGCTAAGATAGCGAAAAAGTACATAGACCATTCGTTCATTTTGAGATTGCTAGATTTGCTTGATTCCGAGGATCCTAGAGAAAGAGACTGCTTAAAGACTATTCTTCATAGGACTTATGGGAAATTTATGGTTCATAGGCCATTTATAAGGAAGTCTATAAACAATGTATTCTACCGGTTTGTGTTTGAGACTGAGAGACATAATGGGATTGCTGAGATATTGGAGATCTATGGGAGTATCATTAGTGGATTTGCATTGCCTTTGAAAGAGGAGCATAAGATTTTCTTGCGGAGGGTTTTGATTCCTCTGCATAGGCCGAAGTCTTTGGGGGTTTACTTCCAACAGCTGTCCTACTGTGTTGCACAGTTTATAGAGAAGGAGCCAAAGTTGGCGACCATTGTGATACAGGGTCTGTTGAATTGTTGGCCAGTCACAAATAGTCAGAAAGAGGTAATGTTCTTGGGTTTGTTAGAAGAGATTTTGGAAGCTGTTAATATGATGGAATTTCAAACAATCATGGTCCCTTTATTCTGGCGGATTGGATGCTGCATTAACAGTTTCCACTTCCAGGTACTTTTTCCCACAATTTTGCCTTTTACCACTATCCTCAGGCATAAATTTCTCTTTAGGCGGATACTTGTGTTGTTTTCTCATTTAAAAAAAGGATAGATCTATCCGTAGGAAAACTTTTTTTGGTTGCACAGTTTTTCCTGTGTCAGGACCTATCCTTTTGGTTTGTGTTGTTAATTGTTAATATCCGTAACACACTGGAGTCTTTCGAAACTAGGAACTGGTGCCTAACTGGTGCCTATTGTCTTCATTTAAGATGGAAAAATTGTTAGTATTTTTAAATTGCTCCCTCCAATTATGTGAAAACGATAGATTTTATATAATTCTGGGCTGGCTATTCTGGATTCTTCTGTCTAGAAATTGTTGGAGAGAATTGTTAGCACTTCTAGTTTGCAACAAATAGCCTTATTCTACCCAAATGATAGTGTCTTTGATAACTGTTTTGGGATGTTTGGGGGGCTTTTCTTAAGCTTATAATTTGTAGGAAGAAATGCCTCAACTTCTCTATTTTTCTGTTAGGTGGCTGAAAGGGCTCTTTTCTTTTGGAACAACGATCATATTGTCAACTTAGTTGCACATAACCGTCAAGAAATATTGCCCATTATTTTACCAGTCCTTGAAAGGAATGCCCAGAACCACTGGAACCCAGGAGTGCTCCATTTAACTCTAAACCTTAGAAAGATGTTAATCGAGATGGACGACGAGCTGTTCGCATCTTGCTATGCTCAATTTAAGGAGGAAGAAGCAAATCTAAGCTTGGCATCTGAGAAACGGAAAGAAGCGTGGGATCGGCTAGAGAAAGCAGCCAGACTTCAGCCAATAGCTGGAAATGCTGTGTTGGTTACTCCTTATGCAACTTCACTTTCATGTTAGAATATGTAACTTTTGAACTAATGTTCTCCCTCAGTTTCTTCTTTGGTCCCTGGTAGAAGAACTAGGAAGAGTTGTACTCAAAATGGCTGTTGTTGGGATGATATTTTTTTTCCTTAATGGTCCTACGACAGCCTGTTGTTGTTGTAACTTTTTGTTTTTTTTACCATGTACGATTCATTGCCTCAGAAAGTTTATGGGAAGGGGCCATGAAATGGATTAACGATTTTCTATACTAGTTAGTACTTGATTGCCTTCTTCTTCTTCCCAATTTTTATTATTTCTATTTGCTTGTCTAAAAAACTATTTGAGCTTAGCAATTGGGGAAAGGCTTATAATAATAATAATTATTATTATTATTAACAGAGGTCATTGGTCTTTGAGAACAAAGTTTTTAGATATTTTTTTAAGGGAATTTAGCATGAGAATCTCTTCAACTATAAGTTGTACACCAAATTGTTTCTTAAATTATAAAATGTAGCAATTAAGTAAAAAATTTATTTCCTAATTTTTTTTTTGTCTGATAGTTGATGGAAAAATTGACATAGTATTGCTAAAGCGGCAATATATGAGAAGAAATACTCAATATTTACAGATTTTTTTTAGGGGAAAAATTTCTAAAATGACTAAAATGTAGCATTTAAATATTTTTTTCTGTGTTTGCGGAAAAAATATTAAAAGTTGCGAAAATGTAACTATCCAAATAATTTAAAACAACTAATATAAATGTATTTTAATTTATAAAAAATTATTAAAATTATATAAAAATAACCTAAATTAATTTTAAAATTAAAAAATAGTTTTATTTGATTAAAAAAATTAAAATACATTTATATAAATAACCTAAATTAATTTAAAAATTAAAATTAAAAATTAAGAGGGGTTTTCTTGCTCTCTGCTCTGTTCTCAGCTTGAGGGCTGGTACCATGGCAAAGACAAGGGTCAAGGTGCAAGGTAAACTCAAATCGACACAGAAGAAACGGAAAAAGCGAGGTCCGGATTCTACAGGGGATGTTCAGAAAACAAAATTTATGGCTGCTATACTTGGCATCGATCCACTTAATGTTTCTGATGAAGATACTAATTTAGAGAAGGCGAACACTGAACGGGATGAGGAATTGACTGTCCTTCGGGAGGAGCATTGTCCAGAGGTTGGCCCGGAGATCCTCTTGCCCAAATCGACTCTGAAGTTGTTGAATCGTCAACAGGAGATACGGGATGTGTTTTCGAATTTTTTAGTCGCATCTCATAAATGTTCTCAGGAGGTGCAGAAAGGTAAACATTCTACTCCTCCAATTTTGCGATCTGGAAACATAGTGCAAGATTTAAGTGCTAAATTTGCTAGCTTAGATGCTGATTGTGAGAAACACAAATCAAATGGTCGGGGAGTTAAGATCACCATGGATGATATTGAGGATGAAGTATCCTTTTGGAATTCCTCTATTGTTTGTTATGTTTTGGGGGCAAATCCTCCTCTCTCTGTTCTGGATGGGTTTGCTCGAAGAATCTGGAAAAATAAGGGGGTAGACAAGGTTGGGCAACTATCTCATGGCATTTTCATTATTAGATTTGTATCCATGACAGCCAGGGATGATGATCTTACAGGAGGATTTATTTTCTTTGACAAGAAACCAGTGGTTATGAAACCGTGGGATGCATTTACTGATTTCAAGAAAGAAGATGTTCGAAGAGTTCCCACTTGGATTCAGCTTCATGATTTAGATCTGAAATATTGGGGAGAACAATCTCTTTACAAGATTGTCGGTCAATTAAGGAAGCCATTAATGGTAGATGCGATAACAAGAGGAAGGGACAAGCTTAATTTTCCAAGGATTTTAATAGAAGTTTCATTAACACAGGATTTCCCAGAAATCATTTATTTTGAAAATGAATTAGATTGTGAGGTCTCTGTGATGGTCTCTTATGAATGGAAACCTCTGGGTTGCTCTCATTGTAAGGGGATGGGGCATTTAACTCAAAACTGTAGGAAGAAAGAAGGTAAGAAACAGGAGTGGGTCGTGAAGCAGGATCTGTACTTGCATGGGTCAGTCTCTGAACAGGGTCCTGAAACAGATCGGGATGGGTTTCAGCCGGTTTCTAAAGGTTGGAAAATAAAAGACAAAGCTAAACAGGTCCCAGACGTGGCTCAACAAACTGTCATTAGAAATACTTTTCAAGTTCTGGATCTTGAGACAGGAGATAATTCGCAAGTGGCTGTAGAGGAATCTAAGGGAGGAGGGGGAGTTCTTCTCTCCCAAATGGATAGAATAATGAGTTGGAACGTCAGGGGGATCAACAGCCATCATAAACAGCTTGAAGTTAAAAATCTGATTTTATCTAAGGGGATTGGCTTGGTTGGTCTTCTTGAAACGAGGGTTAAAGCTCATAATTTGGGAGCTTTATATCTTCGAGTTTTTTCTGGCTGGTGCTTTACTTCGAATAATGCGTGGCATAAGGGAGGTCGCATTGTAGTTAGTTGGAATCCTTTTGTGTTCGATGTTTCTATTATCAAATGCTCTAGTCAAATGATTCATATGCATGCTAGTTCGATTTTGAATAAGGACAACTTCTTTGTAACTTTTGTGTACGGCATGAATATTGAGGAGAGTCGAAATTTGTTGTGGCTGGAATTACAAGACCTATCTATGGAAGATCCTTGGATTGTATTGGGAGATTTCAATGATATACTGTTTAAAGAGGAGTGTATTGGTGCTAGAGTTAAATATACTAAGGCTCATTCTTTTCAGAGGTGTGTGGAGACCTGCCAATTGGAAGATGTTAAATTTACTGGGAATTTTTTTACCTGGAATAACAAACAACAGGGCCATGATCGAATTTATTCGAAAATTGATAGAATCTTGGCTAATCAAAAGTGGTTGGATACTCATGGAGCTGCAGAGGTACACTTTATGAATGAGGGACTATTTGATCACTCTCCAGCGATTCTTACTGTAACACCTGTTTTAGTCACTGGTAGGAAACCTTTTAAATACTTTCGCATGTGGAAATCCTTTCCTGGTTTTCAAGATCTGGTACACATTGACTGGATTCGTCCTGTAGATGGCACATTGATGTACAGAGTGGTTCAGAAGCTCAAAAGGCTAAAGAGCACGTTGAGACTGATTAATAAACAAGGATTTTCGGACATTCATGTAGCTGATTTGGAGGCCTCGCATGCTTTATCAGATTGTCAAGACCAAGTGAACAAGGACCCTCTAAATCCCAGGCTTATTCGATTAGAGCAAGAAGCTCGTCTAAAATACTCTGACATTCATAGATCCTACTGTTCTTTCTTGCAGCAAAAAGCTAAGCTTAATTGGATTCAGGATGGTGATACTAACTCAGCTTTGTTCCATGCTAGCATTAGAGAGAGGCGAAATCAGAATAGAATTTATTCTATTACTTCGGAATTGGGTGAATGGATAGATCAGCCTCATATGGTTACAGCAGCTTTTCTGGAATACTATCAGAAGTTACTGGGCAGTAAGATGGCTATGCGGAATAAAGTGCTTACAAAAATAGTTTCTCTGGGTACAATTCTTACTAATTCGCAAGCTAATAATCTGTTGTTGCCTTACAGTCAAGAGGAAGTTAAAAAAGCCATTTGGGAGATTCCTGGAACAAAAGCACCTGGTCCGGATGGATATTGCAGCTTTTTCTTCCAGGATAATTGGGATTTAGTTGGAGATGAAGTTTGTGAGGCTTTGCTGTCATTTCTGCATTCTGGAAAAATTCTAAAGGAATTGAACTCTACTGTTTTGACTCTTATTCCGAAAAGTAAGTGTCCAAAGCATGTGAGTGATTATAGACCCATAGCCTGTTGTAATGTTCTCTATAAAGCTGCCACGAAGATGATATGCACAAGGTTGAAGGCTGTTCTCCCGGTGCTTGTAGCTCAAAATCAAGGAGGTTTTGTCAAGGGGAGATCCATCGCTCACAATATCATGATATGTCAAGATTTAGTCCATCACTATGCGAGGAAAGTTGGGAAACCTAAGTGTATGATTAAGCTTGACTTGCGGAAAGCTTATGACACTATCGAATGGGATTTTATTGAGGAAATGCTTGAAGCTTTCAATTTCCCTAATAAATTCATTCAGCTAGTTATGCAGTGTGTTCGCACTCCAAAATTCTCGCTTATGTTTAATGGCTCTTCCCATGGATTTTTTGAGTCTAAGAGGGGGCTGCGGCAGGGTGATCCTACACTACTACAAATATAGGGTTACTCTGCGCTTTTTTTTCAATCTAAAATAAAAAGCGCAGAGAAAATGATTGAAGGACACTTAGGAACTTTGTTACTGCGGTTTTTTTAAAAACGCAATGTAAAGTAGGAAAAGTGGGAAGTGAAAATTTTTTCTCTGCGTTTTACTTTTCTCTGCGGTTTTATTGAAAAAACCGCAGAGAAAAGTAGTGTAATTTTTCAAAACTTTTACCAAGCATAACTTTGTGCTCGGTTGTCCGTTTTGATTGTTGTTTTTTTAACTTTGATATTTTTTCGAGATCTATCCAAAGAAAAGACTATTTTATTTGGATAGATCTCGAAAAAATATCAAAGTTAAAAAAAAAAAACAATCAAAACGAACAACCGAGCACAAAGTTATGCTTGGTAGAAGTTTTGAAAAATTACACTACTTTTCTCTGCGGTTTTTTCAATAAAACCGCGGAGAAAAGTCTTTATTTCTCAGCGGTTTTCTTAAGAAAACCGCGGAGAAAAGGTTCCAGACCTATATATAAACACATTCTTCCCCACAAGGTTCGTAAACCTACTTCATTTCGCGAAAAACTTCTTCAACAGCGGCGGTATGTCTTTCAACCTTAATCTTACTATTTTTTTTTCATCTTTTTTAGCTAAATCTTAGTTAAAAACTGAAGTTGATGCTTAATATTTGTCTATTTTCAGGTTTTTGGTAGTAAAAATGGTTAGGATTTGGTCGAAAAATTGTCCATTTTCACTGTATTTTTGGGCATACATTGTGTTCTTGAGCTTCAAAATAGGTAATGATCTATATATCTTTGTTTGTATAGTTTTTTTGTTTTTTTTTCATCATTATTTTTAGAGTTTATTTTGTGTGAAATAGACAAATAATCAAAATTTTGAGAGGTTTTTCATAAATCATTAATTTGGTTGCTGAATTTTTTTTCTTCAAATTTTTCGGTGACAAAACCTGAATTTTTTTTTTTTTTCAGGTTTTCAGGTTTCTTCTGTATGCAGCTAGATAGATCTCGAAAAAATACCAAAGTTAAAAAAAGAAAACACCAAAAACGGAGAACTGAGCACAAAGTTATGCTTCGTTAAAGTTTTGAAAAATTACACTACTTTTCTCTGTGGTTTTTTCAATAAAACCGCGGATAAAAGTCTTTCTTTCTCTGCGGTTGGCTTACTACAACCGCATAGAAAAGTGACACTTTTCTTCGCGGTTGGCATACCACTTTTTTCTGCGGTCGAATACACTGCGCTTTTCAATACTCTCGAAAACCGCAGTGTATTGAGTAAAAAAACCGCAGAGAAAAGCCTTTTTTGTAGTAGTGCTATGTCACCGTTATTGTTTGTATTGGGGATGGAATACCTTTCAAGAATCTTGATTCGAGTAGGAAACAAAAAGGATTTTAAATATCATGCTAGGTGTGAAGGGATCAAGCTTAATCACCTTATCTTTGCTGATGATATTTTGTTATTTTGTCATGGAGACTTCAAATCTATATACTATATGCTTCAAGGATTGCAGCTATTTTCTAATACTTCTGGGCTATGTCCTAATCAGACTAAATCAGCTATCTATTGTAGTAATATGAATGAGCATGAAGTCCAAAGAATCCTTGACGCTTCAGGTTACAGTAGAAGTGTCCAAATACCTTGGCATTCCAATCTGCTCCAAGCGTATTTCAGCAAAAGATTGTGATGTTCTTCTTGACAAGATGCTTGCTAGAATCAAATGCTGGAGCTCCAGGAACATTTCCTTTGCTGGCCGGGTTACTTTGATCAATTCAGTACTGCTTTCTATTCATTCATACTGGAGTCAGATAATGATTACACCTAAAAAAGTTTTGAATGAGATTGCAGCCATTTGTAGAGCTTTCCTCTGGACAGGGCAGGCCTCTTCAAACAGACCAGGTCGTATAGCTTGGGACCTTGTTTGCAACTCAAAGAACTCAGGTGGTTTAGGTTTCAAGGACAGTAGGGACTGGAATATTGCAGCCATTGGAAAGTATATTTGGGCTGTAGCTGAGAAGAAAGATGACCTTTGGGTCAAATGGGTCCATCATGTTTATATCAAACAAGTAGATTGGTGGAGTTACATTGCTCCTGTTTCGAGTAGCTGGTATTGGAAGAAAGTTGTGGAAGTTAAGGAAAAATTTAAAAATCTGTTCTCATTGCAGCAAGTTAAACCTAAGAGATATCAGATCAGTTATGGATACAATACTATTCATACTGATCTTGGCAGGTTTCAATGGACCAAAGTGGTTTGGGGAAGGCTGAATACACCCAAACATAGCTTCATTTTGTGGCTGGCTGTTCATAACAGGTTAAACACTAAAGATAGGCTCAAAAGACACAGGATAATTGAGAATTCTGATTGCTTGTTGTGTGGTCTAGTTGAAGAATCCTGTGATCATCTGTTTTTTAATTGTTCTTTCTCCATCAATTGCTTTCAGCAAGTTCTGCTTTGGTTGAATTGGAAAACTAATTCAACATCTCTGTTGAAGGTGGCTAGATGGATTGATCGGGCCAAAGTTAATACTTTTAGGAAGCAGGTGCTCGGCTACCATTGCAGCTCTGGCTTACCAGCTTTGGAGGGTGAGGAATGAGATTTTTTGGCTGGGGAAAATTACTCAGCCTGAGGAGATTGTACAGTATACGAAACTCAATGTAAAGACAAGAATTACATATATAATGCCAAAGAAAATTAGTCAAAGAAACTTAGTTTGGTTTGGGAATTTGTAATGGGAATCTGTTTTGAGTCTGTTTGGGTTTGTCCTGTTTTGTAGCTCTGGCTGTTTGAGGACTTAATTGTAATAGTTGTTGGTTGATCAATGAAACTTTCCTAATTTATCAAAAAAAAAAAAAAAATTAAAAGAAAAATCAATAGCTAAAACTCTATTAAAAGTGAAAAAAAATTATTAAAAAATTAATATAATAAAAAATTATCAACTATTTTCATTAAATAAAATTATATTTTTAATTTTAGAATTAATTTAGGTTATCTTTATATAATGTTAATGATTTTTTTATAACTTAGAATACATTTATATTAATTTTTTTTAATTATTTGGGTTGTAAAGGTACAACGTTTTAGCAATTTTGGGTATTTTTTCCTCATAATTTTTTTTTGGATATTTAAAGGCTACATTTAATAACTTTGGGTATTTTTCTCTAAAAAAAAATTAGTATTTAAATGTTACATTTCATAAATATTGAATATTTTGGCAAAAACCCAAAAAGATATATAAAGTCTAATGCCTTAATCAATTAACACCATAATCTCTCTCTATAAAGCAAATAATGAAAAATAAATAAAAACTTATGCATATCAACCATAGCCTCATGAACAAAATGAAGAATCCAAGATCTCCATATTGCTATATCATTTTTTTTATCAACAATTAGACAACAAATTACACATAGGTACTTAATAGTTATTGTTTAATGAGATTAGATACTTAATTATTATAATTTATAGTTTAAAAACCAATTTGCTAAATCACATATGTTCAACCAGTTCTCATGCTAATTTTTGTTTTACATATATATATATATATATATAATTTTGTAAAAAATAAAGTATTCTATCAACTTAAAATTGCTTAAACCACATCTTCGAGTCTTGTAAATGTAATACATATTTTTTTAAATCATTAAAAAGAATGTTTTTTTTAGACTGGTTAATTTGACTCTTTATTCATTTAATAGAAAATTTACTCTTTATGTCAATGTTTTTTGTTTGTTACGAAAGATAAATGAGAGGATTGAAAGTTTTTGAAGAGAAAATTGGAGAGAAACAAAAATGAATGTTGTTTGGTAGAATAGAAAATGTGGAGGGAAAGAAAAATGAGAGGAAAAAAAAAGGTAGACCCACAACAAATATTTTCTCTTCAAATTACAGAGAAAATTATAAAGAAAATGCTTAATAATTTTATTTCACTAAAATAACATTGTGTTACTCCTACATTTTTTCTATTTCCTTTTTAATAAATTAAATCTTTTAAAATATTTTTCATTTTATTTATACATGAATATCATTACTACTATCAATATAAACATCATATTTATATTTATTTTATTAATTTGTTCCCAATACTTTTTCTTTTTAACATTTCTATATTAAAATGATTCATTTATGTTTTATCTTCATATTTTTATATACCACTCAAAAATAATATATATATATATATTAATTTTAGCTTTTTATATTTGATTATTTATTTATTTTTAGTCTAAATTTTATAATATATATTATTTATGTGTTTTATTTTAAGAATATGAAAAAAAAAGTAGAAAATGGTAGGCATAGTTTTTTTTTTTAATTCTAATTTATAATAATAGACAGCATAATTTATAAAACTTTACGGTCAAAATAATGAGTAATAAATATAAAGATTAATATGAGTATAAACAACATATAGATATAAGAGCACAAATGTCAAAATATATTTATTTCCTCTCAATTTTAACTCAAATACCAAACAAAAGAAATAAAATAATTTTCTTTCCTCTCTTTCTACCAAATAAGTTGGTGAGAAAATGCATTTCTTTTCTTTACTTTACTTTTTCCATCCCCTTCTTATTTTCTATCTTTCCTATTTTCATTCCTTCCTGCCAAATCTTTTTAAGGGGCGACCACCACTATACTCCAAATAAAGGGCAAAATCCAAAGTTAATTTGTTTACCAATCAATCATACTGATTAATGGTGTATTTACTTATATGGGATTAAGGAATGGGGAATGTGTTTCATTATCCTTGATTGGCTATCCCATGTCATTCTCATTCATCCTCATATTATAAATTATCATTTTTCTCTTTATTTAATTAAAAAAATTAAAATTGAATAAAATTTTAAAAATTGAAATATATATATACATATTATTTTTTAAATATTTATAATATATATTTTAAGATAATATATCATTTTTTTTAATAAAAAAGCATATATAATTTATTAAATTAATAATTTAAATACTTAATATTTAATATTTTTTATTGAATCAAATAAAAAATAATATAAATACATTAATTAAATATTTATCAATTTTCAATCTTGTTTTATTTAAAATTACTAATTTATTTTGTTTATAATATATTTTTATTATATGTTATATTTAAAAATTAATAGAAAAATAAATTAATATGGTAAGTTAAAAACATATTTAATTATAATATTTATATAAAAAAATTAGCTTATAAAAGTTATACTTTAATCAATGGCATTTTTGTAACTTATGAATAATTTATTCTAAATCCAAAATAACTACATTAATAGGAATACAAGTGATTCTGATTCCTATAAATTAAACAAAAGGTCAATCTGATTGAAAGTCAATCCAATTACTAGTTATTCCAATTGTACATCATTTCGATTACTTGCAAGTAAACGCACCATAAGAATTTTGTTAAGTAATATTGCAATGCTCTTTAATTAATGGTTCCTAAATCCTCGTGGATAATATTAGAATAATAATGAATACAATTTACAATCAATTAACCATCCATGTTTTTTCAAAATAGAACTACAGGCCATGAAGTGTTGATTTTAATGGTAAGGTTTTCTGTAGACAATTTACAAATCAATTAGTTTTCTTGTAATAAACAAGGAAAAATACATGTATGTGAATAAAAAATACTTTTAAGTGTTCACAATTTTAAAACACAAAACATGCTCAACACTTTTATTTCAATTATTTATAAAAAGTTAAAAAAAAAAAAAAAAGAGAATGATAGATAAACTTCAAGAGAGAAACAGAAAAAAAAAATGAAGTGAAAAATTGGTTATGAAAGGAAAATTTGACCATATATACACTAATACGGCATATTTTATAAATATGCCAACCTTAAAAATTATAGGCCATATAATTTTGGACAAAGTTATCCCTCCCATTCAAACACCTTTCATCTCTATCCCAAACCGCTCATCTCTCTCTCTAACCGCCTATTGTTTCTCGATCACCCTCACAAATTCAAAGTAAATTTGATCCATCCTAACGCTGCTATCACCTCCCATCACCATTGAAACACCCATTTTTTTTAATGATTAAAAATCCAATCTGAAACTTAAACTCAAAAAAATATTAACTTAAGATACTAATTTATGAATTTCAACACTTTTGTACAATTTTTTCCCAGAGCTCAAAATTTACTTAATTTTGAATAAAATGATGCTCCAACGATGGTCACTTGAAAACTTGTTTTTTAAGCCAAAAATTATGATCCAGCGAAGCATTTACCATGGTCCTTTGAAAGCTTGTTTTTTGAGGCCATAGACAATGCTCCAGCATGGTTCCTTGAAAACATTTTTTTAAAGTAAAAAACGACGCTACAACGATAGATTATTGCAAATTTGTTTTTTGAGGCAAAAAACAATGCTCCAGTGATAGTCCTTTGAAAACTTATTTTGAGGTCAAAACGATGCTACGACGACAGTCCAATAAAAATTTGATTTTTGAGGTCAAAATCAAGTTTTTATGGGAACACCACCTGAGCATCGTTTTTTGCCTAAAAAAAATCAAAATGTCAAGGAATCATCACAAAAGCATCGTTGTAGCATCATTTTTACCTCAAAAAAACAAATTTTTAAAGAACTATCGTTGACGCATCAATTTTAGCTTTAAAAATAGTTCCGTTCAAAATTCTATAGATTTTCAGATCTGAATAGAAATGCAAACAAAACCAAGAAAAAATTGTTGAATATGTGAAGGTGCTTGAGAAACAATGGATGTTTAGATAGAGAGAGTGAGAAATGAGAGAGACCAAAAGGATATTTGGGACAACTTTGTCCAAAATTACAAAGAAGGTATATTAATGCCCTATTAGCATGCATGGAATTTTGAAGGTTTTATTTGGTACTTAAAGATTTAAAAATATTTGTGAGAGGAATGACTAGAAAAATACTTTTATAGATAAACTTTATTCAAAATTATAAATTTTATAAAATTATATTAAATTTAGCATTCATTCAAAAAAAAAAAAGGATTCTCTCTCGTCTGAATCCAAATAAGAAAAAACAAAATATTTTAGAATGTCATTTCTTTTTTCTTCCTAAATGCAGATCCAGAAAGAGGCAGTACACTCGAAAAGTTTAGGGACCACTTCTAAAATAAATAAATAAAGACGGGCCCTTAAAACACAGGGAGGGAGGTGAGAGAGTTGAATATGAATAAGCACCCTCTTTGACACGTGTGACAGTGTGAGCCATGTGTCTACAAGGGACTCGATGAATACAACTCATTTTGACACAAGAAATAAATGATATTATTTTCAGTTTTTTCCTTTTTTTTTTTGGGTTTTGTTTTGTCACTATGGTAAATATCTGGGGTACAAGAATGATACTACAATTCCTGTGGCAAACCTGTGCACATAAAATCTCCGTTGGTACCAAAATTTCCATGTGCAACTAAGCTTGAAGAAAATTATTAAGCCACAAGGCAAATATATGGTTTAGTGTCTTTTCAATGTGTTATGCTCCTAAAATTGAGGTTACAAGGGAAGATCAGGGATTATTATCTGGAAGCACCAGACTCTGACTCATAACTCAGATAAGACGTTACAAACTTACAACAGAACACAAGTAACAACAATTACGTTAGAATTAAGGAGAAAAAAAAAAGTTAAAATTTTTTCCCGTTTCGGAGATCTAGATGATCACCTTCCAAGTTCCATACCCAGTTCCAAATCAGTAATAAACCTTCTTCAATCAGTCTCAACTTGAAAAAAGTGATACCACTGATTTTGTTGAGCTCAAAGTCGCCACACAATTGAACTGCATCATAAATGAAATAAATACAACAATATTAACGATACATGTTTTTGGACAACATTTGACTATGCAAACAGTTCTAATTTGGGTTCACTTCATTTTGACATAATATCATAGTATTCTTACCCTATGTTGTCTGTATTTTTCTCTTATTGCATTAAGAGGGCAGCCTCTGGTGTTTAGTTGCAAGTCTTCCATAGCAAGAACTGTATCTTTCAGCTCTGACGTCTTGTAACTGGTATAGTGCTCTAAAGTAGAGTTCTGCAAATGAGCATGAAAATGTTTCAGATAAATTTTTGTATTTGATAGGAAAAAAGAGTGTAAAAAAAGGAAGCTAATGGATGTGGGAGGGCACAGAATTGCACACCCATGGGTGGTCTGACTGATTGAGTGTCCATCTAGCGAGGAACACAGCAGAGGCAGCTATGAGCGAAGGTAAAAACTTAAGGAAGCTGTAATCAACAAGAGTTAACTCCGCTAAGTAATTTGCCATAAACTGCAATTCAACACAAGGGACCTGTATAAGAGAGTAGATTTACGTGGAATTAGAACTTCTTCTATATTTAAACTAATCTTTTAGTGGTTAAAATAATTTAATAAAATACCATTTAGCATACCTCGTACGAAGATTGAGCTGCTAGAATGAATCTCCTGGAAAACAAAACTAGTTCGGTTATTACACTTTGGATGGTAGTTTGGATGGTATACAGTACTAAGACAGCAAAATACACTACCTTAGAAATGTTTTTGTCGTGGGCACAGATAAGTGAAAGTGCAACAAGTTCAAAACTTCACTCTCCATCTTCAATACCTGTGAATTTCAATAGTATCTTAGCATAGCTACATAAGAGATGAAAAAAGGTAGATAATTTCCATTCAAAGAGTTGAAAGTTTTAATTGAGTGGTTTTTTTTTTTTGTGGAAAATAATAGTTTTTGAAATATTGATTGATTTTTATAATTTAAAAATATTATTTGTAAATTAAAAAAATTTCTTAATTTTTTTTATTGATTATATATTTTCTGGGTAAAATAATAGATGTATATATAATCATGCTTTCAATTGATCCACATGTTTAATTTTTATGAATTTGTAAAATTATTTTCAAATCCTAAATAAGCCCTTTATTAATGCTAATGAGAATCATTCGCAACACCCAGGGAAATACTCTTCATGAAGCTGACAAAAAATGGTGACTCGTAAGAATTAGTCAAGATGATACCTCTCCTCTTGTGTAGGTACTGTCTGTGATGAAGCAAAACTCTTCTGCTCGTGGCGCACAGATTTCTTCGTACTTTCTTCAAGCCATAATAGAAAAAGAAGCAAACGTTAGGCCTCAGAATTGAAATAGAAATTAGGACGACAAATATTTGGTGCTGAAGTACTACTAAATGCGTTCAAAATGATCGAAATTGAAAACTCAACCAGTTAATTTCAAAAGCAAATATGAAATAAAACCACATGAACATGAAAATAAAGGCTCATGTTTCTACCGATGTCGTCCCATTCACTTGGCCAAATTGACAATATGATATGAAAATATAGAATTTTTGATAATAAGAGAAAAATGCACATTCCCATATGGTCATTACGTATTTTAGAACTTACGATGCAATCAACATGCAAGAAACACCAAGCAGTTGCAGTCTCTGTTTTTCAATATAATTGTGAGAGAGAAACCGATCTATCAGATTTATTGTGAGGTAAAGAGTATCCGGAACCAGCTTATACTCTTCAGAAACCTGAAAGATGAGTTATATCTTATATGTTATTACTACTGGCAATATACTCTACATTACACAACAGTGAAGAATGCAATAGACGGTACAATGTTGTTCGAAGACCAATTGAAGAACAAAATAAATGAAGATGAGCTCAGACTGCCATGATCTGGATGCTGACCTCAACAAGCCAATCAATCAAAATTGCCCGCATATTTGGAGTGATATCCTTCTGCAACTCCTCCATATAATTAATATTTGGCCTTCGCTCTAGCTGAGGAGGAAAAGGTATTTGCTTTAAGTTCATTTCAATTGTGTGTCCTAAAATGAAATGTAATCATAGTTTCTCTTTTTGATTGATTAAAGTAAGTGTTAGCAGTTTTTTTGGTCAAAAGCATCATTTTAAATATTGACATAAAATGTAAAACTAATACAAGGATATCAGTTGCGAGTGAATCAATTTTGAAAACACCAATTCGAAAAAGGAAAAAAAAAATGTAAAAGCAGGTATCCTAACCATCATTTTCTAAACAAATGGCTTCGTGACAAACCTCTGTAATGCGTCTGTTATTATATATATAGGGACCATACAAGCTACAGGCTTGAGGATCCTTTACGTCTGAGTCTATGTCAACAACTTCTGGTTCTTTTGAAGCAGTTGTTTTATCCAAAACCTCATCTTCTTCTGCACATTACAAGAAAAACTGTTGAGGAACAGTCTACTGATAGTTTTAAAAGGTTAAACCACTCCAAGGTAGATGGTTGAAACCAGATCTAAACATATTTGACAAGCCAACACATGCATTATGTATATAGAAACAGAACAATGACCTTTTCTTTGGGAGCATCGAAGACCATCACATTTTGTGAGAGCTTGCATGGGAAACGTCTTATTTTGAACACCGTATTGTCTGAAGTTCGGTACTTGCTCATCTTTCTCTAACTTTACTGCCTTAGTGAAATCCTCTGATTCTGCCACCTTTATTCTGGATAGTTCCTCAGCTAACTCTGTTTTTGCATCCTCCTGAACGGGTAGCATGTCTCCAGAATCATTTGAGGCCACCTTTACATTCTTCAGATCTCCTCTTGTAGTCTGTCAAGGAACAATACCATTAGAAACAGAGTACATATTGTTTAACATCAATCTCAACAGGTAAAAGAAACAAATAAGAACTACATGTTCACATTTATACCTGAACTTTACATGCACTGATATTGTTGAAATTGGAATTTTCACAAGAAATGTTGGTAACATCCTTAAGTACTGCCCTTCTTTTATGCTGGAAGCTAGCAGGGGCAACCATTGAAGCTTTGTTTTCATCCAAATTCGCCCTTTTAGACTTTGCTCGAAGAGCACGCTTCTGGTCTTGTGAAGGTTTCAATGGGGGGAGCACCCCACCAGATGTTCCCAAGGCTCTAGCCCGCGCTCGTGTGACCCGGACACCAGACTCTTCAAAATTTGCAACATTTGTATTTTCGTCATTCATATTAGCATGCCCCGGCCAAGAGCAATGCATGAATTAAACTCAATTTTTTTTCATTGGACCTGCACTGTTAATAACGTTTCATTGTCAAACAGTGAAAAATCGGAATTGAAGAAAAAGAAAAAGGTTTATGTCTCTACCATACTCTATTTTCATTTGCAATGATTAGTAAAATACTGAGAAGGAGACATACTCCTAAATTTTCGTTTACCCATATACTAAAATGTCAAAAAGTCACCTTCAAAACTCGAAGGTTAAACTTTAGTGAGCCCATTTAGCTTTTACAGTTTGCACTGCACAACGTTTGCTAGCTAATAAAATCAAATAACAGTGTAAACATTGTAATGATCTGAAGCTCTATTACCTAGAAAAGTAAGAACCCAGCTCATGGAAAAATGCAAAAAAAAAAGTTAAAGAATTACCAACATAACTTTGGACTTTAAACATCTAAAATGCCTAATTCCTAAACCCTAGTTGATTTTGAAAAAATCAATGTAATAGCAAAACACCTAAAATCACAAATAAAGAGAAAAAAATAAAACATTTTCTCTGAAAAGTCGGGCACCATAATTTTTCACCCAAAAAAAAATATTTTATACTTAACAGGCCGGAAGGAGCCTCTAAACACAACAAATTCAAAATCAAAACAAAAATTTTTATTTAGTTTTTACAAATGGATAAATTATATACATTTTGTAGGAGACCAAAAAAAAAAAGAAGAAGAAGAAGAAGCAGAAGCAGAATAAACATGAAAATAATCAGCATTGCAGATCTATGTAGCGAAACTCGAAAACGTCGACGTTTCCATTAGAATCCACTGCTCACCGTCGATCTACGACCGGCGTAAAGACAAAAACGACGACGTGTTTCAAAAAAAAAAGAAAAAACTCCAGCTCATTTTCAAGACACCATAGTAGGAGTAAGGTGAAAAAAGAGAGAGCTGAGCTTACTCTGTTTCCGGGAGCTCCGTCGGAGCGCTTCAATGGCGGGCCAAACAGCTCTGCAGAGCCAGAACCAACAAAAAAGGAAAAAAAAAAGAAAAAAAGAGAGAGATTGTCTTTCTCTAACTTACAGAGGTGAAAACGAAAGATCAAAAAGGTCGTATGGAGAGAGAGAATGAGAGTGAATGAATGAGCGCGTGCCTAAGGTGTTTGATATAATGAGTGAGTGAGTGGGAAGAGGAGAAGGAAGGAGCAATCGAGAGAGAGAGAGAGCGGGACGAGGACTGAGTTTGAACTTGGGGAAAAGTCCAAAACGGGGTTTAGACCTTTTAGGGGTATTTTCGTAATTTCAATACGCATGGATCAAAAAGATTTTTGCTGTGCGTTGCTGCGCTGCATTGCTTGCTGCATTGGCAATCCCTCCCTCCCTCCCACACCCCCCAAAGTCAATTCTTCTTCTTCTTCTTCTTCTTCTTCTTCTTTGTACGTTGTTTGTAACGTGTCCTATTTTGAGTTGTAACCTGATCACCTGCGGTCACGACCACCTAGGCACGTTATTAGCCATATAATTATTTAATCTTTTTATGTTGGATTGATTTGATTGGTCGTTGAATAGCCTTAAATAAAGGAGTGCTAAATAGTAAATTACAATAATAATAATAAGAGTCTGGTCTTTGTTCTTGATAATGTTATTTTGAATCTTGGTGTTGGTGATATGAAAATGGCTCCATGCCACTATTTCAATGAAATGAAATGAATAGTTAAATATGTATGTATGGACCACATCGAGTATAGATTACAGGTTTAGTTTAGTGGCCATGCATTCAGATAAATATTTGTTTTTTCCTTTCTATTTTTTAAACTTATCTAACACAAATTCATTTATACTTTAATCAACTATTATAATTTAACACCAATTCTTTTTTCTTTTTTTAAAATTAGATTCAACCCAATTACTTTCATTACATGTGTGATGTTATAAGTTAAATTATATAATATATATAAATATATATATATATATAGTTGGATAAGAGTAACAAGTTTGCTGACTAATATTGTCTCATTATCTTTCTGTTTTGCAGTGTCCACACTTTTTTTTCTTTTCAATAAAGAAATTTTTAGTTTATATATATATATTTTGAAATGTAGGCACTTTCCTAGAGGTAAACTTTTATGCAAAATAATACACAATTTGAAACGTATCAAAGTTTGAAAATGGAAGAAAATATTGACTAATTTGAGACTCAAATGAAACGGTACATAGTATTTGGAAATGTAAAAAGGAGAAGAAAAAAAATAGGTGAATTTTTTTTTTTTTTTAAATGGTGATTATAAGTAAAGTAATAATAAGGAGATTTAAAATGGAAAGTAAACTGGCTGAGCGGAATGATTATTAGATGCAGTATAGATCCTTCTCTTTAAATTCAAATTTTACATTTTGTCTCCTTCTTATGTGGTCAATTCTATTTCCCTTATATATAAATACATGTATGATTTCAATGCCATTTGATATATATGTATAATTTGACTTCTGATTTTTATATATAGGAATTTGACTTCTGATTATACAGTATATCATACATATTACAGTCTGGCTTCAAGTTAAATACTACAACTATATACATATTATAGACAGCACTAGTTTTTTAAAAAAATAATAATAATTAACAAAACAATTTTGAAATATCATGGTTAACATTAACAAGGTTATAATTAGTTATTTTAAGAGCACTCCTTATTTCTTTAAAGAAAAATACTAATTTGATCCCTGTGTTTTTTTTAAATACGGGATCGGTTTATGTGTTTTGTTAAATTATAATTCGGATAATGTGTTTTACAAAATTGATCAAAATAATACTTTATACCCAATTTTGATAAAAAAAAGTTCAAATATAATATTTCATTCTCAGCTTCTCGATCATTCTCTCTACTTCTCTAAACTCATCACATCACTAACGACCTGATAATTGATCTTATAATTAAAAATATTTTGATCAAAATCGGGTTTAGGGTACTATTTTGATCCATTTTGTAAACACACATGATCTCAATTGTCATTTAACAAAATACGAAGGCCGACTGCATATTCGAGAAAAATAAAAAGGCCGAAATGATATTTTCTCCTCTTTAAAATATAAAAGAATGGCCGACTCTAAAAACACACTTCGTTTATGCATTTTACATAGCACTATTCATTCTTCAATTTACTTTTAATAAATATATAGGGAGATTGCATATTAAAATATTTCAAGAGAATATTAATAGATCGGAAAAATATTTGAAACAAATAAAAAATACATAATCAATAATATAAAGAAAAATAATATATAATAAAAGTTGAGTTTTGGTGATTTATATTAAAGAATAGAATAAAGAAGTTATTGAGGATGCTTTAAGACCTTAAAAACTTTTTGGATTTTAATAGCAAATGCCCTTTAAGTCCAAGAAATTGATAAACAACTCCCTTGAATTATCCCTAGTCAAACTGATGAGGTATATAGTTGAAAAAAATTGTAATTTTCGTGTATAATAAAGGGTAAATTTGCTCATTTTTAGTATCACTTTTTTTATTTATCACTGAAACATCTAAAGTCATATTAACTTTTACAAAAATAGAATTTCATTAAACATTATTATATTTTTTTGTTATTATAATTACTAAATAAAGCTATTTAAATTGTAAAATGTGAAAGTATCACATAATTTAAGTACTATTATAAAATTTTAAAAAAACATTATAATTCAACTTCTTTTTTTCTTTTTATGCGTTTGAAAGCATGTAATTTTTTTATATATTATGAATTGATACTATCTATCTATATATATAAAAAGGAAAAATACCTTCCAACTCCATAATTTATCTTATAATTTATAATATTTTAACTAAAATTGAATTTTGATCCATTTTGTAAACATATAGGATCCGAATTATCATTTAACAAAGTACAGTCCGATTGCGTATTTGGGAAAAACAGAAGAGCCAAAATAGTATTTTCACTACATATAAAGCTAGGTCTCAAGGAGGTGACGTGGCATCTCAATATTTTTACAATCTACTCAATCTATTTTCTCATTTTTTTATTGTGCTTTTTCTAATTTATGATAATTAATTCATCTAGGGAAATAATAATAATACACGTTTTGTTATACCCAATTTGGGTATTGCCACGTGGCAGCCAGCGTAGCTGACGACATGTCAAAACAAGTGGTGAAGTGGAAAGACACCGCAATCATCGTCATTCGCCAAAGGAGTGACCCTCAACAGTCTCACAACACTTAGACAAAAACAGACTTCATCAACAAGAGTTCACTTCTCTAATCGCACGAGTAAATCGCCCTTCAGCCGTTTAGGCCTTGCACCATTCCAACTAGGTCCTCGTCGAACTCAAGGACGAGGGGCTCCTCGCCAGTCCCCCATCGCCGATGGCCCTAGCCTTTTGCTAGTGGCCCTCGCCACCCGAGCCTTCATTTACACCAAAATGTGCAACCAACCTCCTCACGCAAAGGACACGCTGTATTGCCATATTTGAAGGGTACAGAAACCTGGTATTCGTCTGAGTGTCTTAGAAATTAGCTGGATCGGGAAATGACCTACCACCGTCAACTATTCATATTTATGCGGCTATAAATACTGCAAATCAAAATGTAAAAGGGGTTGGTTAGTAAGTCAGGAAATGTTCATCATCTTGAGAGCATTCACTCTCCATTGATGTAACTACGTCAAGAAAAGAATCGAAACTCAGTGTAATTGTTCTTGTTGGTTTAAAGTTTATCATAAATACAAGAGTTTTTTTCAGTTGTAATCTCCATTCTTTACACTTTGTAACACTTAGGTCTAGGGGTGTTCATAAAACTGCTCACACCGCACCACACTGCTCTGCAATTTGCGGTTTAGAACCCTTCGTAGTGCCGTTGCGGTTTGTATTTTTGCCAAACCGCGCGATGCGGTGTGGTTTGCGGTTTTAAATTTTATAAATGCAGTTCAAACCACACCGCACCGCATCATTATATATATTAACATTTTATATTATTTTTTTCAATTTTACTACATTTAAAGTTAATGCATAAATATTTATATAGTATAATATAATATAATATACACATTATCTAGAAAAAATATATAATGTTTCATAGGATGCTAACACATATTCTACTTTAATATAAATATATTCCTCCCTAATTAAAATAATATTTACTTTTATATTACATTTTTTCTTTGTTATTAGTTTGTTATATTTTTATTGTTTTGCTTAAAGTTTATTAGCTTGTTGTACATTTAATTATTTTGTTAAACACTCTATGGTTATGAGATTTATTATGAATATTTCTTAATTATAATATTTAATTGTTAAATTATTTGGCGATAGATATAAACCGCCTACACTGTACCGCACCACACTGCATTTTTGCAGTGCGGTTTGAGGTCTATGCGGTACGGGTTGCAGTTTGGAAAATTGTTCACACCGCATATGCGGTGCAGTCCAAAAAATTAGAGAAAAACTGCACCACGAACACCCCTACTTAGGTCCCAAAAGTTGATTTTGTATCAGTTAGGTCCTCGATCTTTTCAAATCGTATCACTTAGGTCCCTAAATGTTATTTTATTTCTTTTTTCTTTTATAATACATAAACAAAATATAAAATAAATGGTGAATCAATCTTAAAAATTTTGGACACTTAATTTATGACAATAATAAACATAACATTAATAAACAAAATTTTCATGGCATTTTTAAAAATATTTAATTTTTTATAAATTAAAATTGTTTCATTAAAAAATATTCTTACCTACATTGACATTTTAAAATTAATATTAATAACTATATTATTTCGATAATATTAATTTATGTATTTGCTTACTTATTATATACATTTTTTTTAAACAATGCAACTCATAAGTGAATGGTATATATAAAGTTATTTATCTGCATATATATATAATTAGTTGTAATTTTCATTGTTATCCCCATTTCCTCCCTCCATTCACGGCTCGCACATTGAGTCCATGGGCCACCCTGAAGGGACTTAAGGCCCAATAGACGAGGAAGGAGTGAGTCCCGATGGCCCAAATATCAATAAAGCCCAAACGCTATCCCGAAATGAAAGCCGGGACCATGAAGTTGGCATGATTCATCTTCCCGGACCCCTCGTATGGTGTTGCCCGGAGTGCGATAAGGATATTGTTTCCTCCAAATCTAAAAATAGACCAAGATGGTAGTAGATGAACTCGGGCACTGGTAAATGAACCAGAGCCTTGGTAAATGAAGAGGGATGTTAGTAAACGAACCCGAACCGGGCGATCAGGTTGGCCGTGATAAGTTGTCCCTGCTGCTGACATCGCCCCGAGAAACACGGAGTTTTGTCCCCATAACTAACCTGCAGAAGAGGTTACATACGGAATGTATGCCGTTATTTCATAACCGTATTGCCACCACACTGACAGATCCTGTCCCCCGGATCTCCTTATGAGCTCACGCGAATCAAACTGAAGTTGTGTACTGTTGTCAGTCTAATAGCGTGGTTACACTCAGGTCGGCCCAATGGGCCCTGATTAGTGCATTTTATTTATTATAATCCTTTGTATTAAGCCTCCACCAATGAGCAAATAGTGTTTACACCCATATTGGGCCCGGATTAGTTCGGCCCAAACCCCGAGCACTCAACTGCCTATAAATATGAACAGTTGTGAACTGTGATAAGCTCTAATACAATTGACTTGTGGACTAAGGCTCTTTAATGCCTCAACCACGTAAAATCCCTTGTGTGATTATCTTTAATCATTTCTTCTTAAGCTCTCTTATCTTTTATAATTTTAGTTTCCGAAAAACTCGGTAAACATTCATTATAAAATAACTTTAAAAAATAAAAATAAATGTGTACATGATAAATACCGATAATCTCGAGATAGTTCCGTTTTTAATATTAAAAAAAATGTAGGTAAGAATTTTTTAATGAAAAATTAATTTATTTTATAAAAATATTAAATATTTTTAAATTATCATGATTTTTTTTTCAATGTCATGTTTGATATTGTGGACTACAGTTGAAAAAAACCCTAAATACAATTGACTAAAGTGGACACAGGTCATCTTTTTGGGGTCGAACCACTATAAACCCATGTCTCTTACATTTATTACAGGGTTTATTTTTTTGTATTTGTTTCATTATTCATAGCAAATATTCCACTTAGGATTTTACACACAAAACAACTCTGTATTTATTACTCTGCGTAAGTCGACAAAAAAACCAGCCAACACGTTTAAATTTGAATTCCAATTTGATTAGATATTTAATTATTATAATTGTATAATTAAATTATAAAAATATCATAACAATTAAAAATATTTATAATAATAATACATATCTATATACTAATATATTCTCTCACTAATTTAAACCTAATTTGTTCTATTTTCTTCTCATTTCAAAATAACTATGCAGAGATAAAGCATGTGGAGGTGTTGTTGCTTGTGCAGCTAGAACATGAGGTGGAACATGAGGCTGAAAGGAGTGGAAGCAACTATCATTGCTTCAAGAGTTGTAGATAAATTTTTATCAATGGACATGAATTTTTATTTAATTGCTAGTATTATTTATTATTTTTGGGATGTTTGCGGCAAAAATACCTAAATTATTGTGTTTGTAGCACTTAAGTACCTAAGTTATATTTTTAGTAGTGAAAATACTTTCCGTTCATGTTTTTGTGCAGTTTAGTGCATCTATTTGTTTCATCGTTAAGTCTGCTACCATGACGTGAAATTTAGATAAATTTGGATACTTTTCCTACAAATATCTCTTAAATTGGGTACTTTCGCCACAAATACCTACTGAATTGTGTACTTTTGCCGCAAATATCCATTTAATTGGACATTTTCGCTTACGTGTCACAATCGAACTTAACGGTGAGAATTCATCAGCTGGAACACAAATCCGTCCCTGATACCGAAGCAATCCAATCTCAGAAACAGAATAGTCCTTAGCTACTCCCGCTAAGACATCCTCTCTAACCCTCTATAACTGAGCATCTATCAACTGTCCTTCTCCAATCCGCTCTAGCAGGGTCTACTGCAGAGTAATATTGGCCAACCGGCCTACCACCAACTATATCCCTGCTCTAACCATCTCATCAGCTAACTTCCTTGAGACCTGGATAGAACTATACAACTGACCTGGACCTCTCCGGCTTAATGCATCTGCCACCACATTGGCTTTCCCCGGATGATAAAGAATATCACAATCATAATCCTTTACCAACTCTAGCCAACGCTTCTGTCTCATGTTCAGGTCCTTTGTGTAAAGAAATACTTCAGACTCTTATGGTCAGTGTATACCTCGCATTTCTCCCCATACAGGTAGTGTCGCCAAATCTTCAGTGCAAAAACTACTGCTGCCAGCTCCAAATCATGGGTAGGATACCGCTGCTCATACTCCTTCAGCTGTCGTGATGCATAAGCTATAACCTTCTCATTCTGCATCAACACACAGCCTAAGCCCAACCTCGATGCATCACAGTAAACAACAAACTTCCCTTCCCCCGAAAGAAGACTCAACACTGGCGTTGTAATAGGTCGTCGCTTCAACTCTTGGAAACTGACTTCACACTTGTCTAACCAGACAAACTTCAGATTCTTCCGTGTCAATTCTGTCATCGGTGCTGCTATCTTCGAGAAGCCCTCTACAAACCATCTGTAGTAACCTGCCAACCGAAGAAAACTCCGCACCTCCGAGGCGTTCCTTGGCCTCGGCCAATCCCTAACCGCCTCCACCTTAGATGGATCCACCTTAATCCCATCTGCACCTACGATATGTCCAAGGAATGTCACTTCGGGTAACCAAAATTCACACTTCTTAAACTTGGTGTACAACTGATGCTCCCTCAACCTCTGAAGAACCTGTCGAAGATGAAGCTCATGTTCTGCCTCTGAACTGGAGTACACCAAGATGTCGTCGATGAAGACAATAACGAACTGATATAGGAAATCCTTGAACACCCTGTTCATTAAATCCATAAAGGCTACTGGGGCGTTGGTCAAACCAAAAAACATGACCAAGAACTCATAGTGCCCATATCGCGTTCGGAGGGCCGTCTTAGGTATGTCCTCATCCTTGATCCTCAGCTGGTGATAACCAGATCGAAGATCAATCTTTGAGAACACCGTCTTACCCTGCAGCTGATCGAACAAGTCATCAATCCTTGGTAGGGGATACTTATTCTTGATAGTTAACTTGTTCAATTCTCGGTAGTCGATGCAAATTCTCAAAGTCCCGTCCTTCTTCTTTACAAACAAAACTGGAGCACCCCATGGCAAGTAACTAGGCCTGATGAACCCCAAATCCAGAAGCTCTTACAACTGTATCTTTAATTCTTTCAGTTCCGCCGGTGCCATTCTTTATGGTACCCTCGACACTGGCTCTGTCCCTGGCGCCAACTCAACGACAAACTGAATATCTCTACGCGGCGGTAACCCAGGCAAATCCTCAGGAAACACATCCAAGAACTCGCAAACCAATCTGGTCTCCTCCGGTCCTACTGGTGAAACTCTGGTGGTATCCACCACACTAGCCAAAAAGCCTATACATCCACCCTGTAACAAGTCTCTGGCTCTCAATGCAGATATCCTGGGTACGCGGGGTCCATGCACCGCTCTCACAAAAACAAAGGGATCCTCGCCCTCTGGCTCAAGAGTCACCATCTTCTTCCTACAGTCAACGGTAGCTCCATATCTAACCAGTCAATCCATACCTAGAATCATATCAAAGTCCTCCATACTCAACTCAATTAGATCTACTGACAACTCCCTACCATTAACTATCACTAGCAGTGCTCTAATCCACCTCCTATATACTACCAGTTCTCCTGTAGGCAAGATAGTCCCAAACCCTGAAGTACTATACTCACTAGGTCTACACAGTCTATCAATCACCTTATCAGATACAAATGAATGTGTAGCACCAGAATCAATCAACACAGTAAAAGAAGTGCCAGCACTAGAAAGCTGACCTGTCACTACCGAGGGACTAGCCTCGGCCTCCGCCTGCATCAGGGTGAACACTCGAGCTGGAGTCAAGCTGTCCACCTTCCCTGTATCTCCCTTCTTCACTGTCGGGCAATCCGCCCTGAGGTGTCCCACCACCCCGCACACATAGCAGGCCTTAGCCCGACACTCGCCCGGATGGCGTCTCTTGCATCTCGTGCACTCTGGATAAGTCCTCCATGAATCACCGCCTCCCTGGCGGCCACCCTGAGTACCCCGACCTCTCTTATCAGGACCAGGAGCGATTGAAGCATCAGGAGTCTTCCTCTTCAAATCACTGGGGCCTCCGCCCCTACCTAAACCAGAATATGGGGGCACCGCCCTGCGGCCCTCCCTCCTCATAGCACTCTCTCTCCATATCTTATTCTCCGCTTCCTCAGCGGTAAGAGCCTTCTCCACAGCCTAGGCATAGGTTGTCCCTCCAGGAACTGTGGTAATTCTCACATCTCAGGCTATCACAGCATTCAGCCCTCTGATAAACCTGTCCTGCCTAGCTGCATCAGTAGGCACAAGATCTAGTGCGAACTTCACAAGTCTATCAAACTTCAAGGCATATTCTGTAACTGTCATACTGCCCTGAACCAGCCCCACGAACTCATTTATCTTCGCTACCCTGATGGCAACATTATAATACTTCTGACTGAACAAGTCTTTAAACCCTTCCTAAGTCAACGCAGTAACATCTCTGGTCTGTGATGCCACCTCCCACCAAATTCGGGCATCCTCCCTCAGCATATAAGTGGCACAGGCCACCCTGTCATGTCCTTCCACTCTCATAAAATCAAGAATGGTAGTAATCATAGTCATCCACTATTCAGCCTTCAATGGATCTGGTCCTCCCTCAAAGATCAGGGGCTGTTGCTTCTTGAACCGCTCATACAACGGTTCCCATTTGTTCCCAACCTCAACTGGCTGCACTACCGGTACCACTGCAGGTGGCACAACAAAGGCAACACTCCCAGATGGAGCCTGCTGCCGCAGAATTCGGATCTGTTCATCTTGGCTCTGTAGCCGAGCTTGCATGTCTGCCATTAACTGCTGCCAGTTCTCAGGGACTGGCGGAGGGGTCTAGCCCTGATCATCATCTCTAGCCCCAGACCTTCCGGCTAGTCGCGTGGATTTTCTTGGACGCATAACTATCCAAATCAATCTGCAGTCAATGACTCGGCAATTAGGCTATGATGACAGGGTAATAATCCTTTCATGATCCATCACTGGAACTCCAATCATTCACAAGCAATCAATTTATAACAATTCATCCAGATATTCATTCATATGCATAGCAGTGCTAATAAGCACGCCTCAATAACATCATGCAATAGTCAAGGGCCAGGCCCTATCAGTTTCTCATGCTCCCTATTAATCAAGCAAATATCAACAATCATATCCTATTCAAATCATTTAAACACATAATCATGTATACACAATTACCAAACCCCGAGTTGAGCTTGTCTCTCGCGGCAAATGTACATATCCAGCCAGTCTTCAGGACCCATAAACCTAGGACGCTCTGATACCAAGTTGTAATGCCCTGGATAGCCAAGACCGTTACACTGTGTGTTTATAAAGTGCTAGACTTGCTAATCAAGTCGTTTAATTAAAAACGTGCTATTGAAACTATAAAGGAACTAGGGTTAAAATGTTTTGGTCTCAAAAGCCACATTTTTCATAAAGAGACGTTTCCTGTTTACACGGGATCCTAAAAATATCAAGATTAAAGACCGTTTACAAAGACATAAGGTTTAAATACAATATCAAGCCATATTAAGGCAAAATAGACAGTTAGGCAATCCCTGTCCTGATCCACTCCTCGACCATGGCGATCGAACAGCTGGCTATGTACATTCAACCCCGTAGCTCTCCATCTCAGGATTGGTCCAACTTGCTTTTGCCTTTACCTGCACCACGTAGCACCCAAGGCCCAGCAAGAAAACACAACAACAGAGCATAAGCAATCAACAGACAATTAAGTATCTCATATTGCATCACATATTCTCAACCATATAAGCATTCAGTATAATCAAGTATTCCACATACTAGACATATCAACTCATATCATATATCAGTTCACAAATGATAATTAGGGCTAGCGCCCTCAGGCCGCTCCCTCCGTTATCCCACTGACTCCGGCCCGCTTAAACTGAGCTCAGTGAATATTAAGCTGTCCTCGGCTACCAGTGGCCAAGCCGCGCCCTGTGCGCAAATATTGTGTACAGCACCCTTAGGCCGCTATCACATGTCCCATGGCATAATACCATCATTGACATAATACAAATATCAGGAGCACTTAGTCCCATCACAAACATATAACCGGGTGCAGTTTTCTTACCTTTCGATTCGCTAGCGTTAATCACTTGACTCCTTGAGCATGATCCCTCTCGAGCCCTAGCGCTCACCTAAACACAACCATAGGTTAAAGTCATCACCAAACCTCAAGTCCAAAACCTAGCCTCGAGACCAATCCCGAGCCCCCGGGAAGTCCTAGTTCCACCAAACAAGGTGGTGGAATCGAACCCCGAATCCTAGGTCAAAAACCCTTGCAAACAACCCTAAAATCCCTTTCTATAAACAGGGCAGCGCTACAGCGCTCTTAGGAGGGCGCTACAGCGCTACAAGCATAACCAAATTCCTCTAGAAAGCTTGGCCTAGTGCTGCAGTGCCCAAAGGCTAGCGCTGTAGCACTAGTCACAGACAGGCAATACCTCAATTTTCCTTCCTGCGATTTTCTCGAACCAAACTCAACCAAAATTTCTGCAAACCTTCACCAAACTCAAAAACAACCTTATTAACACACTCCACTCATCCAAAGCACCCCAAATACCCAAAACTCAAGCACATGCATCCCTAATCTCAAAATTCACCATAGCCACTTCTAGACATCAAGACTCAGCAGAAACCAGTCAAAACATCAAATTTAAAAGCTTAGAATTTCATACCTTTAGTGGGAATTCAGTTTCAAGACAACCTCTACACCTCCTTAGCTTGCTCTTCCTCAACCTTTGGCCTGAATTCCCTAAAGTTCCCATCAAGTCCAGCTTATACACCATAGGTCAAAAACTAAAACCAGAAACTGAAGAAGCTACAAAGTCTTACCTCAAGTGATGGTGTGTTCTTGCTAAACCCCTGCCAGTTCTTTAGGCCTAGCTTAGGATCCTTGATGCTCAGCCTAACCTAGCTCTCCTCTGAGCTTTACTCCAAGAAAACCCAAGAAAAGTGGTGAGATAACCACAAACCGACCCTAGAGAAAACAGCTCTATTTTTCCTCCCTTTCTTTCCTTTCTTTTCCTTCTTTCCTCAAACTTCTATAGTATTCTACCACTTCCACTAACATAAAGCCTTAGTAATACCCATCTTTAAAAATCCAAATGACCTTAATGCCCTCCCTATTAACTCTAACCCTTTAATCCACTTAGGGGCATTTTAGTCATTTCACCCAATTCCCGTTAACTCCTCGAGTGTCTCTAATATTTACTGCTTAATTTCCGATACCTAATTAATCACCAATAATATTCCTCGATGTCAAAATAGACTCCAATATATTCACTAAATTCCCATTTATACCCCCAGGCTCACCCTGAGCCGGGTATAAATTCCCGCCATGATTTTTTCGCTAATCTGCTCCCTAGGATCGTCTCGAGTCACAGATCATAGATATATCCACATAATAATGTGGTCTCGACAATTATCACATATATCAATACAGTTATGCCCATAATGCCCAAATTTACGATCATGCCCTTCTAACCTAATAAGGGCCTACATGCATACTAATACACATAGTCATGCATCTCGAATATTCAAATATTCATATAACATGCTTTAAATCATAATCATGCAGTTTACTCATTAAAGTCACACATAATTCCCATTATGCCCTCCAGGCACACTAATCAAGGCCCTTAAGCCTTATTAGCGAATTTGGGTCGTTACAATTGTTCTCTGAATTATTTTTTAACCTTTTGTTAAAAAATGAGTGCAGAGATGGGTTCTTTTGTTTATGAAATTTCAAAAATATATATTTACAGGCTTTATGATTCGGTATGATTTTTTTTGGCACAAATCTAGTTTCATGATAGAGAAAGAAAACATGACATATCTTTTCTATATAAAATGTGGGTAGATAACAGAAATTTTTTGTTTTAACGGTTTGTATTGTTAATGTTTACCGAGATTTTCGAAAACTATATTAATAATAAGTAAGCGAGATTAATGATATGGAATTTAGAAGATATAAACAAGATTTTTACGTGGTTGGGGAGTTAATGAGCCTTAGTCCACGAGACAGTTGTATTAGAGCTTGGAAAGTCGTTTACAATGGAGTTTCTCTCTATGTTCTAACAGAGTAACTGTATACAAGCCAAAGAGAGGTCCCTTCTCCAGTGCTCTGTCACCTGTATTTATAGGCTCGCAGGAGCACTGGGCTTGGGCCGGGCATGACCCGGGCCCAACAAGGATATAAATACCCTTGGCTTCTCTGTCAGGAGCCCAATACGAACGGATAAAAATACCAAAGACTAAGAATGATCAAAGCCCACTGGGACAGCCCAAGACCTATATTTCGCCCGACAAAATGGGGTTTTTGGTCTGGGCATTCCGAGTTACGAGGCAGATTCAGGGGACAAAATCAGTCAGTGTACTGGCAGCCCAGGTCTGAACCAGTGGCGTGCAATCCCGAGGTGGCCTTTTCCACAGGTGAAAAGTGGGGACATCCCCCACGCATCATGGGGCAGCTTCAGGGTCACGTTTGCCTTTTCCTGCCAACCTGGAGGACTTGACCCAGGTTCGTTTACCTCTGTCCCTCTTCGTTTACCGTAGGCCCGGATCGTTTACCAGGCTCCGGGGCCGTTTTGCGTACACCTCGACCGTAACCCCAACTAGCTATACGTCTCCCGGACGATCGTCCCGGATCATCTTTCCTGGACACCGTCCCAGTCTGGACCCACACTTGGGTCGTCGTTCCCGGTCATTCCCCTGGCAAGCGGGCCTAGGCTGGGCCCAAATCCAATTTCCCAGACAGTGGGCCTGGACCAGTTGTAATGCCCCGAATTTCCTAATAAGGGTTAGGACCTTAATTAGGAGGCCGGGAGAGCCATAATAGATTTATCATGGCATTAACTGATCATATGCGTGTTAATGTGAATTATATTATTATATGATGATAAATGTATGCATATGGGTGTATTTATAATGATAAGGGCATTTTGTTAATTTGGCCTGTTGAGGGCATATTTGTAAATTAGGTGCATGTGGTAATTTGTGAATGAGATTTTATTATTATGGAGATATATTCGAGCTATTCGGCATGAGACGATCATAGATTGTGAGTTAGCGGTTTTGTCATAACGGGGTCAAGTTTGGGGTAATAGAAATGTTTATTTGATGATAAATTGGGAGTATTTGAGATCAGGATGGAATTCTGGAAGTTTTGACTATAATGTCCCCAGGGGTGTTTTCGGGACCCCGAGCACTAGGTTTTATTTGAGGTTACTTAAGCTTGAAGTAGCTTGTCAGATAAGAACGTACGTTAGAAAATCTCTCTCTCCCTTCCCGATAGCCTATTTTACCGTTCGAAGCTTTCTTAAAGGAATTTCGAGTTCTAGAAGTCGGAATCAAGCGAGGGTCGAGGCATAGCGATCCTAGGAAAGATTAGAAGCTTCTTAACTGAAGGATTTGACAGAAAACAATTGTAACGCCCTGAATAACCAAGATCGTTACACTGTGTGTTTGAAGTAGTGCAAGACTTGCTAATCAAGTCATTTAGATCATAATGTGTAACTAAAGCATAACAAGCTAGGTTAAAAAGAATTTTGGTTATAACTGATCAAATTTTACTAAAATACATGTCCAAAACAAGGTTTAAATAACGTAAATATAAAAATCTTGTTAACAAATAGACAACCAAGCCACTCTAATGGCAAAATACATAATTTAGGTTCTCGTTCCTGTACAAATCCTCGACCGTGGTGGCCGAGCAGCTGACAATGTACACCTCGCCCCCAGAGCTCTCCAACCCATGGCCAACTTGCCTTACCTGCACCATGTAGCACCCGTGAGCCGAAGTCCAGCAAGAAAACATAATAACATAACATAACAGTATTAACAGCTAACAGTTCACAGAGCATAGTCTAATAACCACAAAGTACTATTCGGTTCCATCGAGCCACAAAATTCACACAAGGCAACACACTGATCAATAATCACTAATCCAGCTCCAGATACTCATTAAGTCACAGACAATGATCAACAATCAACACATATCAAGCAATAACTAGGGTTAATGCCCGCAGGCCGCACCCTCTGTTTAACTCACTGCCTTTGGCTCGCTTAGGCCAACTCCAGTGACATGCCCACTAACTCCGGCCAGCTTAACCGAGCTTAGTGATTAATAAGCTGTCCTCGAATACCAGTGTCCGAGCCGCGCCATATGCGCAAGTGTGGATTTCGGCACCCTTAGGCCGTTACCACATGTCCCCGTGGCATAATACCACCTTATGACATTCATACGATTATAGGGAACTCTTAGCCCCAACATATTCACATGGTTAATTATGATCACATAACAATACATTCAAATATAGGGAACACTTAGTCCCATCCTATCCACATACACAAGTGCAGTTTTCTTACCTTAATGCCAAACGCTTTAATTAGAAAGGACGACCCTCGAGCACGATCCATTCTCGAGCCCTAGCTTATTACCTAGTCACAGCCAAGATAATGGATTCCATTAATATTCACAATAGGTTTTCGGGTACAAAACTAGCTTCCGGGAAAACAAATCCCACCAAGCACGGTGGTGAAATAAATCCCAAGCACTTTAGGTATGATTCCTATGCTTTAAAACTCCAAATGTTCAAGTATACATCTAAGGGTTGCGGCCCTGCACCAAAACAGAACCTAAGCCCTTCTTGGAAGAAGACACGCGCCGCGACCCTTGCCTTGGGCGCCGCGGCGCTTGCCCCTAGCCGAGCCTCCCTGGCTCATCTTCAAGCTAGGGCCGCAGCGCTCTAGAACAGAGCCACGACCCTTCCCTTCGAACGCAGAATTTCCCCCATTTCTAACATCCAAAACCTCATCCAAACCCATTATAAACAATCCCATTAACACAACTCAATTATCCCAACACTCTAGCATGCTTCCAATCAGTAAAACCCAGCAAAAATCTAGGCTAAAACCCCTCAACACCTCATTTTAATTTATGAAGCTCTCACACCCAAGAACTTCAAAACCAGTTAGAAAATCTCAGAAATTCAAACATTAAAACCTTGATTCCAAACTCACCTTTGCTGCAGAATCAATCCCCCAAGTAAAATTGAGCTAACTCCCAAGCTCCAAGCCTCAATTCAACCCTTAAATGTCAAAATCCACAATCACTTCAAAACCCAGCATAAACACAGAATTTAACTACCATAAACACACTTATAGCTTACCTTGGTGTTGATTTTATTCCTTGGATGATTCTTGAACTAAGCCCCAAAGATCCAGCCTCAATTTCCATAAACTCCCAGCTTGTTTCCCTTTAAATTTCAGTGTTCCTTTGCCTTGTTTTTCCTTAAGAGAGAGAGAGAGAGAGAGAGAGTAGAGTATAGAGCTGAAAAGAGTCGGTTTATTTTCCTCTAAGGGTTTCCTTAAGTTTATCTTATCTGCTAAGTTAATTCCCAAGGCTCGAGGTACCGAAACCGTCCCCGAGGCCAAAATAGTAAAATTCCCCAATATTCCTGCCTAGACTTTCTAACCTCAAATATATCTCCATATTTTTATTTTCATAACCCGATAGTCTAAATAACCACTCGATACCTATAATATCCCTGACTTATCCAAAGTCAACTATTAAGCCCCGTTGTGACTTTTCCCGCTACCTGCTCCCTAGGATCGCCTCGTGCCGATAGTTACAAATGCACACACCTGCACACGTGTATATATATTTATCAATCTACCCACATAATAATGCGGTCTCAAAAATTTATCATACACATTCACATTTATGCCCTAATGGCCAAAATTACGATTAAGCCCTTACCAGCCAAACAGGGCCCGCATTACTTATCCAATACCCATATTCATGCTTTCTACTATTAATTCTCTTAACCTCCAATTATGCCCTCCCGACACACTAATCAAGGCCCTTAAGCCCTATTAGTAATTTTGGGTCGTTACAACAACCCAATCAAAGGTAATCTAAGTTTGAAGTTTGAAGTTTTTAAAGTTTAAAAGCTTAGAATTGGACTTTGTGAATTGTTGAGTTTTTGGTTGGTTTGAACCTTGGGTTTTGAGGGTTATGGAGTATTGGGAAGCTTGGGAACTTTGATTTGATGATTGGGGAATGTTTAGGTATGATTTTGGAGGGTTTCGAGTGTTAAAATCGAGTTTGGGAATGGCCCAGGGTTGGGGGCCGCGGCCCTGTTCTTGGGGTGCCGCGACCCTTGCATGAAGAAGCAGGTGGGAGTGTTGTACCTGCTGGGCGCCGCAGCCCTTGATGAAGGGCGCCGCGGCCCTTGCTTCAGGAAATTCTGGGGGCCGCGGCCCAAGGTGCTAGGGCCGCAGCCCTTGCCCTGTTTTCACCATGTTTGCACGTTTTGACCCCGGGAACTTAGCTACAGGCCTCGGGAGTGTTCCTACTACTTGGATTAGTTTGGATTGATGTCCCGGAGGCTAGATTTTGGTTGGTAACCTATGTTGATCATTTTATTGATGGTGTTCCATATTTGGTTGTGACTAGGTGACCGCTAAGGGCTTAAAGGTTGATCGTTCTCAAGGGTCGTTCTTATATTGGTTCTAGCTCGAATCTGAGGTAAGAAAACTGCACCCTATGTATATGTGACATGCATGGCTATTCTTGATGCATGTTGGTTGATTATTAAGTATGACATGCATGGCTATTATTGATGCATGTTGGATTGTTGAATATAATGCATATGATGCACAAGAAACATGTGAATAGGACATGCTTTACACATTGAGTGTGATGTTGTTCAGAGCTTGAGCCTCTGGGTTCGTGCATAGTCCTAATTGTACTAGTACTTGTTAAGTAGGCATGCTGAATACCTTGTTATGGATATTGGATATGTGATACATGTTTGGTGGCATGGCTTACTTGTGTGTGGCACTGACTTATTAGTCAGAATCGGCAACGGTGTTAGATCCATCTGTGTAGCTGTGATTTACTAGTCAAGTTCACAATGAGTTGAACACTGGTCGTGTTTTACTGACCTAAGAGTCAGAGATGGCATAACGTCGTGAACGCCGAGCCAAATGAAGATTAGATATAATCAATATCAGCGTTGAATGACTCATATGGGGTATTAATGATAGACCGACCAGAAGGTCGACGAAAATTATAAGCGATTGTCTAGTCTAAGACTAGTTATTCAGAGCCAGGGCATATGGCCCAGGTGACTGCTTGTCACATGGCTAGGGAACAATGTTCCATAGTTGTGACTCTAGAGTCAGGAGGAAGGTTATGTTGGTGACTAATCACCATGCACCTATCCTGTTAAAGCTAGTGAGATGCTCACTTATTTGTTAAGCCTTGGTGATCCTATCGTCACATGGCTAAAGGGTGTTGTTCCCATATCTTTTGTTATCTGTTAAGCCCTGGTGATCCTATCATCACATGGCTAAAGGGTGATGTCCCCATATTTTTGACTTTCTGTGATAGTCACCTTTTTGCTTGGACTGTTGGTCCTGAATGATTAATACAATCACTGTTGATATTATATCATGTTATATTGTGTTTTCTTGCTGGGCTTCGGCTCACGGGTGCTATGTGGTGCAGGTAAAGGCAAAAGAAAGCTGGACCATCCTTGAGTTGGAGAGCTTAGGTGATGAAGTGTACATATGCAGTTGCTCGTCCACCACGACCGAGGTTGAGAAGGAACTAGGTTTAAACCCTGTTTTGCCGCATAGAACGGCCTGTTGTAAATATTTTCTTGTAGCAGACTCTGAAATTATAATTTTGGGATCCCAACATATATATTAAACGTTCTAATGAAACGTTACATCTTAACTAAAAATTTTAAACTCTAAATCGCTAATCATACTTAGTCACACGATTTTGGCCAAATGACTCGATTAGCGAGTTTAGCACTGTTTACAAGGCACACCGTAACGGTCCCTGGAGTTGGGGCGTTACAACCACCGTCCCGGGCCCAGGCAGGAAATGGGGATGACAGTTAACTTTAACAGAATATTCTAAATATTTAAGAGAATATACTTTTAAAATTAACTTAAAAATAAATATTTATCAATTATTGTTGACGGTGAGAACTCGTCAACCAAGTTAAGTTAGAAAAACAGAAATGTAGAGATTATCAAAAGAAAAACTTTGAAGATCAAATTGAAAACTTAAAGAACACTTGCAGAAGAAAAATGATGAACTGAAATTGTATTTCTTATGGTGTAGTGTTACAGTGATTTTTCCAACCCCCTTCCAAGTGGAAGTGGAGTTTCTTTTATAGTGGGCTCTAATGGCCCCTGATACAATGTGGTCCAGGGGACCAGGCAGTACGCAAGTACACTGTCAGGTGTTGGTTCCAGTATATGATCAGGGTTGGTGGGAGCACTTCCACTTTGGTACCTGATTGTGCCTCCACTACTTGCCCAGTACAGGTGTCAGAAGAAGTGGCACCAGACGTAGTGGTGCAGGTGGTTGTGGTGTCGACCCTGACACATGGTCACCAACGTACAGGCAGTGCCTTTGCTATTGGTACTAACTTGTACCACCAATACATGTCTAGTATGGACCCCAGAATCACGTCCTTGCGCTCCCCCTGTCGTACAACCCGCTCCCATACACGTACTTCGTATTTGGAGGTCTCTCTCGTATGTTCAAGATATGCCCTTGCTCCAACCCCTTTTCATTTTGTGAAATACAAGTGCACTTGCAGCCTTGAGTATGCTAAGCAGAGGGGTGTTATACCCCGCTGGTGACACCTTCCCAAGAAAGTAAAGAAGGGCCTCATCAGCAGGGCCTATGCTTGTGTTGGAGTGGGGCGCGCGCGGGCGAGGCGAGGCCTCATGGACGGCCTCGCGAGATGGCCTCGTGGGTGTTGGAGCAGGGCGCGCGTGCGCGAGGCCTTACGGACAGCCTCGCGAGATGGCCTCGGGGATGGCATCGCAGGTGTTGGAGCAGGGCGCGCGCGGGCGATGCGAGGCCTCATGGACGGCCTCACGAGATGGCCTCGCGGATGGCCTCACGGGTGCTGGAGCAAGGCGCGCGCGAGCGAGGCCTCACGGACAGCCTCGCGGATGGCCTCGCGGGTGCTGGAGCAGGGCGCGCGCGGGCGAGGTCTCACGAACAGCCTCGCGTGATGGCCTCGCTGGGTGCGCCAAGGTGCGGCGAGACATTGGTCTCGCAAGACGATTGCGGGATGTCAACGGGGGTCCGAGGCGAAGTGGTCATTTGGCGCACTAATTTGAGGGTTCAAATGGGCTTCGAACATGGTTGTTTAGGACCTCCCGAGGACCTGAGGCATGAGAGGTGGACTCTTTACTGGTGTTGAATTTTGAGCATCCACAATTATATTAATATAAATTCAAATATTATAAAATATCATATTATTATAATAATAATAATACATAATACATAATCTTAATTTTTATTAAAAAATTATCATTTATATTTAAAAAAATTATCATATTATATATATTTAAAAAAATGTTTTGGTTTAATTTTTTTATTATTATGTTTATGTCATTGTTTTATATATAATATTGTTTATTTATTTGAAATATATATAACAATGATACAAATTTAATAAATATAATTAATAAAATCTATAAATAAAACTAAATAATACTTGTATCTAGGACAAATATAAATCTTTTATAAATTAAAAGCATTGACATTAGACAATTAATGAATATAAATATAAAAAAATATATTTAGGCATTACAAAAATATTAAAAAAATTATAGTTATATTCAAATTCACTTTATATGATTTATTGTTATTTTAAAATTATTTTCATTTAAATTTTTAAATAATAATAATTTTTTCAAATGGAATAATGCATGAAACAATTTCCTAACAAACATTGATGATTATTATTATTTTGTTTATTAGTTATTTATATATTTATATATGATTTTGTTGTACTTAAATAATAATAAAAATGTACCACTCATTTGATGAAAATGTACAGAAAAATATAAATTTCTCAAACCTGAATTTTAAAATATCTTATAAAAATTATAAGAACAACGTTACAAATAAAAAAATTATTTAAAAATATATATTTTTAGTTATTTCAAAAGAGTGAAGCCTATTTATGTTTTCTAGTTTAGGATAATTCTATAAAATTATATTAAAGTTTCATGATAATTTTTTTTAGAAATTCACATGCATAGTTAAATATAAAAAAAAATGTTAAATTGTAAAGATTTTATAATAGTATTCAAAACTTATAGAATACTGTCATATTTATAAAAAAAAAATTGTTACAGATATAATATTATTTAATAAAATTGTTATGATTTGCTGACATAGATAATATAAATCGCTAAATATAATAATGTTTAATTAAATTTTTATAAAATTATAATAATGCAAAATTTATATTAATTATGATTTATTTTGAAGATTTTTTTAATTAATATGATTTAAGGAGTCTTAGTGTTATTTAAAATACTAAAATTATAATTTTATTACTCATACAAATAAATATAAATTATTAATTTTGTAATAATACAACATTAATTTGACTTAATTTTTTTTTACTAAAATTAATTAATTTTAGGGGATTGTTTGTCAATTTACTTCAGAGTTTTGTTATTACAAAACTAAACTTTTTAAACCAACTTTGGTAGAAAATATATTGGTTAGAATTATATATTTTTTTCTTTTTTTCAGTTGGATATAGATTTATAAAATTGCTAAATATAAAAAGGTTATCACAGTAACTTATTTTTAATTGCAATATGAGATATGAGATTATGTAATTTGAAACTATGTATAAAATTGTTGGACTTTGAATATGGATGCATATTTTTTTCCCACGGGGACGGGGCCCTGCAGGGACATACCTCTAATGGAGTGTGAAATCCCCGTTTAAATGAGGAAGAGGGTGGAGACGGAGATAATTTTTCAATTCCCAAATATTAAATGGGGCGGGGGCGGGGATGGCACTACTCGCCCTAACTGGATCCTATTGAAATCTTTATGTATTTTGTAATATTTTATATGTATTTTATATATTTTTTTATGTGATATTGTAATATATTAGTAATTTTTTAATATTTTAAATTTTATTTGGAATAACGTCTAATATTTGAAATCATAAATATTGTGTAATATTTTAATTTATATATAATTTATGATTTATTTTAATTTAATAGGTTCCTCTTTGCCTTAATAGGAATTCTCCACCCCATTCTTGACAGAGAATAAATAAGAATAGAACGAAGATTAAAATTATAAATAGGATGGTAACCGCGATGGAGGAGCACTCCCCGCCCATGACATCTCTAATTTTGAACCTATTTAACTATTTTAAAATGGGCTAACTTATGGTTTTTAGCAAGATGATGTGTATACAAATTGTAAAATGCAAACTACCTTATATAAAATTAATACACTAAAAGTATATAAACTGAAATTAGAGTATTAATGGATCTTAAATATGCAAGTGTAAAAAACAGATGTACTCAACTATTTAGCTATATGTATATATATAGAATATATAAAGGGAAAAAGAAAAAGAATAATTACTAAACTAAAGTGTAAAAAATTGGCACTGGTTAAATAATTTAATAGTCCAATGATAATTCCGATCTTGAAAGGGGAGAAAATAGTGAAATAGTAATTGTGTAACACTGTTGATGCGGATGAGGTATTAAATTAAATGCACTGTCAATTTGAGCAACAAATAGTGGCTGTCAAGACAGAATTGAATATCTACTGAAATAAATTGTAAAAAATTGGCTAAGTGATAACTATTAACTATACTTCTTTCCAATGTAAAAATAAAAAATATATATTTATATATATATTGAATTCTGTAATTATATTGATGTGGATGCTCTGCAGGTCCCATATCAATGAAAATAAATAAATAAATTGAAAAAGATTGGTTTCTATTTATAGTCATAAAAAAATGTTATAGCCCTCCAAATTGAAGGTATACACTATCTCCGAATATACTTCACTAAAACTTTATTTTTTTTTCTATTTTATCCTATCTTCTTACATTACACCATATATTAATTTCTCTATATAGTTTTTAAATCATTTAAAGATTATATTTATAAAAAATATTTATTAGTTAAAATAAATAAAAAATTAAAAAAGCTAAAAAAATAATAAACAAATAGCTAATGAGAGAAAAAAGATAAAAAAAATATTTACATTCAAGGTTGAAGTTTAACTACTTCTAGCTTTAGAATTATTGGTGTTTGTGCTATGTTATTATAGCTAAGTATTTAGAGTATCTCATGGAGAATGATTTTAAGTCTTTTAGGGCAACTCCAATTAGGGGTGAGCATCGGTCGGTTTGGGCGGTTTTTTCACAACAAAAAATCCAGAATTCGGTTTTCGGTCCGGATTGGTGCAATCTAAAAACCGACCAAACCAAACCTGTTTAAAAAAAAAACAGACCGTTTTGGACCGCGGTTTGGTCGGTTAAACCGACCAAACCGAATTGATTATTGTTTTTTTTTTTTTGAAAGTTTTAGTTAAAAAATTAAAAATTTTGGATTGTTAGAATTCATTTTTGTGCATTTTTACAACATAAATATATAGAACATAATTACATTTACAAATTTTAAAGTTTGAAACAAATTAAAAGTCCATAATTAAAAGTACAAATTTTAAAAAATTTAATAATTAATAATTATATAATATTATATTATTATTTTATTATGTTCGGTCGGTTTCGATTTTATTGGTCGGTTCACCCAAAATTTCAAAATCGACCGAACAGTGGCGGTTTGCACCGTCGGCGGTTTTTTCGATTTTCGGTTCAAACGGTTTTTATTTTTTCGGTGTTCGGTAGGTCGATGTATACGATTTTTTCGATTTTTCGGATTTTATGCTCAACCCTAACTCCAATGGTACTGCATCCTAGCAAAATGTTGCTCTTTTAACCAATGGCATACCAAATGTTACCCAATTTTACTGAAATGCTACAATGTCCCACCATATATGATGGTATACTGTAGCAAAGACATTTTTTTTTACTTTTTATATTAACATTTTATAAATAAATATATATATATGTATATTATTTTATTTATAAGATAAATTGATATAATAATATAGAATATATTTTTTGTGTAAATTTTAGTGTTGTAGTTGAAATGGTACTAATTTTTTTTTATTTTGGTGTTCATTTAACATCAAAATAACTTTGATAGTCTTAAATAAATTTTTACATAATGACTACTTTACAACAGCCATGGAGACTGCTCTTAGTAATATCTATAGCTTTTCTAATTTATTCTTCAAAATAAATTTTTATATAACACAGTATATTAATCTTTTTTACATTATTTAAATATTATATATTTTTAACTTATATAATACGTATTAACAAAATAAGAATAAAATATTATTTGAAGTATGAATATTGTAGATTGAAGCAAAATGAAGCATAAATAGAACAACATTTAATGAAAATGTAGCTCATATTCATTAAAAAAATAAAATAGAAAATAGTTAACAAGTACAAAAAGAATAGTTGTTGTGGAATTGTAAGAGGAGAGAAACAGCATTGATTGATGTAGATGTAGACGTAGTGGTGGATGAGGTGTATTAATTTAAAAAGCGTAGGGCCCAATTGAGTGAGGTTTAGTTACTGTCAAGAGGGGACTTGGGGAGCCCATTATGCTGGTTCAGAAGACACGTCTAGCCCACTCCTCGGCCCTTTAGACGCTCCTAATTATGTGGGCCCCCAAAAGAAAAACCCACAAACAAATCCAAATGGGAAAAGTACGAAAAAAGTATAAATAATAAACAAATAAATAAGTAGATTTCCAAGTCATGAAACGACGCCAGTTAAATTAAGAAAATTAAATTGTAGTATTTTTTTCAACAAAAAAACAAAAAAAAGTGATAGTTTAAGGTTGGGTTTATATTACTGGAGGTCTCATTTAGGTTTCTAAATTTTATTTTTTATTACTTAGATTCCAAAACTTATAAGTCATTTTAGTTTAAAAATTGTTTACATAAAGTATATTAGAAAACAATTTACGGCTAAACAGAAAATAATTTATAACCTAATTAAAAATGAACTGAGTCATATATTAATTTTTATTATATATTTTGTAAACTATTTTTTAACTAAAAAAATCTATATAATACGCTTTTAGAAAGTTTGTAGATTTAAGTGATATAAAATAAAATTTTGAAACTTAAAATAATACTTTTTGTTTTTTAAGAAAATTGAGTACATCTGCTGATATAAATCATTTTATGTTTGGTAGAGTTGATGAGATAATAATTGTAAGGATCTTGGCCTTGAAAAAGTAAGCACTAATTATAATTACGGAAAAAAGGGAATCTTTTGGATAGGGCTTAGCTGACATGGTAGTACTAGTACGACGCTCCTGGCCTTGGCCCAATTAACTATTTAGCTACTTCCCCCACCACCTGTTTTTTCTTTTTTAATTATTATTTATTATGGCTCGTGTCATTATGCAAATCACAAAGCTAAAATGTTTTGTTGGTTGTTAAAGGCAAGTAAAACCAAGAAAGTGGCCTAGTGGTAAAATGGCATGTGTTCAGGGTTCGAATCTGGTTGATTTTTTTTGGTAGTGTAGAGTAATAGTCTAAATAGTCTTAAATGTGAGCACTCTGTGCGTTAGTCCAGCCACTATTGTCTTCTGGCTTAGGATCCCTTCAGCACTAGTTGATTGATGGGGCTCAAATGACGCACCATATTGTAGGTGAGGGCGACTCGTCGAGTAAGGTTTGGCGAACATTCCTTGGCTAGGGTTGGAGCTCTCATGGTAACGCCCAAAGAGAAGAGCCACCCTGTTAGCCCTATCATTCCCTTTCTTTCATAAAATAAATCCAATTTTTAAAAGTGAAGGAGCTTATTGGTTTTGAACTTTGTAAAAAAGTGGGATATTAGTTTGAAAATTTATGATTTGAAAAATATTAACCATAAAGTAAAATTATGTGTTTTTAAGGATTTATTTGGTTGATTGTTTTCTTATGGTTAAAATAGAGAGAATATAGAGAAACTAATAAAAAATTGTTTTTCATTTTTATAAATGATTTGGTTTGTATTTTTTTATTTAAATTTTGGGAGTTATATATACACTTCATAAATATTTTTTATTTTTTATTTTTAAAAGTTATTACCTATTTAGGCTATGTTTGGTCGGAGGGAGACATGAGTGGATGGTGAGGGAATGAGTGATAGAGGTGGTGAGAGTGGTGAAATCTATTTGTTTGGCAAATGAGATTCTCGGAGGGAGATGAGAGGTGGAAGGATTAAGAATCCTCATGGGCCCGACCACCATTTACAATCCTTCTGCGAATGGAAGAATTTTGACTCTCCTGTTTATTTGATTTAAAATTACATATATAGCCTCATAAAAAATTACTAAAAAATTATTATAAGGATAGTAAAGTAATTTCAAAATTAAGTAATAATCTATGATTCCAAATCTCCATCTTCCTCACCAAACACTTGGAAATGATTACTACTACCCTCTCTCTCCTTCATACTCTCCATCCCTCTTCAACTATGCATCATTCCTATTCTCCATCCATTTTGCCAACACATAGTGTTAATCACAAGTAAAATGATTAATATACAAATAAAATTTTAGGATTTTTTTAATAAAATTAAAACTCTATTTTTTTCATTTAAATTTAATTTTAATCTCTAAAAATTATATGACAACAAAACAATGAAAAAAAATTATATAATATAAAAGTAAATTTAATGTATTTTCTTTTATTAATGTTTCATAAATTTATGTTTGAGGTTAGATTAACTATTTATTTTATGAAGAAAATTCAAAACTATAATTTAAAATTTTTAATTTTTAATAAATCAGTGTTATACTTATTTTTCTGGAGTTAATTACACGTATGCAACTAAACAAAACATGTGTCATGCAACACATGTCGCGGACAAAGTGCTTGGGAGGACCAATCTCCGAGAGGCTCCTCGCGTCACAATATATCCTGAGAAGCTCCTCGGGGCCCAACTACTCAGACCCGAGAATAGCGAGTGTGATACACAGAAGAGAAGGATCCACGACTAGGTAGACATTACAGTGTGCGTTTCCACTTACTTCTGACATAATGACTCGACGACAATCATAATTATTAGCCTAAATCGTGCCTGGAAAGTAGCGGGACGACATCCACCTTCATCCTGTCATTTACCATGCAGCGTTTGACCACTTTTCACCCCAAAAAAGGTAAAACACGTCAATGACCAACTCATGAATAATTCCTTAATCAAACTAAAGGGATTTTAGGGATTGGTCGTACAACCACTCTATAGCAATCATGCCTAAGCCCCCCTAATTCGTGATTTGAGCATAAAGTTGTATTTTATTTTTGTTAATCACCCCATGTCGCCTATAAATACAACAGTGGGAGTCATTTGTAGGCACAACAACTGTTGTGCAAACTAAAACTATGCCTATTTGTAACACCAAAGAGAACTTGAACTCTTGCAAGTTCTTCCTAAATGCAAATGACTCATGGATTACTTTATAATTCTTGTTGCTGATGAAATCTCACTTCAACAATGAGTTTCATAATTTTATTTTATTTTTATAAATTTTTCTTTATAAAAAGAGTACAATTCAAATCTAATATAAGACATATAAGTGATGACTGAGATACTCTTAATTTACACTCAAACATCATAATGTAATTAATTACAGTCATACAATTGAAAATGATGTAGTCCTCACTTCAAAATATTTATGGTTAAAATTAATAACACATTATAATATGTAATTTTTGTATGTATATTAGATGTAGTTATAAATAAATATATATTTGTTTATTTATGAGAAATAATATATTTATATATTTATAGGTATAATAGCTACTCTTAAATTTTTAACATTTTACAAAACAATCGACCAGTCAAGTATTTTAGTGGGTGTCCCTGTTTTAGTTGGGCTGATTGGTTTTTTTACTTTTAAGTTATTATGACTTGAGAATTGAAATTTTATTTTGTCAATTTTTCTAATAAAATAAATCAATTAAATATTTTAATCAGCCTCACTCTTTTTTAGGAGAATTGAGTCTCACCTGTTTAATGTTTTTAAATATACTAGGTAAAAGTAAAAGGAAATTCAAGTTTACTTAGTTATAAATATGTATTTATTTTTATTATTTTTTAATTGTCATATAAATTTTAAATAAATAAAAAATATTATAAAAATAAATAATATAGGTTTAGTATAATATATAACATAAATATATTAAAAAATTATGGTAAAATATTGTCTATAATTTTAATAAAAACACTTTACTTTTTTTTAATATATAATATAATGAATTACAGTTCTATAGTATATATTATTATTTATATTAATAATCTCTACATATATGATATATAAACACAACATTGACATATATATATATATTTATATGACTACATGACATATATATAAATTACATGGCTACCCATCGACTGATGTATAGTTACTGTACTTTACAATTTTTTTAGATAAATCTACAGTGTCACACCATATCTAGGGATAACTATTCATGCAGCAAAAAAATATTTGATTAATTTTTATATTATTCTCCAAGTATATAAGTATATATATATATATATGTCCTCAAGTGAAGTTATTATTGTGGATAATTAATTGGCAAGACTTGTTCTCTCCACAAAAATTCGTTTTTCATCTCGTATGTATATATATAGAATAATTCTGTGCATATCTTTTTTGTTTCCTCGCTCGTGAATAATTTTTGGCTCGATTTTTTTTATGATCATGTATATTGTAGTTATTTGAAGCATTTTGCAAATCTTCAGGAAATTTTGAATAATTTACAGTGCCGAAAACTAGATTTAAATATGTTATTTTTCACGTGCATTAAAAAAATTAGTCACAAGTGCAACAATCTGTTTGAACCTAGTTTTTGGCACTGTAAATTATTTATAATTTCCTGAAATTTTTTTGGATTCTATAACTACAATAATCATGATCATAAAAAAAATCGCGTTGAAAACTGGTCACAAGCCGGAAACACAAAAGGTATGCATCGGTGCATACCTTTTAAAGTATGCACCATAGAAATACCATATATATATATAAATAGGGAAAAACTACGATGTTTACAATGTTTTGTCAACACCGGTGTTGACAAAAGTTGGTTTCGATATGTGAATAGTTATAAATTCGAATTTTTCATTATCACATTGCATATTGTAGTCATTTAGAATATTTAACAAATTTTAAAAATATTCCGAATAATTTACGATGCCGAAAACAAGGTTCAAACATTCAAATTTTCCACGTGTGCTTGTTTTTAAGTGCACTCATGCAACAAGCTCTTTGAACCTTATTTTCAGCACCGTAATTATTCGGAATTTCTTGAAACTTTGTGGGATGATTTAAATGATTACAATATACAATGTCCTAATAAAAAATTGGAATTTATAATAATCCACATGATACAACCAACTTTTGTTAACACTATTATTGACAAAAAAATTGTGAGCACCGTAATCGTTCCATATATATATATGATTTTTTTTCTCTTATTAGTTTCCATAAAAATTAGAAAAACGGTAAAATAAGGAAAAAAAGCTTCTTGAAATAATATATATACACACATATAAATTTAAAACATAATATAATTATGTCACATTATAAATATAATATTTAAATGTTATTGAGAAAAAAAATAAAAAAATAAATTGATAATGTAATGTAAAAATTAAAGGTAAAATATATAAAGTAATATTTTAATGAATTATTTTAAGAGATAGACTAGACCACGCTACTTTTACAATCTTCCAAATTCTAAACCAAATTCTAAACCAATCAACTCCTAAAGCCAAATGTGGTGCGATTTGATTAATCTTACACTCTTCCAACCATCTTATTCGAAAAAAATATGTAATGTTCTTTATTAATATTATGAATATAGTTATACAATGCAATATATATACTTTTTGTTTAATTTTTCATTAAGATATATAAAAAATTCACAAAATATAAATAAATAGAAATTACATAAATTAGTTTAATTTTTTTTAAAAGAAGACTTAGAACTATAATTCAAAAAAAATTCCTAAACATACCAAATTAATTATAAAAGGTCTAAAAATTTATGTAAGCATATCACGATAGACATACTTAAGTGTAAGTAAACACAATTTTGAAAATAATATTATTATGGGGTACCTTACGATATCCAACACCACTTAACACAACATATTATTATTTATGTAATTTAATATTAGATTTTATATATTATAAATGAGTAATGATAGATGTAGTTCTAATTTACATACTCATATTACACACTATAATATACCTATAATTTATTATTTTGAAAGTTAAAAAGTCATTGTGCCGTGCAATTTGGTTTATGAGGTGCAATTTTCAAACCTATCATATAAGAAAAATATGCAGTGATGTTTATTACGAAATATGCATTATTAATATATCACCTTATAATTAATAATTAAGAAAGAAAAGATTAATAGTGAGTCCTATTATATTATAATAACTTGTATGTATTCATTAAGAACAGAAAGCCTTGATTGGGATAGATAGAGTGGTCATAACTTTATCATATAATATAGGGTACTATAATAATGAATACTCACGTTGGTTGGGTGAGGATAATAATATTCTCATCTCAACATTTTTTTTTTAATATATTTTTTATATATATGTATTTTTTTTTTGTCTTAATTGGTGGTATTAATTTAAACGAACTTTGGTTGCTAAGGTAATAAAGTGGGGATTTATTGTATGGCTAAGAAGAATTACGAGTCCTTTGACAGTTTTGAGTTAATGTGATGGCAACCAATCGGTGGATTTGAAAAATATGTCACGAATCATGACTACAATTCAAATAAAAAAATAAAAAAATAAAAAGTCTTTTTATTATTATAATAATTATGAATTATATAATTTGCTAGAGTAAAGGCTTTCCACCCAAGAGATTCTATAACTATGATTGGTACTTGGTTTGGGGAATTTTGTAAGGATGGAAAAGGTAGGAAGGAGCCAAAATTGTTTGTTTGGCAAGAGAGGAGGGAGATGAGAGATGGAGAAATGAGTTCTCTCTTTTATTTTTCGTTGTAATTTAAAATAGAAAAAATACTAGTTTGGACCCACGTGTTTTGTTAAATGACATTTATAACTCAATGTTTTGCTAAATAGATCAAATAGTATTCTGAACTCAATTTTGGTCAAATAATTTTTCAATATGATTAAGATACTCATAGTTTTATTAATTAATAAATTAATTAAATAATTGAACAATATTTTATAATAGAAAATAAATTAAATTAAATATAAAATATTCAAATTAAGTTATTTTATTTTCTCTCTCCTCCTTCTCTTCCGTTTCTTCTCTCTACCCAGCCTCCAACAACTTTGACCTAACTAGAACCATAGTTAGTGATGATTCTCGCAACTTTAGCAAACGCATGGGGTTCGAAATAACATTTAACAAAATACAGGGGCGATTCCGTATTTTAAAAAAACACAAAGATCAAACTAGTATTTTCCTTTTAAAATGTCTTTTTAATAAAATAAAATTTTCATCAATAGCATGACTATTTAAAAAAAAAAAAAAGATTATTCTAATACATAATGAAAAAAAAGAAAAATACATATATATATTCACTTATATTATATCTTATTCAATTCAATTTAATTCCATTTCTATTTTTATTTTTATTTCTATTGCCATTCTCATTCGTATTTATCTATTTTTATTACTCCTAGTCTCAGCCAAACAAGTGTTTTTGGCAGGTTTGACTCTCAAGTTTTTAATAGTTTGGTGATATGATCCCTCATTTTTCTTTTACAATAAAGTCTTTAAATTTTAAAAGACTAGTAATTCAACTCAATAATGCATGAAACTTAAGCACACAAAAACTAGCACTAGAGCCCGACTTGCAAAAAGCCCGAATTAATTTCATAAGCGTGAAACTCTAAAAATTTTGTTATTAATTAATATTTGTATTAAGAACAATATATTTTGGATTGTAAGTTTTTGAATATGTAGCAGCTGAAGTTCAATCTTGTTTTTCTTTTTTTAACTTGAATTAAAGATTTTAGTAAACTTTAACATTATGATTGTACTTTTTTTTCTTTACCAAAATTTATATCATTGAGTTTTTTTGGTAAGGTTATTAATGACAAAATCTTTAATTTTTTATTGTAATTTTATTTTTGATAAATATAGATATATATTTTGAGAAAACTTAAAATTAAATGAGTTCAAATTTTGGTTTGAATTTAATTTCGTGGAGACAAATTAAGCCTACATTAAAACATGAATTTGAGTTTTGATAGTTATCTTATTCAGCTCAGTACAATATGAATGAGTCGTGTTTGTGAACCGCACTAAGAACACTCATAATAAAAAATGTAAACCCACTTAATCTCTAAAATAGAATAGAGAAATGTGAAAATGACCCTTACATCAACATTTTCTTCTTAACTTTTTTTTTTTTATAATTGCCTCAAACATATTTTATTATTTTTTGACTTTTCTTTTCAATATATATATATATATATATATACACACATCATATGTTATAGATGTTGTGCTGCTCCGATACCAGTGATTGAGGAATAACATTACATTGATGTTGTTGTATATTACTACATAATAGAATGACACTGCTGTCAATCGAAGTGACATTACATCCAAATCCTAAATCGCATATGTATATATAATTACCTAAATCTAATGTTCTTTCTCTTGATATTTTATTAATTTCATTCTCTTTTTCTATAAATATATATATTCTCTCTTTCTCTCTATATCTACTGCGCATATTTATTATTCTTTCAAATATTTTTGCATAAAAAAGAATTATTTTAAAACTTTGATCTATTATTTTTTTATTTGTCACCCAATTACAAATATTATTTTTTGTCAGAAACAATTACAAATATTTTATGTACAATATATGTAAATTATTCATATTTTTATAATACTATATATATTATTGCTAGTTAGAAAATGTAAGTATCTTATTTTTGTATATTGGCAAAATTATTTGTTCACAGTGATATTTTTGGTTTCGCCAGTCGCATCCTTAATGATGTATTGTCTAATTGCATTTATTTATTATTAGATTTACTATTAGCGTTTGAACTATTTCTCCTTAGACAATAATTATTCGTTAGAGCCTATCTATTAGGTTGTTAGGGTTTGAATATTTTATTGACCATATAAATAGTTTTTTTTGAGTCTTTATAACAGTTATAAAAAATAGAGTAATGATACGTACACCTAAAATATGTACTCAAATATTATACACAATAACATGTCACTACTTTTTAAAACAATGGGTCTTAATTTTAATAAATGTGATTGACTAGACTAAATTGCCACTTCATTGTGTGTAATGTTTGTAGGTATATTTTGGGTGCACATATCATTACTCAAAAAAATATTGGTCAAGATCTGAGAGAGTGAGCTTAGAATTAGGGTTTCTAGGTCATTTGTTTCTTGATATTTTTGGTTAGTTTCTCTTTGAGTTTTTGTTGCAGGTTTAAGTGAGTCTTTGCTGTGATAGATTACCATCAAGGGGATCTCGAAGAAATTGTCTGAAGGGATTTCAGAAGCTAAAGTTCTTGAGTGAAATTGCTCAAGAAAGCATCTCTTTGTATAGCATTGTAATTCAATTCTTTAATTTTAGAAGATTTTTGTCAGTTGTTCATTTGAGATACTGTTTGCTTTACATATACCATACTAAAAGTAATTCTCTTAATAATAACAGTGTATTGTTCATCTATTCATCTTTCTTTTCTTAGTTCATTGCTTGAATCAATACAATCTTTAACAAGTAGCTATTAGATTTTCATAAAAATATATGAGTAAATATTAAAAAATATAATAATATTGATGCTTAAAGAAAATATTTGAAATTAATAAAAAATATAATATTTAAGTGATGTGGAGAAAAAATAGATAAATTAATGTATGGTGCAATATAAAAATTTGATGTAAAATATGTAAAATAAGATTTTAGTAATGTATTTTAAATAATATGTTGCTGCGAATGACTCAAGTATATATATTTAAAATGTGAGTGGGCACCAAATGACATTTTAGTTTAGGATAGATGTGCCTAACCCCCATTTTTACAACTTTATTATAGAGTACGTTACTACGTGGTAGCTATTTAACTTGATATTTTAAAATTATGCTGAACTTTTGAAAGAAAATTTTAGTAATTCTTTGTACGCTATAATTTATCAGGGAAATTTGAGGCAGAGAGATATTTTATGACCCTTAAACATTAAAAAAAATACATTAAGTTAAATGTTACTATTTTTAGAACTTATAAACATAATTATTGAAAAAATTCTTAGTGACCAAATTGTTAATGTGTGCAAAAAGTTAGAATGCATATGTCAAAAATACCACAATTTTCGGACTAATAAGATGTAGGAAATTTTTGTATCATGTGTTTAGCATAATATAAGTTTTGACCATTTGTTATCAATAGTACTTATATGGTACCCTAGAATGACAAAATCAAAATCTATATAGAATGATAAGCTAGGCTTGAACTAAGGCAAAATCAAATTATGGAGCCTTTGTTTTTTTTAAAAAAAACTATGACACTTTTCAACATAACTCTCAAAAAGTGCTATCTTTATAAATTAATTTTGTATTATGGGGCCCTTTTAAATTGGTGGTCGTAGGCATGGACATAGCCCATCTATATCTAGGGCCACCCTTGTTCAAGTTCAGGCAATGACGTGGGGCTGCCAACCGTGGGACGTAGAGAAGGAGAGAAAAAAAAATCTTTTAATTTTCTATTTGTTTTATTTTGATTAGAAATTTTTTTTTATTAATTAAAATAAATAATTATAAGGAGACCGATTAGTCAAAGCATTTTTCAGGTATTTTTTTATTACTTATAATTTAAGATACTTTGGTGATATATAAAAATAGTAATTAGTGGCAAAACCCTATTATTTTTACATTTTTTTACCGTTAACCCCCAATTTTATTTTTTTTCGCTGGTGAAACCTCTCAGTCTATTATTCCGCTAGCAAATTTAAGGTGGCAATTTGTTTTTTCCCTTATCTATTATTGTGAATATGCATTAACACATGTGGTGATCTCTTATTCATTCACATCACACTTTGTTAGTTATTTTAAATAGAAACTAAAAAAAATCAAATTTCTCTCTCTCTCTCTGACGTCTTCTTCTTTTGTTTTTTTTTTTTTTTCAGATCCACTCACACATTTCTCTCTCTTCTTCTTCTAATTTTTTTTCTTTGACTTCTTTTTCCTCCTTTTTTTTCTTCTTTCTTTGCATATCCCTCCACGCAACCCAACCGCGACTCCATGCAACCCATTGCGACGCCGCCCTCTGCCCACGACCACGACCACCACAACCACCTCGACACCACCACACAGATAAAGAAGAAAAAGAAAGAAATAATTTTTTTATTTTAAATTATTTTGAATTTTTTTATTAATTTTAAATAACTTTTACAATATTTAAATAAATAAATAACGCGGACTAATAGAAACATGCCATATATATCATTTGACATATAGATTGTCTACTGTGACTGGAATGAATGACAGCTTAGATTTGTTAAAGAAATAATAGATTGAAATGTTTCACTAGCAAAAAAAATAAGAATTTGGAGTTTAGTGTATAAGAATACAAAGATGAAGAAATTTTACCACCAATTAATAGTAGAAAAATATGTTTACCAAAAGGGAGCCAAGGTATCATTTGAGATTACCACATGAATATTATTGATAAAAGAAAATCAAAATTTATATTACACTAATACAACACAATGTACCAAAATGGTAAATTACCTACTTCACATCCACTAGAAGGCATATCACATGGTAGATTCAATAATTTTGAAAGCAAACACTTTTGATATTTTTGGGTTTTGGTGAGTAGTTGTCCAGAAAAGAAATCGTCCGCGACATGTCTCTTTTAAAAGCTCAACTCAGCCCAAAAAAGTAGTTCTTTTGAAAGGCCAAGGCAACTTTTTTCAGGCTTAACCCGCGAGTCTACAAAATTAACTCTGGTCTGGTCTAGTAAACCTAATACTATTCCAAGTTATATGCCAACCTCTCAAATATGCCTCTTTCTATTGTTTATTATCCACATTTATTCAATAATTCACAAAATATTCGACTAGTTCTGCTTGATGCTATATATTTAAATTACAATAATGTTGTAATAATAATAATACTAATTACTTGATTGGGCCAATACCTGTCATAATTGAATTTATAACACAATCACGTGGTAATGTATTTATAATGACATATTAACAATGAGTCTTTATACTCTTATTATAATAAATTTTTTTTTAGGGGATAATAATTATTTGTTTGACAAAACAAAAAAAAATTGACACATTAATCATGTTATAAATAAAATTATATTTTAATGTGAATCAAGATCTTCTGTTACACGTATTGGTTTATTTTCACCATACTCACTTTCTATAAAAGAAAAATATAAAACTTTCTTGTACGAAGTATAATTATTAAGACTAATCAATATTTGAATATATTGTAGCAATTTCATTTCAGATTTCCTCCACCACCAGCTTAACATTTTTTAAGAATCAAGTTGATGACCAGAAAGAAAAAAAAAAAAAATATATATATATATATATATAAATATGACAACTTGGACAAGCATCCTAGTACCTACATGTGAAAATAATTTAAAATGAGAAATTTTATATTGTATGTTTAATATTGAGTGTTAATTAAAATATATACTAGGTAAATTAAAAATTTTAAAATAATGTTATTTTTTTACATTTTACTAAAAATATATATAAAAAAAAAGAATACTTTTGACAGAGTAATAAAAAGTATCATTATTTTAAAATATTTAATATTATTTTAAAATATTTAATATAATTATTGTATTTTTTAATTAGGACCCAGTATGCAATTAAATTTCAACATCTAATATAAGATTTAAGACTTGTTTGTGATATATATATATATATATATGGGCATAAGATTTCGAAGATATATTAGTCAATAAAGGTAAAGGACCTCTCTCTCTCTCTCTTATTCTTCTTTCCTTTTAGATTCTTGAGAACAGTGCATTGATTTGGACATTTGTGAATATCCAGATCAACTATTAAGCTTGCTCTCCTCCATTATTTTTTTTTTCTCATTTTCAAGTGGGTAAAATGGAATATGGGAACTTGGCCACTCGGGCTCTCAACACTGATCTTCCAATCATGGTTAAGGTAATTTAACACTCTCTTTTTTTTTCTTTTTCTTTTCTTTTTCCCTAAAGGATTTCATTCACGGTTAATTATATGTTCCTTGAATAATAATGAATGTATTTATTTAACCCAAGGACTAGTTTAAGAGTTTTAGTACTGTTGTTTGCAGATACTTGAGTTGACCAATAGTGTTGAAGATCCAATGCCTCTAGCTAAGGTTTGATTCCCAGTTCTCTTATGAATAAATACTATGTAGATTCCTATCTACAGTGATTTTTCTTTTCTGGGATATACAGGGAACAGTGCACTGGCAACCACCAGAAGAGGCTTTGGAAAAGGTTAAACACATAGCATTGGAGCCATCAACCAGTAGGTATGGAGCTCATGAAGGCCTTCCACAGCTCAAGGAAGCATTAACCAGAAAGGTACAAATTACCTATTTTCCAAACTATTATAATAATAATAACTCCAAATATACTCTATTTTCCTACATTTAGAGGGCCCTTGGAGATGCTCTAATAACATTAAAATGCTCTAGGAAAATACTTATGAGGAAATTATTATCTGATATCATTTCTGGTTTCGAAATTGGACATGCAGGTGCAAGAGAAGAATAAATTGTTGAAATCTTCAGTTATGGTTACATCAGGTTCAAATCAGGTACATTTTTTTTTTAATTTTTAATTTTGTAGTTATTATGTTTGTTACTCAAGTCTTTGGTCTTGTATACATAGATACAATTAAAGTGAGACTGAGATTTTATTCTTTGATGATGTGCACAGGGATTTCTAAACCTTGTGCTAACACTATGTGATGTAACAGACTCTGTAGTACTGTTTGCACCATACTTCTTCAATGCACACATGTCTTTCAATATGACAGGCATCACTAACATATTGATAGGTCCAAGTGATCCCAAAACACTTGATCCAGATGCAGGTTTGATACCTAATAATACTGTTATTGTTATAGAAAAAGATAGTAACAATAACAAGTTCCATTCTTATGATGAATTGTACACTAAATACTTTGTTTTGTTTTTGTGTTATTCTCTATTCTAGATTGGTTAGAGAGAACACTTTGTGAAACAAAACCTACACCAAAGCTTGTTTCTTTAGTAAATCCAGGAAACCCATCAGGGAAATGCATTTCAGAGCCTCTTCTAAAGGTTCGTTTTAAAGATTCACCACCGCCTGTAGATGTTTCTAGCACATCCATTTCTTTTCAAGTCTAAGAATACATGTCCATTAAAGTTTCAAGAAGCTTTTAGTAGTGATACAAGATCGTTCTAGTCTCTGGGCCAAGCCCATAATCAATTAATTGCTTTAGTTTTCTAGCCTGTTAAAGTCGGCCATTGCAACCGATTTTGAGAAGTATAAATAGGACCTTGGGTATTTTAAAAATATGAGTCTAAGTGAGTATTCAAAATAAAATGTTTAAGTATTTAGAGTGTGTTGTGGTTAAATATTATATTCAAATGTTAGTGTAATTACTTTTGTAATAATAAAGTAATTACGTTTTCACCTTTCTTCATACTAGTATATCATGCATCTATTCCTGCTAGATTTCAGTTATCTAATTTCTTTTTCATGTTTTATTTGTTTTCCTAAAATAGCGAATTTCAGATATTTGCCAAAGGGCTGGATCTTGGCTTGTAATTGATAATGCATACGAGTAAGTATCTTACACTCTTTCTTTTTTTTTTGCAATGGAGCATATAGGTTAATATGCTATATCTATATATTACTTTTCTATATCTATATCTCATCCTTTTAAACCATGTCCGTACACTAAAAGTTTCCACAGATGTTCAACACTAATTAAATAATAAATTTTTGTCCCAACTTAGACTAATGTACGTATGAAATTAATATGCTTGCTTAATACAAAAAATAATGTATTTTTCGGATCTTTTAAGTACATAATTTACCATATACATAAAATACGAAAAAAGTATTATTTTCGACTCACATCTTCAACATTTTTTCTCTCACTCAAAGATCTTTTTTTTTTCTTTCAATCGATGACAACAATGTCATTTTCAATTCATTTCGAGTCTTATTGGCATATAGGTTTAGCATATTTTTAAGAGGAAATTTTGTATAAATAAGATGAATAATAACGAATTTAAAATGTATAAGAAATTTAAAATTTTATTTTGTTATAATTTCAAATTAAATCAATATTATGTGATATATATAATTGATGTACGTATAATTTTATTAATATATTTATTATTATTATACATTTTGCATGATTTTTTTTTTATAAAAAATCTAAATTATGTATAAAGAAATTTATATTTTGTGCAAGAGTTATTTTGGCCGATTACCTTTTATTTTTAAAAAATTAACTTTTACACCTCATATTTTGTCAAAAAGTTAAAAATATGAATAGATAGATTAATTATTTGAACACTCTATTTTGATCGATTATCTATTTTGAACTTTTATATTTTAAAATTAACATTTGGACCATGTATGTATTCAAAATGTTCAAAATTCTTTATAAAAAAGCAAATTATATATATAATATGTTTTGGGTAAGAGTTCACACCATTTTGAACCTTCTGTTTTAGCCGATTACCCGATTGGACCATTTATTTTAAAAACATTAATTTTTGGACATCGTGTTTTGTCAAAACGTTCAAAATATGAATATATATCTCTTCTATATAATAAGTGTATAGATAACATAAATTCTTGGTTTTAACAGTTTTTTATTTTTTTAATATTAAATTTAAAAGAATATTCTTATATTTTGCGGTAGTTTGTAAACAATACTTAAACTTAAATAAAATAAATAATTAAAAAAATTAAAATATAATATTTTTGAGATATTTTACCATGATAATTATTTAAAAATAATAAATAAGTAAATAAATTAAAATATGATATTTTTGAGATATTTTACAATGATAATTATTTAAAAATAATAAATAATTAAAGAAATTAAAATAAGATTTTTTTTTAGATATTTTACAATGATAATTATTTAAAAATAATAAAATCATACGTTTTATAACTTAAATAAAATTTAATTCAATTTAAACTCGTTTATTATAATAATATCATATTAAACATATAATATAATCTACTGTCAATTAGCAACAAATTACTTTTTTAAAAAAACTAGCAAGAAACTTAAATTTAAAATCTACATATAGTATTTAATATTACATTAAACTATAATATATAATTTATTGTTGTCACTTCCAAATTAAAAAATTAGAACAAACATAAACTCAAATTTTTTTTTTTATTAAAACAGGATATTTATTTGAAATTTATATGATATTAATATAAATTTAATAAAAATAATTAATAAATTTTATAAATAAAATTACAGAATCGTGCATTGCACATTATTTGTATCTAGTATTTATATATGCATGCACGTTTCATTTTAATTATAATATTTTATAAAAAATATCTCATTTAAAAAAACACTTAAATATCTCACAATTAAATTAGTTAATTAATTTATCATTATATATATGTATATATATATATTTATATAGATAGATAGAAACTAAGATACAAGCAAATAGAGTTAATAATAATTAATTTATTATTATATATAGATAAATCTTTAGAAACTAAACTAAAATAAAATAAAATAAAAGAGAGTTAATTACTATTATTATTATATTTAAAAAAAAGTAAAATAAAAATATATTGTTTTTAGAAAAAGTTGAATAAAAATGAGAAAAACTAAGAAAATAGGTAGAATGATTTAGAACAATTTTAGGGTGCCTTTATATAAATAAATAGATTAATAATATTTAAAAAAATAAGAAAAGCTAAGAAAACAAATCATCGGGCTCTTCTTTATATAAAATATATTATATAAATATATAGATTTATAATATTAAAAAAAATAATATAATGTGAAGAGGAATTTTTTTTTATAATGATAGAAAATTATAATTTTTGTATAAACTTAGTAATTCTTTCATTTTTCTTAGATGTTATATATGTTTGTGTAATTCATTCGAAATTATATATATATACACATATATTAGATCATTACTTAAAACTGTCTCATAATCATTTTTTTTTTCAATTTGCTAATACTTTTTCTAATTCTTATATAAAAAATATGAGGAACTATATCATGATTTCGTTTTTTTTTTCTCTTTTATCTTATATGATTAGCACAAAAGATAAATCATAACACACAAAAAAAATCAATATTATACGGTCTTAATTTCCTTGAGTATCTTGAACTTATAAACATGTTAGAGTGTCTATTTTTTTTCCAAATGAACTCAATATCACCACACCATATAATCTTTTATATACTGCTTCAAAGATTGTGAACATGACTTTTTTTTTTTAAAAATGTAATAAAAAAAAAATATATATATATACATTTTTAATATATAAAAATATATTCTACAAAATTAAATATATAAATATAAATAATATGTTAAATATTAATATAAATTTGATAAACTAAAAAAAAATATAACTCTTGGATAATATTGAATTAAATCAATCATCATAAGAAAAAAAAAATATTAATATTTGGACAAATTACAAATTAAAGTCAATAAATGATTTATTTATAGCCTACAAGTTTAACCCCACAATGGTTTGTAAAACATGTGGAACTATATGGATTTTTTAAATTGTTAATTATTTCTTATGCTAAAAAAATAAATAGAAAAACAACAAATTATGAGAAAATAGATAAATCATATATTATTGATTCTAGGAAGCTACATCACCTCCATATAGCTGTCATTTATATAGATAAGTTTAACCCCACAATTGTTGGTAAATCATGTGAGATTATAAAGATTTTTTAAATTGTTAATTATTTCTTTTGTTAAATAAAAAAAATAGAAAAACAACAAATTATAAAAAAAAAAAAAAATAATATATTATTAATTATAGGAAGCCACACATTACTTCCATATAACTCTCATTTATATAGATAGATTGATAGATATATAGATTCATGAATCTTGTTTAGAAAAATAATAAATATTTAATTATTAAATTAATAAGAGCATTCCCAATAGTTATTATAAAATAAAATTTTTAGAACACATACAGAAATAGTCTTAAAAGATGACTCCATTTGATTTTGTATTTTACAAATATTTTATATTTTACTATCGTATTCTTTCTACATTTACATAATATTATTCATGTAATTTTTTTAATTGTTAGAGAATATATATTTCAATGGCATATATAGAAACCAGAAAATAGGATTAATTAAAATAAAGTTACAAATTTAATGCACAAAATACAAGTAAAATACATATATGAAGAAGTAGAAGAGAAGGAGATTACTAACTCAAGATAATAACGATACAAATAAAATAAGAACAAAGAAGAACAAGAGAATGAAATAAGAATAATAAGAATTATGAAGAACACTCTAACACTCACACCACCTCAAGTGAAGAGTAGTGTGAATCACTAGACTTGAACAATGTTTGAAACCTTTGTCCAAAACCTTATTTTCTCCTATTTTCTGAGGACTAAGAGACTCTCAAATTTATAAATAACTTTGGAGTTATCAAGATTTTTGTTTTTCAGCTAAGTGCTAAAATGGATGAAAAAATTATATTCACAATTGACCAAATTGTCTCTATTTATAGAGTTTTGAGACACCATATGAATTTTAAATTCTAGCAACCCTTTGACTGTTACCAATGTTTAATTGGGTGTTTATGGAATTAAAATAAAGATTTAGAAGTTACTTAAGTTGTTCAATTTGATCAAAGAGCAAAATAGGAGTATTTGGCTGTCAGCCTGTGGCGTGGAGGCTGTAATAATGTCTCAATTTTGCACCTTTTCTCAAAACGCCCTAATATCTTTCACACATGATTTTGTAACCTCCATACATCTAATAGAAGTTAAAAACATATATTCAACACCATATCACATTATGGCTTTATGAAATTCAATATTTGAAATGTGTAACTCTTCTACACATTATTGGGTGATTTTTTGGAAGTTACAAATTAGTAACTAATTTTGTAACTCCAAAAATATATTACACAATAGAACATACACACTTGTTTAATTTTTGTAACTCTCAATATTATGTGACAAACACACATTATTTAATCTAAACATTATATTATATAAAATAATATAACATTAATTGATTTTTATTTCCTTCTTGTCCTCAAATAAATTTTCCAACCAAAAAAGAAAAGGAAAAGAAATGAATAATTTTTTTTAAAACTAATATTTAAATGATATGAAAAAAAATCTTATATATGGTGTATTGTATAAGTTTACTATGTAATTTTTTTTTTAAAAAAAAAAAAGTGAAATTTGATGATGTATTTTAAAGAATAGGAAAATTTGCGGCGAAGATTATTAAGTAGTCTGAAAAGTTGTATTTAAGTCACTAAGTAGCTTTTTTGGCGGCAATAGTTAATAAGTAGACTAAAATGTTATACTTAAACCATTAAATATATTTTTTGGTGGCAAAAGTTAGTAAGTAATTTAAAATATTACACTTAAGTCACTAAGTAGTTTTTTAGTTGCAAAAATCATAATTTATACTAATTTTATCTCAATTTTAATTAATTAATAAAAAAATAAAAATATATAATTCTAACATTGAAAAGTTATTTGAAATTTATTTTATAAATAAAAAAAATCAAAAGTTATAATATGAAAAATTATTTAATTTTAAATAAACTAAGTTTTGATTCAATTGTATTATTTTCTAAAATTTAATTTAACTAATATTGAATAATATTATTTTTAAAAGAGATTTCATTTATTATATTAATTTTATGAATATATATTTTTAGACATTTGTTGATTAATTAAAATTAAGATAAAATTTGTGTAAAATGTGACTTTTGCAACAAAAACAACTACTTAGTGACTTAAATGCAACATTTTAGACTAGTTAATGATTTTTGTTGCCTAAAAAACTACTTAATACCTTATCTGCAATATTTCAGACAACTTCTTAACTTTTGCCACAAAAAAAACTAATTAGTAATTTAAGTGCAATCTTTTGAATTATTTAATGAGTTTTGCCGCAAATTTTTCTAAATAATATGATAAAGAAGCTATGTACGATTTATCAATATATTTTTTTCTTAGTCTCAATAAAATTAAACTACAAAGGTTTTTAGTGATGGTTTTACTTAACTATTTTACTCGGCTGAATCGCCTATTTTTTCAGGCACTTCGTGTATGATGGTCTAAAGCACTGTTGTCTAGAGGGGAATCATATTATCAATCTATTTTCTTTCTCAAAAGCATATGGAATGATGGGATGGCGAGTTGGATATGTACACAATTGGTTTTTTATTCTATTATTAGTCCATTTTATTTTTACTTATCTTGTAAATATCATATAAATTTTACTTGATTCTTTTCAGATAGCTTACCCGTCTGAGGCAAAGGCTCTAAGAACTCAGCTTCTCAAGGTTCAGGACAATGTAGCCATCTGTGCTCCGATAATATCGCAGTATCTAGCACTCTACTGCTTAGAAGCTGGGGATGAATGGATCAAAAACAATGTTAAAAGCCTTGGCAAAAACAAAGAACTACTTATTGAGGCTCTTACACCACTAGGAAAAGATGCAGTGACAGGAGGTGAAGGAGCTATATACCTATGGGCCAGGCTCCCTGAAAAGTACTTGAACGACGATTTTGAAGTTGTTTGCTGGCTCGCTCATAGACATAGTGTGGTGGTTCTCCCTGGAAGCGCTTGTGGCGTGTCTGGATGCATCCGGATCACGTTTGGAGCGGTAACTCTAGAGAGTTGTCATGTTGCTGCAAAGAGGCTCAGGAAAGGCTTGGAAGAACTTGTTACATATGGTATGGTGGAGGAAGCGAGAAAGTAAGGATATTGTTGAACAAGGTGTTGGGTGTTATAATGCAACTTTCAATGAGAGCATAACAGCAAGCAAATGTATTATTCTTTCTGATCCTCACAGCTAAGTAACTTCCAAGTTACAGTTACTTGAAATTCTTACAATTGTACTTAAATGACATTATAAATCTAGTTCTATGTTCTAGAATGTAGAAAGACGAAGAAGTGGCCAGTGGCATATGTGAGCAAGCATCAGAGCTCTGTGTCATGGTTTTTTTTCTATTTTTTCAATAAAATGAATTGATTAAAAACATGGTAATCTCATTCACTTCTTCCACTGGGGTATCCTCTGAACCACAACCTGTTGGCAACAGCCATGGAGTAAAGAATAAAACAATTAAATATAGAACAAATTCCTTGATTTTTTTAGTTGATCAATCCACAAAGAACATAACATTTCTGTATACCTTTCCAGAATTCTCTTTATTTCCCACAATAGTTTGACAAGCAAGCCGCCACGATTCGGGTTTCTGTGTAATATTAACCAACGTCAAAATGGATGACCAATTTTAAGTGCTAAATTTCAATTAAGGGAAAAAAAGAAAAGAACAGGGAATGTCCCATATTTGTTTACTTACTCTACACCATTTTAATTACAATTTTCAGAAGAAATATGTAAATTGGTTGATTAAGCTTACCTTTTTCAAATATTTGAGTTCAGTGTTGGTTCTTTCATTTAAAAGATCCTTCCCATCAATAATCTGCATCAACAGACAGGAAAGATAGTCAAGTAATAATGATTTGGCCACTACTTAGTTTTACACCTTCCAACTTTTGAAAACTAAAGTTGTAACATGTTTCAGAGTAAAACTAAATAAATAATAAATAAAAATAAGAGAAAGTCATAAGCACAATTACTCTTACCTCTACTATACAAGTTCCACAGCTTCCACCACCACCACAGTTCATCACTTTCCCCTGTTAAAGATGGTAATGCTCTTTAAAAGCAAACAATTTATGTTTCACTATTTGCAACGTGGTGTTCCACTTTACTAGCACTAGATGTAAAGTGTAAGCCATTAAAAAATAATGTACATATACGTATAATTTGATTCAAATTTAAATGAAGTTTTAGAAAGATATCCATTATTTTATACACAATGATGATGAGTATGCCTTTTTCTTGAATTTAGGAATAACAGTTAATGGTTACCATGGAAGTGAAATATGTGCTCTCCAACTATTGCCCTATAAAGACCTCTTTTACTACATTTACAGCCTAGCAAGCAAACTTTTATGTCTCATTTTGGCTCTAAAGTTTAAATGTCTCAAACTTAGCTATGGTTGTCAATAGGTAAGTACGAGCATGATATGTCTATCCTGCTAAAAAGATATATTTACACTTCTCCTTTACCCTAAAGAAAAGTATAATATATCCTCATAAATGCTAAGTAAAAAAACGTTTATATTCATCACAATTAAATATAAAATTAATCACCTAAATAACAATCACAGACTAAAATAACCATGTATATTTCCCTCTTTTCATATAAATAAATTTATATATTATTGCTTACAAGTAAATATTTTTATCTATATATAAAGCTGCATAATTTTAGTAATAGATGCAAATATTCATGTATTCTTACCCTATTATAAAACAGAATAGAACACTACTTAGCCCTCAATGATATTAGGTTAAGGTTTTCTTATCAATATTTTTACACAATTCAATTTTGAATCATGTGTTCAAACTAACAAAAGATAAGTACTTTGGATGCTAGTATGCGACAATTGAAAGATAAGAAAATATACTGAGACCCCAAAAAAAAGAGGTTCTTGGGTGTCAAGTTTGTTACATTTTGATTATGTACAAAATGAGTTGGGACTATATTTCACAAGCCAAAACAATAAAACCTCCAATTAAAACACAAAAGTGACATTATTAATCTTCCATTTCTCTCCTCCTTGCGATTCACTCTTAAAATTGGTCCAAAAAAAAAAAGAAAAAGAAGAAGACAAATTTGTTTTATTCACTAATATATATTAGATTCATAATTTACCCCGAAAAAATTGTTAGCAACGAAAACATATAATTATATAAATATACCAAAAGATTAAAAATAAGTAATAATAAAAACACACTAAGATATACACTTACCATTCATTCTCTTTATTACGAATTTACTATATATATAATTTTAAGTATTTGAAAATACTATTAACAAAAATTAATTATAAATTAACAATACATTATATGAAGGTATAACTTTTATTTTGTTAGTAGAATTTTTTTTTTTAAATAATTTTTTTGTAAAATGATATTCCATAAACATCTAAACACATTCACTGTCTAGAAAATCATTTTACAAAGCTAAAAAAAAAATCTATTTTCTGTTATTAATTATTCTATAAATAATTGGAAAAAATTTAATAATTCACGTAAATAAACAATGGTTAATGTATGTGATGTGATTAGATGCGTGAGGCAGAGGCCACGTGGATGCGAAGTGGTGATGTGGTGAAATACTTACATACGTGGCGTAAAGTTCAATCTTGTTATCTGCCATTATGTTCCTCAGCAATTTCTCTCCACTAATCGCTTTGGCCCTCTCTACCGGATACGACCCGTCGTTTCCTGGCTTCGGCTGCCCCCTCACCGTAACACAATCCAACACCACAACCATCATCAGTCTCAATTTTTCATCCCAAACCCAAACCCAAACCCAAACAAACATTGCTACCAATTTCTTTTTCTTTCTCTTTTTTGAATTACGTTATTAATCCATTCATGGTCGTCAACGAAATTAATGCTTAATGTACTACTACTCACCCCTATGAATTCGAGTTCGATTTCGGGCTGGGAAGGAATCGTATCCACTGACGCGGCGGCAAAGGAAATCGAGATGGGCTTCTTACTCGCCGGAGGGAACCTGACGGAGTTTGAGCGAATTCCGGCGCCGTCTGTGAGTTCCGGCGGTCGGAGAGTTATGGCGGTGGTCAAATTTAGGGAAACCATTATTCTTATTTGTAATTGTAGGGAGAGGAGAGTCAACCTGTTGGTGTGTTGTGTGTTTCTCTCCTTGTTGCTCTTTGAATAAGTTTTATGTGATTCACTTGGGATGATGACTATTTATGACTTATGACACCTATTATCACGTTCGTAGAATGTAAGTGAGAATAATGGTAAATAATTGATAAGTAGTATTAGTTGTTAATGTACATATCAGTGGTATGTAATTATTGTTAGGCTTGGTCATTACCTAGTGTCCAGGTGTCCATTTACCATTGAGTATAAAGCTCAAATTATGTAACTGTAAATGGTTGAGCTGCATATTCAATATACATTTTTCTTCTACAACAAACCCTCTATTTTCTCTCTACTTTACATGGTACCAGAGCCATGGCTCATATTCATGAATCTTCCCAGGTCTCAACTAGTCGGAATGAGGGAAACCAAAACACCTCCGACCAAAACATCTCCGACAGTGATGTAGCTCCAAACACTCACATTAATCCCACCCTCCCCTCCCTGAATCAAACATTTTCTGTGAAATTAGATGAGAACAATTACCTCATCTGGAAGAATCAACTCCTCAATGTAGTTATGGCTCACGGTCTTGATGATTTCCTTGATGGAACTCGTCCATGTCCCCCAAAATTTCTTCCCGTCGATTCAACTACCATCAATCCCTCCTATATCTCTTGGAATCGATACAATCGATTGCTTATGTCCTGGTTCTATTCCTCCTTGTCTGAGGCAATGCTTGGCGAAATAGTGACTTTCCAGACGGCTCAAGCAATCTGGGAAGCTCTGGAAGAGATCTACTCCTCCTCTTCCATGGCGCGAATTACAGAGATTCGTGGAAAACTCCAAACCATCAAGAAAGCAGGGCTTACGGCTACTCAGTACATTCAACGTCTCAAGGGATATTGCAATCGTCTTGCTGCTATTGGAGAAACTGTATTGTCCAAAGATCAACTCGTCTACTTCCTTGGCGGTTTGGGTCCTGAATATGATGCTTATGTTACAGGTATCCTTAATCGAGCTGATAAACCTTCTATGGAAACTCTGTATAGCCTACTCCTGAGTTTTGATTATCGGATGGAAAGACATGCCAGTGAAGACATGCCAGTGAAGACATTCAGAGCTCCCTTCAAGCTCATCTATCTCAGCTACATACTGGGAAGAAATTTTCCAAACACCAATACCCCAACCCACACAACAACCAGTCCAAACCCTTTCCCAATCAGTTTCCTCCTTCACAAAACCATTTCTCTTCATCAAACCAACCCATGAACTCTCTTCTTGGAGTCTTGGGATCTCGCCCATCATCTCATGCTCAATCCTTCTCACCACATGCCTCTAAATCCTCTCAACCTCGCCCCTCTTGTCAGATTTGTGGCAAAGTTGGTCATACTGCCAACATTTGTTACCATCGTACCAACCTTGCATACGTTCCTCAAACTCCTTGCAATTTTAATACCATGATCCAATCACCTCAACAACCTTCCCAGCTGCCCGTCTCTGGCGTCACTGGTACTGATAGTTCCTCTGCTCCTTCCCCTGCCAACTGGTTCATGGATTCGGGTGCTACTCATCATTTCACTCTGGATTTTAAACTGATGGATTGTGCCTCTCCTTATCACGGGTCCGAGCAGGTTCAGGTTGGTGATGGTAAGTCTCTCTTTATTTCTCATATTGGTCATGTTACTTTACCATCTAAATTCCTTCCCTTATCCCTTAACTATGTTTACCACACTCCTACTCTCACCAATAATCTTATTAGCGTTTCTAAACTATGTCGAGACAACAATGTTCTTATTGAGTTTCATTCCAACCATTTCTATGTTAAGGATCAGGTCACCAAGAGAATCCTTCTCACGGGGGTGCTTGATCGAGGTCTCTACAAAGTCAGTTCCACTTCCATTCCCACCTTTCGTCCCTCTCGTGTTCAAGCTCATCTCACTCGTGCTCAAGCGTCTTCGTTATGGCACATTCGCCTCGGTCATTGTTGCAGATTTTCCTAAGTGTGTTCAAGTGTACACAATCGTTGAACAAGTAATATAATGAAAGTAATTTTTATCGTCTCCTCAAGGATTGCCAAGCAAATATTGTAAAAATCATCATCAAACAATTTGGGGTACAATTAACTATCCCTTTTTTTTTATGACTTAATCAATTAAACTAAAGAACAAAAAGAACTAAACAAGAGAATTAATTTAGGCGTTCAACAATAAAGCTGGAAAGTGACAAATTGTGATTACTATGATGATAAAAGTTAGGCATATCAAATCCCCCTAATTTGTAGTTTTGCCCCTAATGTTGCAACAAAGTTCATAGCAAAGTCCTCTTGTAACTAGGATTTCCAATTTAATGCACATGCCATTTTTCCAAATGCTCATGTTAAAATTCCATCAATTAGATTCACATATTCCTATGCTAAATTTAATTTCAAGAACATAATTCCCAGCATTAATCCTTCCAGTTTGCAAGGTGAATAAAATATTCCTAAGTTATTCACTAATCAATACAAAAGTATAAACATGCATCAATCAAGCATTTCCACTAATTTTTACCCTTCCGGAATTAAAACTAGCTTGTATCTCACATAAGTTGATCATTCTCAAGCAAGAGATTTGCACAATAAAAATAGCTCAATTGAACAAGAGAAAATTTTCATAAAAGAGTCAACAATTTGGGGGAAATTGCAAATTAAGGTTCATCAATATCCCTAACACAAATAATTTAAGTCATAGTAAAAATACCCAAGTCACCACAATAAAGATTAAGCATTATCTCAAGAGTTCAAGGAAGAAAGAAAAAGAAAATAAAATTATATGAAAGTTGAGTTTAGAAAAACAAGCCAAATTGATAGAGATAATATCTTCTTGTCTTCTAACTCTTAATCCTCTTCTTCTTCTAGCTTCCTTCTCCTTCCTCTTCTCTTCTTGATGATTCAGCTCAAAGAAATTCATAGAAGACCCCTTCAATGGAGCTTGGGCGGCTGGTTCTCTTCCTTTTTCTCTATTTTCTTGGGTGAAGAAGATAATCTCTTTTTGGGCTCACAAAGGGTATAAACCCTCTCCTTCTCTCTCTACATGTGGGGGACAACATTCTGTTCCTTTTCAGAATTTTGCAGCTCCTTTCCACCTCATCTAAGTACATGCCAAGTGTGCAGACTTTATGTTGCTGACTGTCCACACTTTGCTGCAGCAAAGTTGACTGATGTTGCAACAATTGCCAGAATTTCAGCTCTAATATGATTTCCTTACACATGCTTCACTAAGCTTTCCAAGCACCCTCTTGCTATGCCTTCAAAATAGATACCACCTTTTTAGAACATAATTCCATTATTTTCCACAAGAGTTATCATTAATTAAAACAAATTACACAAACAAAGTTAAAAGACAAAGTGACTAAAACCACACAATATCAGCACAAACACTCTATTTCACCTAACTTTTTAAGTCCAAAAACTCAATTAATAACTCTAAAATATAGAGTTATCAGTCATCCCTCGTCTAGAGTTCTTTCCAAAGTTTTTTCAGATTGTAATTTTCAAAACAATGTTTCTTCTTAGTTTGATTTTTGTAATGCTTGTCAAATGGCCAAGTCTCATAGACTGCCCTTCTCTTTATTTGACTCTAGAGCAACTGCTCCTTTTGAATTAATTCATAGTGATGTTTGGGGTCCTGCCCCTGAATTGTCAATTACTGGTGCTCGCTTTTTTGTGTTGTTTATTGATGATTTCAGTCGTTTTACCTGGCTTTATCACTTGCACTCTAAATCTGAACTTTTCTCTACCTTTCTTAAATTTCAAAAAATGGTTGAAGGACAATTTGACACTAAAATAAAACGTTTTCAAAGCGACTGGGGGGGGGGGGGGGGGTGAATTCCATGTTTTTAAATGCCATTTTGAATCTTTAGGATTGGTTCATCATCTCTGTTGCCCTCACACTGCTGAGCAAAATGGTAGAGTTGAAAGAAAAAATCGTCATGTAGTAGAAGTTGGCCTCTCTCTACTTGCTCATTCTTCTATGCCCTTGACTTATTGGCCTTATGCTTTTTCTGCTGCAACATTCCTTATTAACCGTCTCCCCACCCCTGTGCTTGAGAATCATAGTCCATATTTCACTTTGTATCACAAACTTCCTGATTACAATAGTTTATGTGTCTTTGGCTGCTCTTGCTTCCCTTATTTACGACCTTATAACACTCATAAACTCCATTTCCGCTCTCACAAATGTGTGTTCCTAGGCTATAACTCCCAACACAAAGGATACCTTTGCCTATATCCGCCCTCAGGTCATCTATATGTCTCTCGACATGTTATTTTTAATTAGCACTCTTTCCCTTTCTCCTCTCTTCCTTCTTCTTCTTCTTCTTCTTCCTCCTCCTCTCCTTCATTTTCCCCTTCCTTTCATTTTTTATCTCCCATTGTTGCCTCTCTTCCTAATCCTTCTCCTTCCTCACCATCTCCCATTTTTCCTTCCGTTACTTTACCCTCTATTCAGTCTCCAAACTTCTCCCCCTCTTCCTCCGCCCTTCCTTCTCCTTCTCCTCCTACTCCCTCTCCCTTTTCTCCCTCCTCTTCTTCCACCACTCCTTTGGTGGTTGAGCATCATGAACAATGTGAGAACACCATTGCACCACCTTGTAATGCTCATCCTATGATAACACGGGCCAAGGCTGGTGTTCACAAACCAAGGGTTTTAATTAGCACCATTACTGATGCATTTTTTGAGCCCTCTACTTATAAACAGACAACCAAGTTCTCTCATTGGAATCAAGCAATGCTCACTGAGTTTCAAGCTCTTATGGCCAACAAAACTTGGCATCTTGTACCTCCTCCTTCTCATAGCAAAATAATTGGTTGTAAGTGGGTCTTCCGTGTTAAGCTCAAAGCTGATGGGACTATTGACAGATACAAAGCCCGCTTGGTGGCTAAGGGCTATCATCAAACCAAAGGGATTGACTATTTTGAAACCTTTAGTCCTGTTGTTAAACCGGCTACCATCCGCACTGTATTAACTCTTGCCATATCTGAAGGATGGTCCATTAAACAGCTTGATGTGCAAAATGCCTTCCTTCATGGGAATCTTACTGAAACTGTGTATATGGCCCAACCAGATGGTTTTTAGAACTCCGACTTTCCTGATTATGTTTGCTACCTTGACAAAGCTTTATATGGATTAAAACAATCCCCACGTGCTTGGTACAACAAACTTAGCTCATTTCTCTTATCTTGGGGTTTTGTTAATTCTTTTGCAGACTCTTCTATGTTCACCTTTCAAGCTCCATCAGTTTTCTTGGTTGTTTTGGTCTATGTAGACAATATTATACTCACTGGTAGTAGCTCCTCTGCCATGCCTTCTCTTCTTGCCACTTTGAAGACTGAATTTGCCATTACAGACTTGGGACAATTCCATTATTTCTTGGGCATACAAGTTCATCGTACTTCCACTGGTCTTCATCTCTCACAAAGCACCCGTGAGCCAAAAGACTAAGCAAGAAAACACACTAACATATTCAGATAGTCAACAGATTATAACATCACGCTTGACAGTAATAACTGAAACCAAGCATACGCACTGTACCAGTAAGTGACCATAGGGTCACACGGTTGCGTGCCGCACTCCCATTCATTCATATGGCATCCGAGCCAATTAAGTGCATGATGCACTCCCAGGGTGGCGTAGCCATAATGGCCTGCGCTCAGCGCACATAATACCAATCACGACTGATAAGCCGAGCCTTGAAAACCCTCGACTCATAAGTCGAGCCTGGTGAACCCTCGACTTATAAGATGGTCTTGTAGTCCCTTGACTTATAAGCCGCTCTTGTAATCCCTCAACTTATAAGCTGACCTGGTAAATCCTCGACTTATACTCGAATTATAAGCCAACCTTGTAAATCCTCGACTTATAAGCGGGGCTTGTAATTCCTTGACTTATAATCCAACCTCGTAAATCCTCGACTTATAAGCTGACCTCATAAATCCTCGACTTATAAGCTGGACCTTGTAATTCCTCGACTTATAAGTCAAGCCTCATGAACCCCTTGACTCATAAGTCAAGCCCTTTTAGTCGCTCGGCTTATAAGCTGAGTGTAATGCCCCAGGAATTCCTATTATGGTTTAATGGCTGGATTAGTAGGCCTAGAGGGCGATAACTGTTTAATTATGTCATTAAATGAATTTATGCATGTTTATGAGAATTATATTATAATATGATGTTAAATGCATGCATGTGGGTCCACGTTTGTTTACAGGAGTGTTTTGGTAATTTGGCCCGTTGAGGGCATAATTGTATATTTGTTTGCATGTCAATGATATATTGTGGGGCCACATTATAATGTGGATTGGTTCAAGTTATTCGGCATGAGACGATCTTTAAATAAAATTTATCGGTTTGGTCATAACAGGCTTAAGCTTGGGGCTCGGGGTTAGTCTCGGGGTGTTTTTAATGATTAGAGCGTTACCGGGAATTATAGGGTAACGGGATATGAATTATTGGTGTTTGAGAATATTGAGATTAACAGGAATTGGAGAGCGTTAATTATGATTAACGAGATAGGTGGAAAGTACCAATTTTACCCTTGGGATGACTTTAGAAGCCTTAAGTGACCTAGGGGCATTTAGGTCATTTGGTTTGGATGTATATGAAACTTTAGATGGCTGTAGAAAACAGAACAAAAAATAGAGCTTTACTTCTCCTTCCCGTACATCATTCCCTCTCATTTCACCTTTGGAGTTTTTAAGCTCAAAGTGAGGAATCAAGCTAGGAAATCAAGGGGTTGAGTTCTTAGAGTTGGTTCAGCCATTGAAGGGGATTTAATCTCAAGTTTGAGGTGAGTTTCAGCCATAAGTTTCTGGTTTTACTCTGTTTTGGTTTAAGATTTCAGCCTATGATTTTGTTGAGGATAACTTGGATTAATGGAAGTTTTGATTGATGTTTAACTTGGGTTTTGATGAGGGTTTGATATAGGTGATGTTTAGGGGTTGGATTGAGTGTTTGGAACTGGTTTGAAGGTTTGGTTTCGAGGGAAAACGCAGGGGGAAGCAAGTTGGTGCTTGCTGGTTTGGGTAAAGGGTCGCGGCATGGCTATGGTGAGCCGCGGCCTACGTTGGTTTCTTGGGCGAAAATGGCTCTGTCAGAGAGGGTGAGCCGCGGCATGGCTGTGGTGAGTCGTAGCCCATAAGGGCATTTTTGGCCAGAAATGTGTTTTTAGCTTGGGGATTCAAGCCTTAGGCCTCGAGATCGATCCTACTACCCGGTTTAGTGGGATTCGATGTCTCGGAGGCTAGGTTTTGGTTTGGGAACCTTTGCTTATCATTTTCATTGATGAATCCTATATTTTGGTTATGACCAGGTGACCGTCAAGGAATTAAAGATTGATCGTTCTCAAGGGTCGTTCTTATATTAATTTTCACTCGAACCGGAGGTAAGAAAACAGTGTATGAATACAGTTGCACCCTATATATGTATAAGACATGTGTGATTGTTATTGAGGCATGTTGATTAATATATGTGGACATGGATTGCATATTAAATGCTAGTGACTGTTGATTACTTGTGTATGGCACTGACTAGTCAGGGACACTGACCTAAAGGTCAGAAACGACATAAGCATTCTAAACGCAGGGCCGAATAAAGATTAGATCTAATCGATATCAGCATTGAATGGCTCTATGACATTAATGCTGGACCGACCCTAAGGTCGATGAACTTATAAGCGCTTGGCTAGTCTAAGACTAGTACTCAGAGCCAGGGCATAAGGCCCCGGTGACTGTTGTCACATGGCTAGGGAACGATGTTCCAGGGTTATGACTCTATGGTCACGAGGAAGGTTATGTTGGTGACTATTCACCATACACCTATCCTGATCAAACTTATGAAAGGATAACTTATCAGTTAAGCCCTGGTGACCCTATCGTCACATGGCTAGAGGGAGCTGTACCCACTCTTGTGACTTTTGCTACTGTCACCTATCTATTTTGGACTGATAGTCTTGAATGATTGTTATGATCATTGTTAATATTATATCATGTTATATTGTGTTTTCTTGCTGGGCCTTGGCTCATGGGTGCTATGTGGTGCAGGTAAAGGGAAAGAGAAGCTCGCCCAACCTTGAGTGGAGAGCTTAGGTGGTGTTGTGTACATATGCGGCCGCTTGACCACCACGGCCAAGGAGTTCTCAGAGGGACTAGGGGGTTTACCCTATTTTTGCCGCTTAGGTCTGCGGGGATTGTAAATTTGAAACAGTAGCGACCATTTTGTATTATAAACAACTTGTAAACGTTTTGAATGGCTCATGAGCAGTTTATATACTTAATGAAATATATCCTTTCCTTTTTACTGGTTTTTCACCTTAGCATGTTAATAATATGTAGATCACGTTTTTAACCAAAGGACTCGGGTAGCGGGTCCAATTTTCGGTTCACTGTTCACCGTAACTGTTATGGGGTAACCAGGCCGTTACACCAAGCCCTTTTGAATCAAATATACCCTCGACTAGCAGGCTGAGCTTTTGGTTAGGTGCAATAGGCAGACTTTCAACTTATAAGTCAAGCCTCCCAATAAGGAACAAACATGCATATAATACATTCATCATACTCTCGACTTATAAGCCGAGCCTTCTAGTCGAGAGTAGACATACATATAATACATTCATCATCCACAGATACAACGCATTACAATGTACTTACATAGGTATACACATGCATAATTATAATCATGTTCATTAGCTGGGCCCGAGCCTTAATCATGTTTACATTTAACAATTGGGCCAAGCCCCAATCATATTACATTTAACAGTTGGGCCATGCCCCAATCATAATAGACTTAATAGTTGGGCCAAGCCCCAGTCATATTACATTTAACAATTAGGTCGAGCCCCAATCATAATACATTTAACAGTTGGGCCAAGCCTCAGTCATATTACATTTGATAGCTGGGTCGAGCCCTAATCATAATACATTCAACAATGGGTCCAATCCCTAATCACGTATTTCATGCATCGGGTGTAGTTTTCTTACCTCGATCCTCGTGCGAATAATGAAACGACCCTGAGCGCTAATCCTCACCCGAGCCTGGTGGAAACTCTAGTCACAACAAAAATATATGTTCATCAGGACTTAATCCCAAAACCCGAGTTCCAAACCGAACTTTAGCTCTTAAAACCATGGTTCTCAGTTAACGAGGTGCTAGGAATGTCACTCGAGCCCTCAAGCAGGCTCCCAAGTCAGATTCCCCGAGCCCTAAAAATCAGCATTTCATCATTTCGGGGCCCCTGGCGCAGTCGCGCCCACAGAAATATTGGGACTCCTAGGCCATTGGCGCGGTTGTGCCTACCCTTGGTGTAATTCCCTAAAATCCCTAATGGGGTTTAATGGTTGGATTAGTAGGCCGGGAGGGCCATAATTGATTTATTATGCCATTAAATGATTATATGCATGTTTATGTGAATTATATTATTATATGATGTTAAATGCATGCATGTAGGTCCACATTTCTTGATAGGGGTATTTTGGTAATTTGGCCCGTTGAGGGCGTAATTGTATATTTTCATGCATGTTGATGAGCTATTGATGAGGCCACATTATAATGTGGATTTGTTCGACCTTTTTGGCATGAGACGATCTTCTAATGTAGGTTAGCGGTTTGGTCATAACGGGGTTGATTGCGGGGCTCGGGGTGAGTCTCGGGGTAATTTGGTGATTAGAACATTACTGGGAATTAAAGGGTAATAAGATATGATTTATTAGCATTTGAGAATATTGGGAATAATGAGAATAATGAGAATTGGAGAATATTGGGAATATTGGTGATTAGAACATTACCGGGAATTAAAGGGTAATAGGATATGATTTATTAGCATTTGAGAATATTGGGAATAATGAGAATTAGAGAGTGTTAATTATGATTAACGAGATAGAGGAGTGGATCGCTATACCAAGCCAACTCACTTCTTACTAGTGAGGACTACATATACAGTTGACCAGTATGCAGATCTCTATGTGAGAGAGATCGTACGCCTCCATGGAGCACCAAGGTCGATCGTGTCAGATCGGGACCCTACTTTTACTTCCAAGTTATGGGAGAGTTTACAGAAGGCCATGGGAACACAGTTGAAGTTCAGTACTGCTTATCATCCTCAGACAGATGGACAATCTAAGAGGACAATCCATATATTAGAGGACATCCTGCGAGCATGTGTGCTGGAATTTGGTGATCCTGGAGTAAGTATCTTCCTTTGATAGAGTTTTCCTAAAACAATAGTTATCAGTCTACCCTTGGGGTTGCACCTTACGAGATGATGTATGGTAGGAAGTGCAGATCTTCCATTCATTTGGATGAGACAGGAGAAAGGAGATACTTGGGTCCTGAAGTAGTTCAGAGGACCAGTGAGGCCATTGAGAAGATTAGAGCTCAGATACTTGCTTCTCAGAGTAGACAAAAAAGTTATGCAGATCCCAAGCGCAGGAACGTGGAGTTCCAGGTGGGAGACTATGTTTTCCTTAGAATCTCACCATGGAAAGGGGTGAGAAGATTTAGGAAGAAGGGCAAGCTAAGCCCTAGATTTGTAAGTCCATTTGAGATCCTGGAGAGGATTGGTCAGGTTGGCCTTACCACCGGCATTGTCAGCCGTGCATAACGTGTTTCATGTTTCAGCTCTTCGGAGGTATGTATCTGATGTAACCCATGTTTTGAGTTATGAAGATCTGGAGCTTGAGGCAGATCTCTCCTATGAGGAACAACCAGTCTAGATACTTGATAGAAAGGACAAGGTCCTGGGGAATAAGACGATACATTTGGTTAAGGTATTGTGGAGGAACAACAAGGTCAAGGAGGCGACCTGGGAGCTAGAGTCAGATATGCAAAATCAGTATCCCGACCTGTTCAGGTAAATTTCGAGGATGAAATTTCTGTAAGGAGGGGATAGTTGTAATGCCCCAAAATCCCTAATGAGGTTTAATGGTTGGATTAGTAGGCCGGGAGGGCCATAATTGATTTATTATGCCATTAAATGATTATATGCATGTTTATGTGAATTATATTATTATATGACGTTAAATGCATGCATGTGGGTCCACATTTCTTGATAGGGGCATTTTGGTAATTTGGCATGTTGATGGTGTAATTGTATATTTTCATGCATATTGATGAACTATTGATGATGCCACATTATAATGTGGATTTGTTCGAGCTTTTCGACATGAGACGATCTTTTAATGCAAGTTAGCGGTTTGGTCATAACGGGGTTGATTGCGGGGCTCGCGGTGAGTCTCGGGGTAATTTGGTGATTAGAACATTACCGGGAATTAAAGGGTAATGCGATATGATTTATTAGCATTTGAGAATATTGGGAATAACGGGAATTAGAGAGTGTTAATTATGATTAACGAGATAGAGGAGAAAGGACGGTTTTACCCTTGGAAGCCTTTAAAGGACTTTAAATGACCTAGGGACAATATTGTCTTTTTACCTAAGGGATAATTGTGAACTAGGATGGCTGTAGAAACTTAACCAAAATAGAGTACATTTTCTTCTTCTCCCGAGCACCATTTCTTCTCCTTTTCTCTTTGGATTTTTGAGCTTCCTTTGAGGAATCAAGCTAGGGAAGTGAGGCTTGAGGGCTTAGGGTTGTGTTCCACCTTTGAAGAGGGTTCTATATTGAGCTTGAGGTAAGTTTCTAGCCATTAGAACTCTAGTTTTCTACTCTGTTTTCATTTGGTTTTCAGCTTGATTTCTAGATTGGATAGTGAGAATTGATGGGAGTTTTTGGCAAGGGTTGCTTGGGTTATGATGCCTGGTACTTGTAGAGGGGATGATATCGCCCAATAACTCCTAAGCGGTCACATTAGTAATCAGGCTATGTCGTATCCACAAAGAGACAAACACAACTAAAGATTAGATTAGTAAATAAAAGATAAAAATAAAGTAGAATTGAAGAGATGGATTTTGTGAAATTAAAATTATAGATTAGAGAAAGCGATCAGATAAAGAGCATGGAAAGGTAGAGATGCAGTGGTGTAAAACCTATTCTAATATTGATATTAATTCAAAACACAGTTGCAATTCTACACCATTAATTGCAACTGGAAGATGTATATGTTAAAAGCACAAATTGAATAATCTAGATTAATTTGAATCTAACTCCTAATTTCATAGCATATCATATTATATATCTAAGAGCGACAAAATACCACTGACAGAATGCAGTAAAAGACATACAATATAATAAATATACTAAAATAAATTAACAATCTAAGTTACATAAGAAAAGCATGACTGAACTTATGTAAAAGATGCTAAATAATTTTAGAAAAGAAATTAGAAGATGAGAAACAAAATAATTAATGAGATATGGAAATGAAGCATAAGAAGAATTAATATCACTTTTGAGAATGAGAATTACAACAACTACACTCTAACCTCACTAATATTTCTAAAATAATTCACTCATTTTTGTCACCTAAAACAAGCAAAATTAAACTATAAATAAGAAAAGAAACAAAACAATAAAGTGTCTTTTTCCACTCTCCCAATCTGATGATTTACACTAGTTTTGGTTCTCTATTTATAGAGAAAATTTGCTCCAAAGTTGGTATTTTCGTGCATTAGAAAGTGGCTTCAAAATCTGATGCAAAATGGGACAAGTGGGACACGTGTTGACCTCGGATTGGCTTTGGAAATTGTTGCAGGTGGAGTGGGGGACACGGTCAGAACGTGGCAGCTGGTGGGACCTGCGGGGCAGGTGGCTAGTCAGATGGTGTCAGGCAGCGTGGGGACAGCTAGTTGGCGTGTGGGACCATGTCAGGAGGCTTCGGCAGGCTGTGGTTGGGCACGTGGGGGATAGCATCAGGCGACTGGGGGAAAAAAGGCCATGTGGCGCTTTCTGACTGGCTCGGCAGGAGGTGTGGCAGGCCTGCGTCGGGTGGTAGGCAGCTCGTCAGATGGCTCGGCTTGAGGCGTGGCTCGTGTGGTGGCTTGGTTGTGTCAGGTTGAATGGTTATGGGCTTGATTTGCACTTGGGCTTTCTTACAATTTTGTCAAAAATGTATCTTTGTTTCAATCTTTCTTCAATTATACATTCTTTTGTTCTTCTTTCTTTTTCTTTTTGTCAAAATACATTTTATTTCCTGAAAATTAAACACAAATTAAATTAAAATTAATATTTTAAACTATAAAATATATAATAATAAATCCATGAAAATATTAATTAAAACTTAATTAATTTTAAACTTTAAAACTAATAAAATGATATTTTTGAGCACTAATCAGTGGATATTTGGGTGCAATTGGGAGTTTGAATGAGGTTTGGGAGCATGTTTTTAAGGTTGGAAATGGAAGAATTGAAGGAGGGAAAAACCAGGGCCGATCAGCCTGGTTGTAGCGCTAGAGCGCCCAAGGGAGGGCGCTACATCTCTAGCTAGGGGTATTTTGCGCTGCTTGTTGCGCTGGGGCGCTAGGGGGGTAGCGCTGTAGCGCTACCCTGCTTTTCCAGATTCCTGTTTTGGACACTTTTGAGGGTTTTTGGCTCGGGGTTTCAATTCCTAAGGCTCGGGATTGAATTTACTCACCGTTTGGGTACAATTCGGGGTCCCGGGAGTGAGGTTTAGGTCAAGAACCTTTTATGGTTGATTTTCATTAATGGAGGTTATATTTGGCTATGACTAGGTGACCGCTAAGGAATCAAAGGGATCGATCATTCTCAAGGGTCGTTCTTGTATTAATTCTCGCTCGAACCAAAGGTAAGAAAACTGCACCCCATATGTGACATGCATGATTATTCATGAGGCATGTTGAGTGTTTAAATGTGAACATTGATTGCATATCAAATGCTTAGCAAATCTTGCTTACTTGTGTATGGCATTGACTTATGAGTCAGGAATCTGCAATGGTGTCAGTATTGACTGTGAAGATGTGACTCATTAGTCAAGTTCGGCAGTATTACTGAGCACTGGTCGTATGTTATTGACTCATGAGTCAAGAACGGTATAAGCGTGTTTAACGCAAGCCGAAAAGATTAGAACCGATCGACATAAGAATTATCGTCCCAAGCATAAAATGCTTGACCGACCCTAAGTCCGATGAAAAACAAAAGCGCTTGTCTAGTCTAATGGCTAGTTACTTAGAGCCCGGGCCAGAAGGCCCAAGTGACTGCATCGTCACATGGCTAAGGGTGCGGAGCCCAATCTAGTGACTCACTCATATGTCACTCATCTGATTCAAGTTTGTGACTCATCAGTCACTCATCTGATTTAAGTTAGTGACTCACTCATCAGTCACTCATCTGGTTGGGCTACACGCCCTAGCATGATTATCAGAATCTCAATATTATCTGATTAGGGTTACAAGCCCCAGCATGGTTACCAGAACCTTGAAGTGATATTCACTCTTTTGTTTAGGGCTATAAGCTTTGTATGATTATCATAATCATCATTTGATATTATATACATGTAGTAATGAGTTTTCTTGCTGAGCCTTGGCTCACAGGTGCTATGTGGTGCAGGTAAAGGGAAAGAAAAGCTCACCCAGCCTTGAGTGGAGAGCTTAGGTGGCGATGTGTACATATGCGGTCGCTTGACCACCACGACCAAGGTGTTTCTCAGGGGAACTAGGGGTTAACCCTATTTTTGCTGCTTAGGTCGGCGAGTTGTAATTTTTACACTGTAATGACCATTTTGAGTTGTAAATAACTTGTAAACGCTTTTATGGGCCCATGTACAGTTTTATGTTTTAAATAAAATATATCCTTTCCTTTTGATCTAGTTTTTTTTCACCTTGGCCTATTAATAACACCTGGATGCACGTTTATAACCAAATGACTCGATTAGCGAGTTAAGCACGGTTCAAAGCTCACAGTAACGGTCTTGGAGTAACTAGGGCGTTACACTTGGCGCGGTCGCGCCCCTCAACCCGAGCCCCTAAATTGGAACCCAATTTCCCCCTTTCTAGGACACCAGCGCGGTCGTGCTGGATCGCTAGAACTCAAAAATCTGCCAAGAACACAAGTGTTCTTCCCCAAATCGCAACTCTGTGATTTCTAACCAATTCCAGACCTCAAAGCTGACCCATCCAAGTGTTTCTAGCATAATTCTAGCCATAGAAACTATTATATTATTTCATATAATATAATGTTGGATTAAATAATGTGACAAAATGTGATTTGTCACACAAATGTGATTTGTCATACCTTGTAACATATTATTGAGAGTCACAAAAATTAGACACATGTGTGTGCCCAAATGTGACATATTTTGGAGTTACAAAATCAGTTACAAATTTGTAACTCCCAAATATTACCCAATAATGTGTATATTATATGTTACACATTTGAGATTGGATTTCACAAAGCCATGATGAAATATGGCTGTTGGAGACATGTTTTTAACTCCCAATAGGTGTTTGGAGGTTACAAAATCATGTGGGATGTTTTGGAAAAATGACTTTATTGTGCTGAAAATGGCCTGTGGCCGCGGCCACTAATGGGGGACAGAAGCCAGTGGCTGCGGCCACTAAAAAGTCCTGGCCGCGGCCAGTCAGGCTAACAACCTATATGGTTTTTCAGTTTTTTCCAAATTGAACGGTTCTAACATCCCAAATAACTCTCAAATCTCCATTTTAATTCCATAAACATCCAATTAAACATTGGTAACAACCATAGAGGTTGGTGGAATTTGAAATTCAAAGGGGTATCTCAAACTCTATAAATAGGAGCCTAATATGCTCACTTGTAAGATACACCATTTTCCATCCACAAAGCACTTTTCTGGAAAATACACTATTGAGGCTTGATAATTCCAGAGAGCTATTTCCTAGAGAGATCCCTTAGTGCTTAGAGAATAGGGAAATAAGCTTTTGGACAAATGTTTTGAACCTTGTTTAAGTTGGTGATCCCCACTACTCTACACTTTGGTTGTGTGAGAGTATGTTTTCCATTGGTCTTTTCATTCTATTGTTCTTCTTGTATTATTAGTGTATTGAGTTTGTAATCCTCTTCTCTTATTTCTATTTACATATTTATTGGTATCTTTTGTTATAGGGTTTTAGTTCTTATAATTCTCTTCCTTCTCTTGTTTCTATTTACTTGTATTTTGAGTAATTGAGTTGTAATATTTATTTAATCAATTACCTTGTCTATTGTATTATTGCATAGAGTTGTATCTTGGTTTTATCGTTTCCATTGAGCAATAACATATATTCTCTAACAGAAACTATATACTAAGCGTAGGCAACAAATCCTACTAATTAAACCATCTCAAACACCACATACAACTCAATTAGGAAATCAAAACCATAGAAACTCAATAACACCACTTGAATATCAAAACAGAGGAATCTTACCTTAGAATTTCGAACTTCTAAAGTGGTGATGACCTTAGAAGCGGTTGCCCCAAACCACAGTTGCAATCCCCCAAGAAATGGCTCCAAATCTCCAAAATTCTAGCTTGATTAATCCTTGGAGTGCCTTGTATTCTTCAATGATAAACTCTCAAAATTCCCTAGGAAATCTTGAACGTGAATGAGCTAAGCTTAGCTGCTGGCTTATTTAAGTGACTCATGTGGTCAAATGACCACTATGCCCCTTGCCCTTTTTACCTTAAAAGTTACCCCTAAGGGCAAAATTGTCATTTGGCATAATTCCTGCTAATCTCAAATTATCTCATACAATCCCAAATAATCTATCAAACCAATTGTAATGGCCTCCTTTCTTAACATACATATATATAGTGTAAAATAAAGTTTAGCCTGAATACAACAATATTGAAATTTTGAATTTACAAAAAAAAAACTTTATTAAACAATACATAAACTAATGTTCATAACTTCCAACAATACAATACTCACAACTTAAATAAAAACTTTATCTTACTTACAAATCTTAATACTTTTATAAATAATTTTCGTGGCATTACTACACCTTAAAGTAGAACTATAGATGTATCCAACCGATATATTTAAAAGCTTTATGTAAATTACAAAGTTCACAAAATACTTTTAAATCTTTAAGTAAATTATGAAGTTCACAAAATACTTTTTATGCAATATAGATATAAAATCAAGTTTCTCGTTTATATATAACATAGCATAGCAGAACTCCACTCCCTTCAGGTTAGCCCCATATGTACAATCACATTGGCTCCACGTATACTCATCAACATTTTATATTTGGGGAATCTTACCTACAACACAAATATTATCTGATGAGCTAAGGCTCAGTAAGCAGATTAACTTCCTCATATACATTAAAATAAATGTGCAACATGTTATGTATTTTGTTTCTTTCACTTACCTTTCATTTGGGCCCTAGAGGATGCTGCTGCCGGAATTACATAGGGAATCACATTCCCATCTGAACATAAACATGATAATAGAGAATTTCTCCCTCATAAACATTCATTATATAGGGAAGTACGTCTCCCTTATTACATTTTGGGACATAGGTCTCCCAAGCAGCACCTCTACTTTAACGCTTTCAATAATTTTTCTGTAAACATTAAGTGTGCTTATGCATAATAAATATAACATGCTTGAAAATAACTTATGCATAAATACAATATGGCAGAATAACATGTAAAGCATATACTTGCACATAAGACACATAAAAGACTTGTGTTATGGATGAGGATTCTACTTACCTTGCGTCCTGATAAAACAATCGAAATTGTTAGCTTCATGATAAAAACACAAACTATTAACTTACATAAAATATACATGATATAATTTTAGTTTATAATTGTTATTATTCCATTTTTCCTATTTTATTGTTTATTTTATGTCCAGGCGTATGGCCATACTATAATTGTTCATGGCAAGATCCCAGTCTAAAAGCCGTGGTCATGGTCATACGGAAATGTCCAGGTCATAATATCAGTCCATAATAATAGGGAATAAGGTCATATAATAAAAGTCCATAATAGTCAAAAGTGTGACCATAGCCTATATAAGTTTAGTATTATAATGACACATAAAAAAATAGTTTATATTTCAATTTTGGCATTGTAAATTATAATGGCATGGTAAAATAATCTATATATAAAATTTTGCATTATAACGACATGGTAAAATATTCTACATATAAATTTTGGCATTATAACGACATAGTGTAGAGTCCAAGAACTTTACTTAGCTAGTTAGATAGTAGTATTATAGTATTTATAGTATTATCTTTGTAACTGTGGATTTTTGGTTCAGACCGGGAATTATTTGGACACTCATAGTAGTACTTATAGATTTTCTAAGTTTAATCTATAGTTTAAGAATATTAATGTTAACCTAAGGTTTGATTATATGACTGATATTAAGGATAATATTTATTATACTATAAGGTTTAGATAAGGACCAATAGGATTTTAAGCACATGTTATGTATGGATGATTAAGGATTAAGTATTTTGAGGATTAAATTTAATAAGGGTAAAAGTTTGAATGCTATAAGGTCAGTCAACAGCTTTGAATACGTTGAGGGCTTAGTCAAGGCTGTTTACTCCATTCAAACTTAGCTAAAAATGTGTAATTTCGTGTTTAATTAATCAGCGTGTGCCGATATATCGCAGCACGTAGATACGGAAAACACGAGACGATGCACGACAGCCTGGGGCATACTGGCCCAGGCGATATATCGCCTACAGGGGGCGATATATCGCCTCCTTCAGCATATTTTGAAACATTTTGAATTTGTTTTCCATTCAGCCATTCAACCTCTTGATAAGTCCAACACCTTTTTGAACGAGTCTTCAGCCTCTGCTGAACGATTATTCAAATTATTTTCACCTAAAAAGCTATTATTTTTATTCAAGTAAAATTAAGATCCTTTCATTCCTAAACTCTATAAATAGGACCTAGTACCCAGCCATTATTCACCTTTTACTCTAAGTTCAGAGGCTGCAAGTGCTAGGAGAGTGTGACAGTTAAACACTTGGGTGGGGAAATCATAAGCTTATCAAACACTTGGGGAAGTAAGGTTTCATAGTATTTCGGTTCAAGGTTTAGATTGGTCTACAAGTCTTCAAGGTATTTCTATACCCTAGTTCATTGGTATTATGTTATTTTCTTTCTCATAGTCTTCTACTCAGTCTTCTAACCTTATTCTTATTTTGGTTAGGAAATCTAAGAACTTGCACATAAGTTTTTGGTAAGTATGTTTCTCCAAGGTTTAGTCCTTCCATTCCTTTCATTTCTTTTTTTCTTCTATAGACTCACCTTTTCTTAATGGTTATTAGGAGTGTTCCAAAAGTCCCAACGCTGTCCTCTTATTCCGGTAACTTTGGTAAGGAAAATATGATAGAATCTATATGTTATATGCTTATGTTATCTTATGTTTTATGCTATGAAATATGTTATAAAATGTGTTATGAAATATGTATGTTTGTAGGCTTGGGCATATGACCCATTTGACTAACAAGCCCCAAATAGATTATGGGCATATGACCTACTTAGCTAGTAGGACCCCACTAATCTAATGGGCATATGACTTGATTAGTCTATGGGACCCCAAGTAATAATGGCCATTATAGTATGTGCATGATATAAGTGTTATGTTAAGTTTTTATGTTTCTTATGAAATTATGTATATGAACTATGTGTTAGATTTTTCCTTGCTGGGCATTAGGCTCATTCCTTTTTGTTTATATGTGCAGGAAAATAGCTATAGTGGCGGTAAGATTCATGGATGCTTGGGAGAATGTGTATCGATGGTGAATGGAGTCAAGGAGTCGAGAGTTCGATTTTCGAGGATGTAGTCTTGTTTTACCTTTTTTTATGGTTTTACATGTATTTTTCCGCACTTTCTATGTAACTCCTTTTTACTTTAAATTATGTTTTGTTTTAAAGACAATGGGATCCCATATCCTACTTGATATTTTATGAGAGTAATTTTTATTTCTACAAGTTTCTAATAAATTTATGGTATTTTCGCAAATGTAAGTTTTATTAAGGATTTGTATGTATAGTTTCGTTAATGGTCCAAAAGTCTAGAGTAGTGGGTCATTACACATAGTAACATAATCTATATATAAATTTTGGCATTATAACGACATAGTAAAATAATCTATATATATAATAGTTAAATAACTGAATTGAAAGGCTCGAGAAGGAGCTTACCTAAAAGGTTTTAGTAGGCTAGCGTTACAGACAGAACTTCGCCTAGATCTTAGAGATTTAGAACTTTAAAAGGGTGTTAAGTAGATTTTTAGGCAGACTGAGAGAAAGAAAAGGAGATTTTGTAATTCAAAATGAATTTTGGAAGAGCTTATTTATAGGAAAACCTTTGGTTACTATGCTGCATAGTAAAATAATAAAATATTTAAAATATCAAGCATAGTGAAACAATAAAATATTCAAAATATTAAGCATAGTAATTTACTAAGGTCATCACTGTATCACTATTGCATCAACATGTGGGACCCATAGGGTGGACCCCGCTGTGGGACCCATGGGGTGGACCTCTAATACCCCAAAATCCCTAATAAGGTTTAGGACCTTGATTAGGAGGCTGGGAGGGCCATAATTGATTAATTATGCTATTTAATGACTATATGCATGTTTATGTGAATTATATTATTATATGATGATAAATGCATGCATACGAGTCAATTTTTAATTATAAGGGGCATTTTGGTAATTTGGCCCGTTGAGGGCGTAATTGTGTATTTTCATGCATGTTGGTGAATTATGAATAATAGCATATTATATGTGGATTTTTTCGAGCCATTCGGCATGAGATGATCTTTGAATGCAAGTTATCAATCTAGTCATAACGGGGTTAGTTTCGGGGCTCGAGGTGAGTTTCGGGGTAATTTGGTGATTAGAACATTGCTGGGAATTAAAGGGTAATGAAATATGATTTATTATCATTTGAGAATATTGGAAATAACAGGAATTGGAGGGTGTTAATTATGATTAACAAGATAGGCAGGAAATGACGATTTTGCCCTTGGTGGCTATTTAGGGTTTAAATTAGGCTTAAGGGAAATATGGTCTTTTCACCCTAAGGTTATATTTAGCCATTAGAAGGCTGTAGAATTTTTAGAAAACAGAGTATCTCCTTCACCTTCTTCTTCTTCATCTGTTCATTATTTTCTTCTTCATTTCTCCTTGGATTTTGAAGCTCTTTTGAGGAACCAAGCTAGGGAATCAAGCTTTGATGATCTAGGGTTATGTTCTACCATTGATGAGGGTGTGATTATGAGATTAAGGTGAGTTCTAGCCATTAAAACTCTTGTTCTTGCTATGTTTGTCTTATTGAGTTTCAACTGGATTTTTGAGTTGGATAATGGGAATTGATGGGAGTTTTTGGCTAGGGTTACTTGGGTTATGATGCCTAGGACATGTGTAGATGGTTTTTGGGTTCATTTGGGAGTCTAAATGAGGTTTGGAAGCTAGTTTTTAGGTTGGAAATGGTGGTGTCGAAGGATGGGAAAACCAGGGTTGAAAACCCTGGTTGTAGCGCTGTAGCGCCCATCACTGGGCGCTACAGCGCTAGCCAGGGGCATTCTGCTCTGCCAAGGGCGCTAGGGGGGTAGTGCTACAGCACTACCCTGCTTTTCCAAATTCCTGTTTTAGGCACTTTTGAGGGTTTTTGGCTCGGGGTTTCAATTCCTAAGGCTTGGGATCGAATCTACTCACCGTTTGGGTACAATTCGGGGTCCCGGGAGTGAGGTTTAGGTCAAGACCCTTTCATTGTTGATTTTCATTAATGGATGTTATATTTGGTTATGACCAGGTGACCACTAAGGGATTAAAGAATCGATCGTTCTCAAGGGTTGTTCAATTGTTATTTCTTGCTCGAACTAGAGGTAAGAAAATTGCACCCAGTATGTGATGCATGAGGAACATGTGATTAGGGCATGACATGAATATTCAATATGAGTTTGGTCAGAGCTTGAGTCTCTGCAATTGTGCATGATCATAATTATGCTAGCGATTGTTAAGTAAGCATGCTGAATGCCCTACATTTGGATATTTGACATATGATATATGCCTGGTTGCATTGCTTACTTGTGCGTGGTACTGACTCATTAGTCAGAATCGGCAATGATGTCAGTATTAACTGTGAAGCTGTGACTCATTAGTCAAGTTTGGCAGTAGTACTGAGCACTGGTCGTATGGTATTGACTCATAAGTCAAGAACGGTTTTAACGTGTTTAACGCAAGCCGAAAAGATTAGATATAATCGACATCAACATTGAATGACTCATCATGAGCATTAATGCAGGACCGACCTCAAGTTCAATGAAAACTATAAGCGCTTGTCTAGCCTATGGCTAGTCACTTAGAGCCAGGGCTAGAAGGCCCAGGTGACTGCATTGTCACATGGCTATGGGCTTCAAGCCCCAGCATGGTTATCGGAACCTCAAAGTGTTAAATCACTCATCTTATTAGGGCTACACGCCCCATTATGGTTAATAGAACCTCAAGTGTTAAATCACTCATCTGATTAGGGCTATAAGCCCCATTATGGTTAACAGAACCTCAAGTGTTAAATCACTCATCTGATTAAGGCTACATGCCCCATTATGGTTAACAGAACCTCAAGTGTTAAATCACTCATCTGATTAGGGCGATACGCTCCAACATGGTTACCAGAACCTCAAAGTGTTAAATCACTCATCTGATTAGGATTGAATTGATAGTCATCCTTGCAGGAGGGCAAGATCCACAACCATCATTGTTTGGACTTATTTGCATGCATGAATAGGGCTATTATTGCTAGGCATATTGACATGTTCATGAGCATATTGAGTTTTCGTGCTGAGCTTCGGCTCACGAGTGCTATGTGGTGCAGGTAAAGGCAAAAGAAAGCTGGACCATCCTTGAGTTGGAGAGCTTAGGTGACGATGTGTACATATGCGGCTGCTCGACCGCCACGGCCGAGGGTTGAAAGAGGAACTAGGGTTAAACCCTATTTTGCTGCTTAGGTCGGCTGGTTGTAAATATTTTATTGTAATTAACCTTTAAATTATATTTTTGAGATCCCAATGTATACAGTAAACGTTTTAGTAAAACGTTATATCTTAACCAAAATTTTTAACCCTAAATCGCTAATCATACTTAGTTACATGATTATGACCAAATGACTTGATTAGCGAGTTTAGCACTGTTTAAAAGGCACACCGTAACGGTCCCTGGAGTTTAGGGCGTTACAGGACCCTACTATAGGACCCTTGTGGACCCCGCTGTGGGAGCCACTATGAATAGTGTCATGAATAGTACCCGTGAATAGTAACCAAAAAAATGAAAACTTCCCAATCTTCTTATATTACTTAGTTTAACATTTTTTACTCACAAATTTGTTTGAAAAAGTTTCTCTAACATCTATAAATTAATTTTTCTCATGTATTAGTTACTTCAACAACTTAGAATATAAAATCCCACAGTAGAATATAGCTATATTCCCAACGGTCAGGTTATTGTTTCCAACGGTCGGATCACTATTCACCAACAGTCATAACAGCTAGTTTTTGTCTTATAAATACTTGTTCCTTCAACCATTTACTTGCAACAACTTCTTCATCTTTTACCCTTCTAGATAAAAATTCATCATCTAATCATGAATTTCTCTTTATTGCTCATAACTTTAGTGATTGTTTGCTTGTAATTTGCATCATTCTATGGGTATTATACTAATAAAATGCCCATGGATATTATAGTTGCGTATTCATTAGTTATTCTTCCACTTAATAGCTCTAGCTTTTGATTAACATTGTAATGCACTCAAAAGTATGAATAAAAATATCTTCTCTTATTTTTCATAATTGTTATAATGCATTTGTAGAAATAAGTGGGAGTTACACCAATGTTCATCAATTAGTTCCCATTTCTCTATAATTCCCAATAATTTATAAAATTACCAAAATACCCCTAAGCTCGCCCTGAGCTAGATATTTTACTCCATTGTGACTTTTTCGCTATTTGACTCCTTAGGATCGCCTCGTGCCGAGTAACTCAAATATATCCACATAATAATGTGGACACAATTATGTATCACACATATTTACAATTACACCCTCAACAATTCAAAATTACAAAAATGCCCTTCTAATAAGAAACATACCCACATGCATATTTAATACACTTAAACATGCAAGCATAATCATACCATAATATAATTCACATAATAACATGCTCATAACACATAAGCATCTAATTAATTCAATTATTGCCTCCCGGCCCCTAATCCAGGCACTAAGCCATTTTAGGGAAATTGAGGCGTTACAATTATCCCCTCCTTACAGGAATTTCGTTGATAACTCTACAAAATAGAGTTATTTTACCACATTTTTTTTATGCTAATTGCTGCTTAGTTCTTGAGTTTTTAATTGATTTATTAAGTCTTTAAGTAATTTTGAATTTATTAGGTTTATTTTGATTTTATAAATTTTTGTGTGTTTTTATAGTTGTTTTGTTGTAAAATGTTGTAGTTAATTATTTAAATTATTGCTGTTTAGTTTGAGGTAAAAAATGTTGTATTATTGAACTTAAATGTTAAATATAAATTAAGTTATAATTAATATTTTCAAAGAATTAAATTGATTTATTTTATAGTTGAAAATATTTTATTATGATTTATTTTATGTTTATTTTGTTACGGAATTTGGTGTATTTTTGTGCTTGAAAGTCAAGGATAGAAAGCTAAAAAAGAGAAGGAAAAATGTGGCATTCTTGAGAAGCAAGACCCAATTAGCCCAAGGTTCCCTTGCCCCAGCCGCGGATTGGGCCTGCCTGCCCCACTCGGCCCAGTTGCCTCAGCCCACGCTAGCTCCCTTCCACCTGCCAATGCCTCCACCAGCTCCTTGCACCCCTGGGCCCGAAACCTCTCCCAGCCGCATCAGCTAGCAGACCAGGCCCAATGCCAGCCACCACAGGCCCAAGCACCAAAAGCTCCTCTCTGCCTTCACCCAACCGAAGCAACCACACCCAGCCGCCTGGGCCAGCCACACCTGTAGCTTTGCTGCCAGCCCAGCACAAATGTGTACAATTCTTCTTGAGCCCAACAAATGCCTAAATGTCCTTTTGTCCCCTATGTCCAAAAATACCATTTTTTACCCAAACTTTTCTACACATTTTACCCCAAAACATCATCATTACACCCTATATAATTTACCCCAATTTGTCATATTATTATTAATTTAATTAATTTAATCAATTTAAATTGATTATTTTAATACTCTCATTTTGGCTATAAACAGGGAATTTTAAGACCATTTGGGAGTGCTTAATTTTGAGGAGAGGTTACACTACACAAAGTTTCTACACTTTCAAACCTCTTTATTCTCTTCATCTTCTTCTTCTCTTTGGTTAATTTTCTATGTATTTTTAGAGGAACAATTTGGGGGTTTTCATCCAAATTTCCCTAAGTTATGTTTGTAATTTTTTTGTTCGTATTTTCTATTCTAGTTATGAGTTTCTAATCGTTTTAAGATTATTAAGGTGATGATGAAACAATATGTAACTAGATTGTATTTATTTTGTATGTTGATTTCCCATTTTGTGCAACAAAGTTTATGGATTTTTCTTTTTCAAATATCTTCTTTCATCTTAAATATAATGTATTTTTTATTGTTAGCACATATTTACACTTTGTTCTTCATTAGTGCAAAAACATAATATTCTTTGTGTAAGATGTGTCATTAAATTGTACACATCCAATGCTTAGAACAAAAATATTATGTTTTGCCTTATAAATAATGTTATTTGATTTTTTTTTGTATCATTAGGTTGATTCACATTAAATACTTTGAAATTATACTTTTTGAAAAGTGAAGAAAAAATCCTATTTTTTAGAAGTAATTTGTGCTTAAAATTATAAATCTATTTGGAAAATGATAGTTTGATTTATTTTAACTATCACTAAAACGTGGGAATCAATTTACTTATAAATATTATTGAACTTATATTTTGTGGATTCTAATACCTTAATAATCTTCTTTTACCATCTTGATTTCTAATATGAATTTATTTTTATATATTGTCTTTAATATCTTTATTATTATCTTTTATTTTATTTTCCTTATACAAAAATCTCATCAATCTTTGGAGCTAGGTTATAATTTATTAATTTTGGTTTAAAATAGTTTTCTTTTCGATTTTAGACAACTCCTTTGGGTTCGACATCCTTGCTTACACGATCACTATTCTATATGAACGATTCGTGCACTTGCAATTTATAAATATTTAAAACATACCCATTTTGGGTTCATCATTCGTCCTCGAAATTTTACCTGAACAACTCGGGATGGTGATCCCGCCTATTGGACTCTCACTCCTAGGTCGTCTCCTCGACCTTGTTGTTCCTCTATAATACCTTAACTAAAGGTATGGTTTTGTTTCTCAGGACCTTGTCCTCCTTGTCTAGTGCCTGGACTGGCTATTCCTCATAGGAGAGATCTGCCTGAAGCTCCAGACTCTTGTAACTCGATACATGAGTCACGTCTGACACATACTTCCGAGGTGTCAAAACATAAAGTACATTGTGTGCGGCTGACAGCGCAGGTGGTAAGGCCAATCTATAGGCCTCCTGACCGATCCTCTCTAGGATCTCATATGGTCTCACAATTCTAGGGCTTTGCTCGCCCTTCATCCCAAGTCTCCTCACCCTTTACCCTGGTGTGAGTATAAGGAAGACATAGTCTCCCACTTGGAACTCCATGTTCCTGCATTTCAGATTAGTACAACTTTTCTGTCTACTCTGTGATGCGAGCGTCCGAGCTCTGATCTTTTCGATAGCCTCATTGGTCCTCTGAACTGCCTCAGGACCCAAGTATCTACGTTCACCCAACTCATCCCAACAAATGGATGATTTTCATTTCCTACCATACATTATCTCGTAAAGAGCCATTCATATGGTCACCTAGTAGCTGTTGTTGTAGGAAAACTCTATCAAATGCAAATACTTACTCCATAACCCTTCAAGGTCCAGCACACATGCTCGCAACATGCCTTCTAATATATGTATTGTCCTCTCAGATTGTTTATCTGTCTGAGGATGATAAGCTGTACTAAACTTTAGCTATGTGCCCATCGCCTTTTACAAACTTCCCAAAACTTGGAAGTAAGTGTGGGGTCCTGTTTTGACACGATCGACCTCAGAGCTCTCTAAAGATGTACTGTCTCTCTCACATATAGATCTGCATATTGGTCAACTATATAAGTCATCCTCACTAGTAGAAAGTGAGCTAATTTGGTGTATTTGTCTACAATAACCCACACCAAATTATGTTGACCCACCATCTTGGGCAATCCCACCATGAAATCCATTGTGATGTCTTTCCATTTCCACTATGGGATATCCAAGGGCTGTAGTAGCCCTGTTGGTCTCTGATGTTCAGCCTTTATCTGCTGACACATCAGACACAACTGGCCACATACTCGGTTACGTCCCTCTTCATCCCCGACCACCAATATAAGGTCTTCAGATCCTGATACATCTTCGTGGTGCTGGGATGAAAAGAGTACGGGGTAGTGTGAGACTCATCCAGAATCTTCTGTCTCATAATAGTATCCATCAGAACACAGATCCGACCTTCCTCTATTCTCTCCAACAGTGTAGACTGTAGAGTAATGTTGGCCAATTGGCCCACTAGCAACTCTATTACATGTAATTGATCAAGCAGATCATCTATCCTTGGCAAAGGATACCTATTCTTAATGGTCAACTTACTCAGTTCTTTGTAGTCTATGCGCATCTTCAAAGAATCTTCCTATTTCTTCACAAATAGAATTGGCGCAACCCATGGTGAGAAATTGGGTCTGATAAACATGTAATTGTATCTTCAATTCTTTCAACTCTATTGGGGCCATTCTGTAAGGTGCCCTAAACACAGACTCTATCCCAGGTGCCAGTTCAATAACAATTCCTACCTCTTTGTGTGGCGGCAGCCTTGGTAATTCCTCTGAAAACACATCTAGGAATTCATAGACTAACCTAGTCTCTTTTGGTCCCACTGGCACGACCTGAGTGGTATCCACCACACTGGCCAGGAATCCTATGCAACCTCCTCGCAATAGGTCTCTATGTAGAGTCCAAGAACTTTACTTAGCTAATTGTTTAGTAGTATTATAGTATGTTTAGTGTTATCATTGTTACTTTGGATTTTTGGTTCAGACCGGGAGTTATTTGGACACTCATAGTAGTACTTATAGATTTTCTAAGTTTAACCTATAGTTTAAGAATATTAAGTATAACCTAAGGTTTGATTAATGTGTCTGATATTAAGGAATATATTATTATATTATAAGGTTTAGACATCAACCAATAGGATTTTAAGCACATGTTTTGAATGGTAATTAAGGATTAAGTATTTTTGAGGATTAAATTAAATAAGGGTAAAAGTTTGAATGTATAGGGTCAGTCAGCAGCTTTGAGCACGTTGAGGGCTTAGTCAAGGCTGTTTAGTCCATTCAAACTTAGCTAAAAATGTGTAAACTCGTGTTTAAATATTCTGCGTATGCCGATATATCGCAGCTATAGGGGGCGATATGTCGCAGCACGTAGATACGGAAAACACGAATCGATGCACGGTCGCCTCGGGAACAAAGGTCCAGGCGATATATCGCCTATAGGGGGCGATATATCGCCTCCACCAGCATGTTTTCAAATTCATTTGAATTCTTTTCCCTTCAGCCATTCAAACTCCTTCAACAGTCCAGCATCTTCTGAACGAGTCTTCAGCCTCTGCTGAACGATTATTCAAATGATTTTCACCTAAAAGGCCATTATTTTTATTCAAGTAAAATCAAGATATTTTCATTCCCAAACTCTATAAATAGGACCTAGTACCCAGCCATTATTCACCATTTGCTCTAAGTTCAGAGGCTGCTAGTGTTAAGTGAGTGAGAGAGTGTAAACACTTGGTTTGGGGAAAAACTATAAGCTTAAACATCATAAGCTTATCAAACACTTGGGAAGTAAGTGAGTGCTATAGTATTTCGGTGGATGTTAGATTGATCTTGCAATCTTTGAGGTAAACCCAAAACTCTAGTCCTTTCTGTATTCTATGTTATTTCTTTTCTCAAAACCTTCTACTCAGTCCCCTAACCTTATTCTTATTTTTGGTTAGGGAATCCAAGTTCTTAAGCACTTAAGTGGTGGTAAGCATATTTTCGTTTAATGATTTAGTCTTCCTATTCTCTTTCATTTCATCTCCTTTCTTTAGACTCACCCTTGTTCATTGTGGTTTTAGGAGTGTTCCAAAAGTCCTAACTCAGTCCATTTTATCCCGGTAACTTTGGTAAGGAAAATAGGCTAGAATTAATATGTTATGTGCTTATGTTATCTATATGTTTATGTTATTAAAAGTGTTATGATATGTATATGTGTATGTAGGCTTGGGCATATGACCCATATGACTAACAAGACCCCAAATGGGTTATGGGCATATGACCTACTTAGCTAGTAGGACCCCATTAGCCCCATGGGCATATGCTTGTTTAGTCTATGGGACCCCAAGTAATAATGGCCATTATAATAAGTGTATGTTATATGTATTATGTTAAGTCTTTATGTTTTCTTATGAAATTGTGTATATGACAATGTGTTAGGATTTTCCTTACTGGGCATTAGGCTCACTCCTTTCTGTTTATGTGCAGGAAAATAAGTTTAGAGGTGGTAAGATTCGTGACGCTTGGAGGATGTGTATCGATGATGAATGGAGTCAAGGGGCCGAGCGTTATCGATTCGAGGATGTAGTCTCCTTTTATGTTTTTTATGGTTTTACATGTATTTTCCGCATTATTATGTAATGTCTTTTATTTTAAATCTTATTTTGTTTTAAAGACAATGGGATCCCAAAATCCTTCTTAGTATTCTGTTTCTTTGTAAATAACTCTTATTTTCAAGTTACTCAATAAATTATGGTATTTTCGTAAAATGTAAGTTTTTATGTATAGTTTCGATAATGGTCCAATTAGTCTAGATTAGTGGGTCATTACAGTTGGTATCAAAGCAAACGGTTCCTTCGCATGAAGTTCTCCTCGATACACATGCTCAAAGCTCCGAATCGGACCGCCAAGTAAGTGTTTAAGTTACAAGTTACAAGTTACAAGTTACTTTGTCTATGTGTATAGCTAACAACTTTAGTGTTTATGTTTCAGTTAAAAATGAATGGAGCTTTAACCTACCAAGATATCCGAGCCATTAAGGCCTTAAAAAGAATAAGGGAGCCAAGAAACACCGTAGGAGCCTTAGAAAGGATTACACGAAGGTTGCTTTTGTTTCACCAAGCAATAGGTGGCCTTCAAGAGGCTAAACAAATAATGCTAAGATCAACAGAACAATATGTATTAGTGATTAGGTTGTTTAAAGATTTCCATCCTGTAATAGCAGCCTTAGAAGAAATATGGGAAGAAATGAATGATGAGGATGAATCACCATTAGCAATGAGATACTATTTCCTCTTAGTTAGGTTCACCGCAAAATTTGAATTTCAATTCACCAAGGAGCAAAAGAATAGGATTCTCACAAACCTTCCTAGAGGGCATTTTGATGCTCATGATAATGATGACTATGAGGCTATAGATGATGATATGTTAGATGACGGATCGGATGTAGAAGATCCCGATTTTTAGATTAGTAGTTTTTATTTGTTTTATTTACTTTTATGTTATGATTGTAATAAGTGAAATTGTTTTCCAAATGAATAAACATGCTACTTGAATATCATGTGTGAGTTTGAAATTTTTTTTTTCACAATCATAATAAATACTAAATAAAATGAATAATGACTGAGTTCGGTGAGGGTGGATACGAATCAATGAACCTGGTTTCCTTGTTGAGAGTTAGGGGGCCTTAGTAGTGGGAACGATTTTACTGATCCCAGCCCTCCCTCAATATGGTTAACTTTGGAACAAAGATAAGTTTCGAGCCTGAGAATTAAGTCATATAGGATGATTAGAAACACACTTAGAAAATAAATATGACTTGTTTTTCTAAGTATAGAAACCCACTCTAAATAATAAATAAAGACCTATATAATTTTTCATAAAAAGTCATAATAAATAGGTCCGAGATATGTTTGTTTTAGAATAAGTTTTTGCCTTAGAGCCTATTAGGAAAAAGTTCTAACATGTTTCTTTTAACTGTTAGAACTCTGCTACGATGTCTCTCCGAAGATCTGCTCGCACCAACGGGAACGCTTCCAACGATGTTCCAGCGACCAATGCGGTCCCTACCGTTCGCCGAAGGAGAGTACGTGTTACTGCTCGCCGCAACGCACCGGCACAGCCAGCTGACAACACTGCAGAGATTGTCAGACTACGACAGCAAGTTGAGGAACTTCTGCAGCAACAACGCCAACAGGCTCAATCTCAGCCTCAGCCTCCGCCACAGCCGCAGCCGCAGCCACAGCCAATGGCCCCAGCATCCCAACAAGTTGGTCCGTATGGGGGATGGCCTATGACGAACTACGCTCCTTATCCTGTTCAGCGCATGGAGCCAGTGTACGAGAGGTTCCGCAAGCAGCACGCTCCGAACTTCGAAGGGACTACGGACCCCTTTGAAGCAGAAGAATGGCTAAGGAATGTGGAGCCGATCCTAGCCCACATGAACCTTAGTAATGCAGACCGCATATCCTGCGTCTCATCTTTGCTCAAGAAAGATGCCAGGATATGGTGGGACTTGGTCCAGCAATCCCACGATGCTGCCACTATGACGTGGACCCGATTTGTGGAGCTCTTCCACAAGAAGTACTACAATTCAGCAGTGCTTGCTACGAGAGTTGAGGAGTTCACCAATCTGAAGCAAGGGAACTTAACAGTGGCGGAATATGCTCGTCAGTTTGATCGCTTAGCCAAGTTCGCGGCAGAGTTAGTTCCGACCAATTATCTGAGGGTGAACAAATTCGTGAGAGGACTCCGACCAAAGATTGAGATGGGGGTGAAGCTAACAAACCCGGGAAACACTTCATATGCCGACGTTCTTGAGACGGCAATTGAAGTAGAAAGGTTGCAAGCCAACGTGAGCAAAGAAGAAGCCAGCAAGCCGGAACCTAGGCAGCAGAGCCAACCTCAGGCCAGTCGGAACAACAATCAGTCCAGCAACAGTCAGTCCAACAACAACGGTAACGGACAGAAGAGAAGGCATCCTGACAACAAGCAAGCCGACAACAATAAAAGGGCACGACCAAGTAATGGGGGAAATAGGTCGGGCTACGTGGAATACCCGCCATGTGCCAAATGTCAGAAGAAGCACCCCGGAGAATGCCGTGCCAACACCAAGGAGTGTTTCAACTGTGGTCAAGAAGGGCATCGTAAAAGAGACTGTCCTCAGCAAAAGCCGGAAGGAAAGAAGGACGAAAAGATGGTTCCTGCTCGGGTTTTTGCTTTAACCCAAGGAGAGGCGGATGCTAGCAACAAGGTGGTCACAGGTCAGGTTTCCATCCTCAATAAATTATGTCATGTATTATTTGATTCGGGAGCCACCCATTCGTATATTTCGTTAGGAATGATAGATAAACTAGACAAACCTAGTGAAAGATTTAGAACTAGGTTTGCAACCGAGTTGCCTTCGGGCAAAGTAGTTCTATCATCACGAATTGTACGAGGCATACCAATCAAGATTGAGGACAAGGAACTAGAAGGAGACCTGATAGAGCTGGTGATCAAAGACTTCGACGTCATACTAGGCATGGATTGGCTAGCACGGCATGGCGCAACAATCGACTGCAGACGCAAGAAGGTGACATTCGATACTCCTGACGGCCAGAAACTGTGCTTCATGGGACAAGCTTCAGGACTACGCACACCGTTAGTATCATCTCTCAAAGCTCAGAGAATGATGGAGAAAGGATGTCAAGCATTCTTAGCCAACATCACGAATGTGGAGAAGGAGACATCACTCAAAGTTGGAGATGTTCGAGTCATACAAGAATTTCCAGAAGTTTTCCCCGATGACTTGCCAGGATTGCCGCCAACTAGAGAAATAGACTTCACGATAGAATTAGTACCGGGCACCGAGCCTATCTCTAAGGCACCATACCGGATGGCACCTACGGAACTCAAGGAGTTAAAGACGCAGCTACAAGAACTCCTAGACTTGGGTTTCATTAGGCCAAGCCATTCACCATGGGGAGCTCCGGTACTATTCGTGAAAAAGAAGGACGGAAGTATGCGCATGTGCATAGACTACCGTGAGCTGAATAAAGTAACGATTAAGAACAAATACCCGCTACCTCGGATTGATGATTTGTTTGATCAACTCCGAGGCGCGACTGTATTCTCTAAGATCGATTTACGGTCCGGGTATCATCAGCTCAAGGTAAAGGGGGAAGATATTCCTAAGACAGCCTTTAGGACTCGTTATGGACATTACGAGTTCTTGGTTATGTCTTTTGGTCTTACTAACGCGCCAGCCGCGTTTATGGACTTAATGAATAGGGTCTTCAAGGACTACTTGGATAAATTCGTCGTTGTGTTCATCGACGACATTTTAATTTACTCCAAGGATGAAGTGGAGCACGAGGAACACTTGAGGATAATTTTGACGCGATTGAAGGAGCACCAACTCTACGCGAAGTTCAAGAAATGCGAGTTTTGGCTCTCACAAGTGGCGTTCCTCGGGCACATCATATCGAAAGATGGAGTTGCAGTAGATCCATCGAAGGTAGAGGCCGTGAAAGATTGGCCTAGACCAAAGAACGCGTCGGAAGTAAGAAGCTTCTTAGGGCTAGCAGGTTACTATAGAAAGTTTGTAGAGGGCTTTTCTAAAATAGCCACTCCACTCACCAACCTGACCCGGAAGCAACAAAAGTTTAACTGGAATGATAAGTGTGAGGAAAGCTTCCAGTTGCTTAAGGATAAGCTTTGCTCAACACCAGTACTTAGTGTCCCAACACCCAACGACAAGTTCGTTGTCTACTGTGATGCATCAAAGTTAGGATTGGGATGCGTACTGATGCAAAATGACAAGGTGATAGCCTACGCGTCACGTCAGTTAAAGGAGTATGAACAACGCTATCCAACTCACGATATGGAGTTGGCAGCGGTGGTCTTTGCGTTAAAAATCTGGCGCCATTATCTTTACGGAGAACGGTGCGAGATTTATACGGACCACAAAAGTTTAAAATACTTCTTTACTCAGAAGGAGCTTAACATGAGGCAGCGCCGGTGGTTGGAATTAGTAAAGGATTACGACTGCGAAATCCTATACCACCCGGGGAAGGCAAACGTAGTTGCCGATGCACTTAGCCGAAAAAGTTATGGGAACTTAGCAGCCTTATCCGGAATAGAAAAGCCACTACAGCAGGAGCTTATCAGTGCCGGAGTAGAAGTGGTTGTAGGCAAGCTGGCTAACTTGTCTATCCAATCGAATCTGCTAGAAGACATACGGAATGGTCAGAGACATGATGATTCACTAGCAACGCACATGAATGCAGTCCGAGAAGGCAAAACTACAGATTTCTCAATATCCAGTCAAGGTTTATTGAGATATAAGGATCGGGTATGCGTGCCAGACGATCAGAGTATTAAGAAGACGATCCTAGAAGAAGCGCACAGTACTCCGTACTCAGTTCATCCAGGGTCTACCAAGATGACTCATGACATCAAGGCAGTCTATTGGTGGCCAGGGATGAAGAAGGACATAGCAGAGTATGTATCTAAGTGTCTGGTATGCCAGCAAGTGAAGGCGGAGCATCAGCGGCCTGCAGGATTATTGCAACCACTTAGCATACCGGAGTGGAAGTGGGACGATATAGCCATGGACTTCGTGACAGGTCTGCCAAAGACAAATAAGCAGCATGATTCTGCTTGGATAGTCATAGATAGACTAACCAAGTCGGCTCATTTTCTGCCTGTTAAGACTTCTTATACGGCAGACCAATATGCAGACATCTACATTCAAGAGATTGTACGATTGCATGGAATCCCCAAGACGATAGTATCAGATAGAGGATCAGTGTTTACGTCAAGATTTTGGAGAAGCTTACAGCAAGCCATGGGTACTAAGTTAAGTCTTAGTACAGCTTTCCATCCTCAGACAGATGGGCAGTCCGAGCGTACAATTCAGATTTTAGAGGATATGCTACGCGCATGTGTACTTGACTTCGGAGGATCGTGGAACAAGTACTTACCGCTGATCGAGTTCTCGTACAACAATAGCTACCAGTCGACGATCGAGATGGCACCTTATGAGTTGCTATATGGAAGAAGGTGTCGATCACCGTTGCACTGGGACGAGGTAGGAGAAAGGCAGCTTCTAGGGCCCGAAGCTGTTAGACAAGCACAAGAAGCAGTAACGCTTATTAGACAGCGTATGCTTGCTGCTCAAAGCCGACAGAAGAGCTATGCGGATACCAAGCGACGCGATGTGGAGTTCCAAGTTGGAGATCAAGTCTTCCTGAAGATATCTCCTATGAAGGGTGTCAAGCGGTTCGGGAAGAAAGGCAAGCTCAGTCCCCGATTCTTAGGTCCTTTTGAGATATTGGACAAAGTGGGACCAGTTGCGTATAGACTAGCCCTACCGCCAGCACTAGCCGATAGTCACAACGTCTTCCACATCTCGATGTTACGCAAGTATGTGTCAGACCCATCTCACGTCCTCAAGTACGATACCATAGCACTCCAGAAAGACTTAAGTTACGAGGAACGACCGGTTAGCATCCTAGATAGGGGGATGAAGCAGTTACGGTCCAAGAGCTTTCCTATAGTTAAAGTCCTATGGAGCAATAGTTCTGAACGCGAGGCAACGTGGGAGTTGGAAGAGGACATGCAGAGCCGGTATCCGGAGTTATTTGGTAAGTAAATTTCGAGGACGAAATTCTTTTTAGTAGGGGAGAATTGTAGAGTCCAAGAACTTTACTTAGCTAATTGTTTAGTAGTATTATAGTATGTTTAGTGTTATCATTGTTACTTTGGATTTTTGGTTCAGACCGGGAGTTATTTGGACACTCATAGTAGTACTTATAGATTTTCTAAGTTTAACCTATAGTTTAAGAATATTAAGTATAACCTAAGGTTTGATTAATGTGTCTGATATTAAGGAATATATTATTATATTATAAGGTTTAGACATCAACCAATAGGATTTTAAGCACATGTTTTGAATGGTAATTAAGGATTAAGTATTTTTGAGGATTAAATTAAATAAGGGTAAAAGTTTGAATGTATAGGGTCAGTCAGCAGCTTTGAGCACGTTGAGGGCTTAGTCAAGGCTGTTTAGTCCATTCAAACTTAGCTAAAAATGTGTAAACTCGTGTTTAAATATTCTGCGTATGCCGATATATCGCAGCTATAGGGGGCGATATGTCGCAGCACGTAGATACGGAAAACACGAATCGATGCACGGTCGCCTCGGGAACAAAGGTCCAGGCGATATATCGCCTATAGGGGGCGATATATCGCCTCCACCAGCATGTTTTCAAATTCATTTGAATTCTTTTCCCTTCAGCCATTCAAACTCCTTCAACAGTCCAGCATCTTCTGAACGAGTCTTCAGCCTCTGCTGAACGATTATTCAAATGATTTTCACCTAAAAGGCCATTATTTTTATTCAAGTAAAATCAAGATATTTTCATTCCCAAACTCTATAAATAGGACCTAGTACCCAGCCATTATTCACCATTTGCTCTAAGTTCAGAGGCTGCTAGTGTTAAGTGAGTGAGAGAGTGTAAACACTTGGTTTGGGGAAAAACTATAAGCTTAAACATCATAAGCTTATCAAACACTTGGGAAGTAAGTGAGTGCTATAGTATTTCGGTGGATGTTAGATTGATCTTGCAATCTTTGAGGTAAACCCAAAACTCTAGTCCTTTCTGTATTCTATGTTATTTCTTTTCTCAAAACCTTCTACTCAGTCCCCTAACCTTATTCTTATTTTTGGTTAGGGAATCCAAGTTCTTAAGCACTTAAGTGGTGGTAAGCATATTTTCGTTTAATGATTTAGTCTTCCTATTCTCTTTCATTTCATCTCCTTTCTTTAGACTCACCCTTGTTCATTGTGGTTTTAGGAGTGTTCCAAAAGTCCTAACTCAGTCCATTTTATCCCGGTAACTTTGGTAAGGAAAATAGGCTAGAATTAATATGTTATGTGCTTATGTTATCTATATGTTTATGTTATTAAAAGTGTTATGATATGTATATGTGTATGTAGGCTTGGGCATATGACCCATATGACTAACAAGACCCCAAATGGGTTATGGGCATATGACCTACTTAGCTAGTAGGACCCCATTAGCCCCATGGGCATATGCTTGTTTAGTCTATGGGACCCCAAGTAATAATGGCCATTATAATAAGTGTATGTTATATGTATTATGTTAAGTCTTTATGTTTTCTTATGAAATTGTGTATATGACAATGTGTTAGGATTTTCCTTACTGGGCATTAGGCTCACTCCTTTCTGTTTATGTGCAGGAAAATAAGTTTAGAGGTGGTAAGATTCGTGACGCTTGGAGGATGTGTATCGATGATGAATGGAGTCAAGGGGCCGAGCGTTATCGATTCGAGGATGTAGTCTCCTTTTATGTTTTTTATGGTTTTACATGTATTTTCCGCATTATTATGTAATGTCTTTTATTTTAAATCTTATTTTGTTTTAAAGACAATGGGATCCCAAAATCCTTCTTAGTATTCTGTTTCTTTGTAAATAACTCTTATTTTCAAGTTACTCAATAAATTATGGTATTTTCGTAAAATGTAAGTTTTTATGTATAGTTTCGATAATGGTCCAATTAGTCTAGATTAGTGGGTCATTACACTCTAGCCCTCAATGTTGAATGCATAGGTACTCAGGGTCCATGCATAATGCCAACAAATACAAAGGGGTCCTCATCCTTAGGCTCAAAGGTTACCATCCTTTTATTACAATCTATGGTTGCCCCATACTTCTCTTAACCAATCCATACCAAGAAATCATGTCAAAGTCGGTCATCACCAACTCTACTAGGTCAACTGACAACTCTCTGTCGTCTACTATCAGTGACAGTGATCTAACCCATCTCCTGGATACTACCAACTCCCTCAAATGACGTCTTCTACATTTGGTGCACTCTGAATATGTCCTCCAGTTCCCGTTGCCGCAGCCAATCTGTACACCCTGTGGCCTTCTATCAAAGCCGGAAGCCAACACAGTATCCAGGGTCTTCCTTTTCTGGTCACAAGGCCCCTACCAGGTTCTATAAAGGGATATCCCATTCTCTTAGTATCCCTTCTGGCCGCCCATCAATTCGTGCAATAAATGAGGGGTCAACTCCACGACCCAAAATGTCCACTCTTTACTTTAGGCGTCCCTTTGCCCTGTACTCGAGGCGTCCTTTTCCAATGCTAATGATCACGATCTGTGCCTTTTGAATCCTAACCACTAGATCATTCTCAAGTACCTAAGTAGTAGGTAATCTGACAGTCAGGGTGGGGTTGCTCCCCCCCCAAGTTCTATGAGTATAAAAACTCGAGAACCGCCTCAGTATTCACCTTCACCATTTGAAATTCAAAATATCCAAACTTAAAAACCCTTTCTTCTTTCTCAAGCTTCCCAAACCATTAACCATTTCTGAGTTTTCTTTGCAATTCTGGATAGTTGGTGAGAATCCTCTTATTTCTGGGCGAACGACAAGCGATTTTTCAGAGTTCAGACTCGTTTTAGCACCTATCGGCACTATATCTCGAGTAAGTATTTATTGGCTTTGTGTTTGTCTTCACACTAGCGTCGAGTTTCGTTTGAGAGTTTAGTTGCATGCTTAGGAACATGTGTTTTCTAGCACTTGAGAGACTGTTTTGGCCTTTTATAGGTCTTTTCAGGCATATTTTTGTAATGACCCAAACTACTCTAGACTTTGGACCATTAACAAAAACTATACATAGACACTAATTCTTAATAACACTTACAAGTGAAATCATTATAACTTTTTTAAAAACTCGTAAAAACCAATGTTAAACTTACATAAAACTCAAAGTAGGATATGGGATCCCATTGTTTTAAAATCAAAACATAACATAATTGTATTTAAAAGAGATTACATACTAAGTGCGGAAAAATACACATAAACCATAAATAAAGACTTCATCCTCGAAATCGCAACTCTCGACTCCTTGCATCCATTCCGCCTCAATACACATTCCCCAAGCATCCAAGAACCTTTCCCGCCACTATAGCTATTTTCCTGCACATATAAACATAAAAGGAATGAGCCTAATGCCCAGCAAGGAAAATCTAACATATAGCCATATACATAAAAATTCATAATGCAACATAAAAACATACTATAACACTTATGTCACATACATACTATAATGGCCATTATTACTTGGGGTCCCATAAATTAAACAAGTCATATGCCCATTAGATTAGTGGGGTCTTGCTAGCTAAGCAAGTCATGTGCTCATAATCTATTTGGGGCTTGTTAGTTATATAGGTCATATGCCCAAGTCTACAAGCATACTTAACATAGCATTTTTCATAACACATATTCATAAGATAACATATAAAAATCATATAACACATAAATCCTATCCTATTTTCCTTACCAAAATAACCGGGATATGAGAATTGATTTGGGACCTTGGAACACTCCTAAAAACCATTTATAATAGGATGAGTATATTGAAGAAAAGGGATGAAAGTGATGAAGGAACTATACTATCAAAATATACTTACCAAAAACCTTGTGCTCAAGAACTTAGATTTCCTAACCAAGAATAGGAATAAGGTTAGAATGAGTAGAAGACTGTGAGAACTTTAAAGAATATAATAAAGAAATGGACTAGAGTTTGGGATACCTTGAGTACTTCTATGATCAATCTAAACCTTGAACCGGAATGTGAATAGAACCTTACTTCCCAAGTGTTTGGTAAGCTTATAGTGATCAAGCTTATAATTCCCAACCCAAGTGTCTACACTCTCACACTAACCTAGCAACTTGCAGCCTCTGAACTTAGAGTAATAGATGAATAAATGGCTGGGTACTAGGTCCTATTTATAGAGTTTAGGAATGAAAAGATCTTCATTTAACTTGAATAAAATAATGGCTTTTTAAGTGAAAATAATTTGAATTATCGTTCAGCAGAGGCTGAAGACTCGTTCAGAAAGGTGCTGGACTTATCAAGAGGTTGAAGGTTTGAATGGAGAACGTTTTTGAAAACTTTCAAAAATATGCTGAAGGAGGAGATATATCGCCCCCTATAGGCGATATATCGCCTGGGCCATTATGCCCGAGGCAATCGTGCAACGTTTCGTGTTTTCCGCATCTTCGTATTGCGATATATCGCCCCCTATAGCTGCGATATATCGACATACGTTGAATATTTAAACACGAAACATTTTTAGCTTAATTTGAATTGAGTAAACAGCCTTGACTAAGCCCTCTAACGTTTTCAAAGCTGCTGACTGACCTTAGGGTATTCAAATTTTAACCTTAATAAATTTAATCCTCAAAATACTTAATCATTATTAAACATGCACATAACTTGTGCTATTATCTTATTGGTTCTTATCTAAACCTTATAGTATAATAATTATTACCCTCAATATCAGTCATATTAATCAAACCTTAGGTTAAAATTAATATTCCTAAACTATAGGTTAAACTTAGAAAATCTACAAGTACTACTATGAGTGTCCAAATAAATCCCGGTCTGAACCAAAAATCCACAGTCATAAAGATAATGCTATTATTACTATTATACTACTATCTAACTAGCTAAGTAAAGTTCTTTGGACTTTACAATTTTTACGTTAGAACCGGTCAAAATGGCCTACAGCACACCTTATGCAACTTTTGCATTTTTGGGCATTAGATCAGAATTTGGGAAATCCCAGATTCTGTCTTTGTTCATAATCTTCGGTAATGTTCTTTGGTGCCGACTCTTTGGCCTCGAGTGTTAGGAAAAATTGTTTTGCTTCAATGGAAATGATTATAATATTACAACTCTAAGCAATAATATTACAAATAAAATAGATTGATTAAATAAGGTTACAACTCTATAACTGAAAATTACAAATAAACAAAGAAAAGGAAGAAGATGACGATGAAGAAGAGAATAGTGAGAATACAACTCTAAGCAAAAGATTACAAGTAAAATAAAGTGTCTAGACCAAAAGAAAGATTACAACTCTTAAACAAAATATACAAGTAAATAGAACAAGAGAATAAGAAGAAAAGCAATAGAATAAAAAGAAGAACAGAAACACAAGCAAACTCTCACTTACACAACCTAAGTGAAGAGGGTTGGGGATCACCAACTTGAACAAGGTTTAAAACCTTTGTCCAAAAGCTTATTTTCCCCTAACTCAAGCACTAAGGGATCTCTCTCAGATATTGGAAAAGCTTTATGGAATTATCAAGCCTCAGGGTGTTTCTAGCCAAGTGCTCTAATGGATAGAAAAGTTGTGTCTTACAAGTGAGCTATAGGCTCCTATTTATAGAGTTTAGAGACACCCTTTGAATTTCAAATTCCACCAACCCTCGTGGCTGTTACCAATGTTTAATTGGATTAATATGGAATTAAAAAAGAGATTTGGGAGTTATTTGGGTTTTTTGAGCCGTTCAAACAAAGATTGAAAAAACTGAAAATTGGTCAGTTTTTGGCCTGTGGCCGTGGCCAGAGACAATAGTGGTCGTGGCCACTAGTCTCTGACCCACAGGCCGCGGCCACTGAATGTTGGTGGCCGCGGCCACCGACCAATTTCAGCACAAAAAATGTGTTGTTTTTTCAAACGGTTCCAAACCCTCCCAAATGATTTTGTAACTCCAAAACACATTATTGGGGTTAAAATCATATCTCTAACAGCCATATTACATATGGCTTTATGAAATTCATCTCAATATTGTGTAACAACAAATTTACACAATAAAGGGTAATATTTGGAAGTTACAAATTTGTAACACCAAATATGTTACATTATTTGGATATATCTCATATATCTAAATATTGTAACTCTCTATTATATGTTACAATATGTGATACACTTTGTCACATTTATTTAATCTAAAACATTATATTATAATATAATATAATATTACATTATATTATAAAATAATATAACATCGAGGACACCCCAAGTCCTTAGAAATTCTTTCTTCTCTTCTCTCCGAGCAGCAGTCTTAGGGTTTCTTGTGTTTTGACCCTCTTTTCTTCGGTCAAAATACTAACTGCTTGGTTTTTGTCTCAAATATTCGAGGAACTATGACTGCTACATGGACAAGTATTTTATCACTTAAATAAAGAGATCCTTGACTTGGCTCGAGAACACTGCGTACAACAAGATGGCGCGAGGGTAGAGGCACGAGAACTAGTTAGGGAACTGGTCGTCTATGTTGATGGCCTGGCAGCGGAAAGGCTAGCACTACCAGTTCAAAAGGGGTTGACCATGGAGGAAGTCAACTGAGCCCCTGTTCTACACCCCACTCAGTTGTACGAGGCTGAATGGTTTTATGCAAAGGAGTACCGCACCTTGCTCCGATACCTCGAGGCCTTGGAGGCCTTCATGAGGCATTATGCAATCGGGGAAATATGTCTGGTGCACTTTTGCTGGGAAATCTGAGAGGGCGCACCGCAGCGTGAGTGGTCTTGGTGCTTGGAGCCAAGCCCACTTGATGGCTGGGGCCACCCTACACCTGCATCAATATTTTGTGGTTTTCCTAAAGTTAGTAAGGATAACTCCCTTTCAACTCTCCCCCAATGCCTATCAGGTGCTTGTGGGGAAGTATATTCTGTATTGGAGGAGGAACTAGTTCGCACCTTCTCCGACGAAGTTCCTGTACTTCTACAGCTTCCGCACCACCCCGTGGAAGAAGGCCAATCGGGATGGGTACTATGCTTTGATAAAGTACGCCAACTCATCCTTCAACTATAAGGCTCCCCATCATAATGAGAACCATTCTTGGGACTACAAGGATGTCGTCTTTTTCACAAACAGGTTTCCGACCCATAATAACCTGACTATGATCCTTGACTTCTTCAGGGTTGGTGAGTATCTTCCCGACCATTTTATTTTTTATTTTCTTGATATCTTCATCCTCTATACTTAGTCATTCTTTTGAATAGGTCTTTTCTGTCAGACTCCATATGTCCAATTTTTTTAGGACCATCTCCAGGAGATGAAATCGCTTCCTGAGCAAGACTTGGAGCTCATCTTTTTGGTGACAGAGGGAAACCTCATCGGGTCGAGACTTCTTCGAGCCGAACAGAGAATCATCAATCTAGAGTTGAACAAGTACCATAAATCTCGGGATGGGCGCGCCCTAGAAATGTTGAATCAACAGTTGCATGAGGAGCGGCTGGAGAACATCCGGGCCACAGAAGCAGCTCCAGAAACCCGAGAAGACCAGGAGCTCATTGAGGAGCTACAAGCGGATTAGAGGTTTCTCATCTTGCCCCATGTTAATCTCCCCTTACTCTATACCATGCCACACACGTAGGGATGGGGTAAGTCCCAACATGTTTGGGCTTCTCCCACATTTTTCCATTGTAGCCAAGTTGTGCACCGGCATTGGACTAAGGAAGAGTTTCAGGATTACTTAGATCTGATAGACGTCTATCTTCACCGCCCAATGAGACAGTTACCTCCTCGGGGATTTATACCCATAGACCATGTGACATCCTTTAACTCCAACTGGTTTTGCCAATATGGCACCAAATTGAGTTGTGAGATGGGAGATAGGGATAGACACCTCCAATGCTTGCACCAAGGCATAACTTATGGTGAGCTTCTGAGAAGCCTTTAGTACTATTTTATGTTTTCATTTTGGAATTTGTGCTAACAATTCCTTTGTCCTTGCAGATCACATGAGGCTAGTTGATATTGCCCGATCAGCCTTAAGGATAGGAGCACCCCCAAGCATCTCGACTGTAGGAGAATTATCGCGCCCTTAGTAGGTACCTAACTCTTCCCCGCCAACTAAGAGGTAGAGGGCTTCCACTTCTTCTGTAGGGGTTCCTGCGATAGACTTGCCCCCAGTCTTGAAGGTTTCTTCCTCCTCCAAGGCTGGTGAAGAGGTCCAAGGCTCAGACGAACAGGAGTTGTGTAACGTGCCAAATTCCATATTGTGGCATATCGCCTTGATTAGGGGGCCAGGAGGGTAATAATTGGTTTATTATGTGATTATATGCATGATTATGTAAGTTGTATTATGATATGGTTGTATTTGCATGCATGTGGGCCTGTTTTTTATTACAAGGGTATTTTCGTCATTTTCACCCATTGATGGCATATTTGTATATTTGTGTGCATATATGTGATATATGAGTGAGACTACATTATTATGTGGATATATTTGAGATACTCGGCATGAGGCGATCCTAGGAAGCAAGTTAGCAATTTAATCATAACGTGGTCAAATACTTGGTTCGGGGTGAACCTAGGGGTAATTTGGTACTTAGTACATTACCGATTTTGAGCGGGTAATGGGAAATTATTTGATAATTATTTGAGGATTGGAAGTAACAGGAATTGTGAGACGTTAATTATGATTAATGGGACAATTGGCTAATGATAAGTTTTCCCTTGGGGCATCAAAAGATGTAGGTTTGACTAAGGAGTAAAATGGTCATTTTCTAGCCTAAGGGAGGATAAGTGCAGAATATAGTGGAATGAAACAATCAGAAACTCTCAGCTCTCTTCTCTGTCTCTTGATCACACACTCTCTCTCTTGGTTGAATTTTGGGGCAAAGCTAGAGAATTCAAAGCTTGGAGTTCTAGAGCTTGAGGTTTAGGATTGAATTGCAGCAACTAAAGGGATTCAATTCACAGCTGAGGTAAGTGATTTCAAACTCTGTTTTAGTTGGTATTTTGCTATGGTTTCGGTTGTTCTTAAGCTCAAAAGTTCAAGGTTTCAACTTGATATTTTGGCAGTGTTTGGTATGCGTTTAAGCTTGGGTTTTGTTGCTGGGATTGAAGTGTGATGTTTGGGATTGTTTGGTAATGATTTTGGGTGAGCTTTGGGCTGAGGTAAATAGGGATGGCTGGGTTCACAGGGTCACGCCGCGGTCCGTGCGAACCTCAGGGCCTAGGTGGGGGCTCTGTCTTGGTGGCATGTCGCGACCCTCAAGGGCAAGTCGCGGCCCGCCCTTGGACCCAGACAATGGGGCTGTCTATCTGGGAGGTGCGCCGCGACCCTTAGAGGCAAGTCGCGGCCCGCCTGGACATTTTTGGCGATCTTAGGTTTTAATGATAGGATTTCAAACCTAAAGGTTCAGGATCGATTCTACTACCCAGTTTAGTAGAATTCGATGTCTCGGAGGCTAGGACTCGGTCGGAAGCCTTTATTTGCTCATTTTTTTACGGGATTCTATATTTGGTTATGGCTAGGTTACTGCTAGGGGCTCAATATCAGGATCGTGCTCGAGGGTCATTCTGAATTAATTATATACTCGGACCTGAGGTAAGAAAACTGCACCCATTATGTGATGTAAATGATTAGGGCTTAGCCCGAATGTTGAATATAGTCTTGATTGGGCATTGGCCCTTGCAAATGCGCATGATTATGATTATGCATGTGAATGATTGATTAAAACATGTTGAATGTTTTGTATATGGATATTTGTTATATGATGAATGTTTGTTAACCTTATTTACTTGAGTAAAGCATTGACTTATTAGTCAAGGACGACAATAGCGCTGAGCGCTGGTCGTAAACCATTGACTTATGAGTCAAGGGCGGCAATAGCGCATTGAACGCTGGTTGTAAAGCATTGAATTATGAGTCAAAGGCGGAAATAGCATGCTGAGCGCTAGTCGATATGTTAGACCTAATCAGGAGAGCATTATACGCCTGTCCGACCCAATGGTCGTAGAAAAACCAAAGCGCTAGGTACGTTGGGCCAGCTCCAAGGCTGGTTATACAGAGGATAGGGTAATGAGCCGCGGGGTGAATTATTTGTCCTAGATCCTAGGGCGCTGAGTCCCAGAGTGACTTATTAGTCATGCACTTGGGCAATAGGCCCCAATATGATTCAGTTAATCATTTATTTAGGGCATTTGGTCCCATATGACACTGTAGTCATTTATATGAATGGTATGCATGCATGAGTAGGGTTATTACTGTTGGGCATGTTTATTATGATTTAGAAATACGTTAATCATTGCTTATGAGAATATTAAAATTTTCTTGCTGAGACTTGGCTCACGGGTGCTATATGGTGCAGGTAAAGGAAAAGAAAAGCTAGACCAGCCATGAGTTGGAGAGCTTAGGTGGCGATGTGTATGTATGCGGCCGCTTGACCACCACAACCAAGGTTTCTCAGAGGAACTAGGGTTTAACCCTATTTTTTCCGCTTAGGTCGGCAGGTTGTAACTTTTGAGTTGTAATGACCATTTTGGAACTGTAAACAACTTTGTAAACATTTAATGTGGGATCCCATGTACAGTTTAATGTTTTAACAAAACATCCATTCCTTTTAACCGAAATTTTTAACCTTGGACCTTTAATCAAATTTAGATGCACATTTATGGCCTAATGACTCATTTTACGAGTCAAGCACTATTTAAAATTCACAGTGTAACTGTCTTGGCTCACCAGGGCGTTACAAGTTGGCTTCTCGTCCCGATTCCCTGTATACCCTTAAAGATATGAGGGGTACCTGCTGGAGCAATACCAGGTAATGCTCCAGCATTTTGATGCGAGGGTTGCAAAGGGTAACAGACTCCTTCATGATATTGTGGAGGCCCTACGCAAACTGAAGCCTTCGAGAGAGCGACCAATCGTTCCTCCGATAAGTCAGGCTGAGCTAGAGACTCTTTTCTCCACCAAGCTAGGGGAAGTTGTTTCCCCTCTCGCAGCCTAGCTCCTCTAGGGGGTTAGCTCCATCATGTGCAAGTTGACCACCCATAGCTTTGTCGAGCTGGGTGATAACAACAAGGCCTCTCTCATTGCTTCATGTCGCTATGCCACTGTCCAGGTAAGTCACCACTTCTTAGGATCTTACTTTACTTACCTGCCACAATACTTGAATTAATTTTTCTTTTTATGCAGTATGCTTGGCTTGTCAACGCTTAGGCGATATCATTATGGAGAATTCATATGAACTCCAGTAGGCCCACGACAAGATAGCGGTTCTCAAGGAAAAGAATCGAGCCCCTCTAGAAGAGCTCACTCGCCTTCAGGCTGCCTTGGAAGCCGAGCAAAAACACTATCTAGAGCTTGAGGAGGCCGCCCTTAAGACTACTGAAGAGCTGCAAAAGGCCAAGAAGGATGCTAAGAAGGCAACGACGGAGGTTTCTCGGGGAATCTGAGAGATTTCCCAGCTTTAGGAGCAACTCAAGGAAGCCAACAGCAGAGCCGAGCTTGGCAAGAGAAAGGCCATCCAAGCTATGGAGATGAATAAGTCCTCTCACCATTAGGTGGACAAATTCAAGCAGGAAGTTGAGACAATTGCTGAGGACACCTTTTACATGCCCTGGTTTCATAATTCGAAGATGAGCTTGGACTTCACGAGAGAGCCCGAGAAGTAAAAACTCCTCTTCGAAGAACGTCTACAGGCAACCCAAACTACGAAGGTGGCTCAGACTATGCATCGCGAGGCCGGGAAGGCTCCATAAGTGGACCCAATCATTGACCTGGTGGAGAAGGTCCCGAAATGCCATTTGGCGTGACTCTCTTATTTAAGCCTGGGTGTCATAAACAATTTAAGCTTGAGCCCCTTAGCATTAACTTTTGTACTTTAAGTTTGGTACCACTATTACAATGTTTTTCTTTTAACTCAACGTAACGTAACTCACTAGAGTTCCAAGTCGAAGACTTAGGTCTTGTGCTCGAGTCTTGAAGACTCGAGTCATTATTGACTTCTCTTAGTACTTAGACAATTTTTAGGCATTTTGTGCTGCTCTGTAGGCTTGCGGTCCTCGAGAGTAACTTTAACGTGAGGTCAAATGGTACACTTGACGCTGCCCTACGTCCCCGAGTTCCAACAACTAAGTTAAGGGCCAACCTGCGGTACTTAGAGCTTGAGGATCTTCCTACAAGTGCCTAGACGCTTGTTCATTTAGTGTTTTTTCTTAGGCTCATGGTGTAACGTCCTACGTTTTCGGGTACCTTTAAACGACACGGGTCGGGATTTTTCCCCCGGGTTAAGAATATTATTTTAAATAATATTATATTTTGTTTGTAAGTATTCCATGAGTTATTGCTAGCCAAAATATGAATTTTGTGATTTTAAAAGTCAAGATAAGACTTTCGGTCCTGGACCGACACAAAAACCCTGATCGAGTAAAAATCTCGGAAAATAAAATGAAAAATCATGGAAATTATATTTTGGGCATAAAATACATTCATAAAAGTTAAAGTTTGGTCAAAAATAATAAACCTAAAGGAAAATGGAAATTTTAAGGCATTTTGTGTTAAATGCCTAATTTTGCCGAAATGGGGAATTTCATTCCATGAATGGACCTTAGGTTAAATTTTATTATGTGATTAATTAAATTAAATGTGAGAGACATTTAATTTAATTAATTAATGTTAAGTTTGGTGATTAAAACTTAATAAGAGTGAAAAAGGTGTCAAAAACCAATTTGGATTTTTCTTCTTATGAAACATTTATTAACCTTTATAAAAAAAAAGAAAAAAAGAAATGATCATATATATAGCAAGGGGTGGCCGGCCAAGTGATGTTTTGAAACCCCATTTATTAACTAATTGAGTTTAAATCCCATTTATTTAAAGGTTTGGGATATTGTCAAGTGGGTAAGTGGGAGTAAAACACTTGAGTGTTTTTAGGGTAAATTAGATAGTATAAACTCTTCCAACCCTCCCCAACCGACCACACCACTCTCTCTCATTCACTCATCTGATTTTTGAAGACCTCTCAAAGTGTTATCTCAATATTCAACCTCAAGAACACCAAGGAAACTTGGAGGCTAAGTCTTGGTCTAGGAAGTATTTTTCCCTAAGGTAAAGTTTCACTAATCTAGGCTTTTGTAAAGTTTTAAGCATAGAGTTTCAAATGGCTAATTAACTAAGTTGTTGGGGGAACTTGGTTAGGGTTTTTGAAAGGTTTTGAAGGAGTCAAAGCTTATAGGAAGGTCCAAACCTTAAGCAAGAACACCAAAGAGGTAAAAAGTTTACTTTTGATGATTTTGTTGTAGGGTTTTTAGTTTTAAGCATTATTTTGTATATTTAATGCTTAAAGTTTCTTGTTGGTGATGTAATAAGGTTATGGTAGTTGTTTAATAATTTTTATGATGCATGTGTATTGATTTTTGAAAATGGGAACCAAAACCCCCAAGGGTTTTGTAGGATACCCTAAAAAAAAACATGTTTTGAGCTGTGACTTCCAAGGGGTCAAGCAGCCACTGTATATTGTTTTTGTAAAATTAAATTGTACTGTGATGTTGTTGAGATTGAGTACATAAAATTGAGCTTTTGAAACACTAAAAAATGTTTAGAAATGAGTAAGTTATTCTATTTCAAAGTTTAGGTAAAAAAACTGTTTTTTCGTATTCTTATTTTCGGAACCAAGTTTGGACAGCCACTGTATAGGGAGAATGAACCCAGTTTTTTCTAAAATTTTGTGGACATATTTCTGGCATAACCTATTATTCCACTGTAAAATTTGGTAAGAAAATATTGAACGGTTTGAAAGTTATTAACTGTCAAAGTTTGGAAAAAAATAAGGACTTGAAAATAAGGTCATTTTGACCTCATTGTTGGAAAATGATTTCACCAATAAAAAATGCTCATTTTGACCTAAGATTTTACAAAGACCTAAATGGCATAACAAAAATGGAATTTGGAAATTTTGGTAACAATTGGGTAAGTAAATTTCAAGTTATGAGCTAACGAAGTATGTAGTTAAAAATGTGAAAAATAGGCTTTTCACACTTAGTGTAAAAATGAGATTTTGGAACATAAGGTAAAAAGTAAAATTTTGCTTATTTCAAGATATAAATTGGTAAGTCTTGAAATCATATTTTCACTAAAATTACCCCTTTGAGTTTAAATGAATTATTTTTATTAAAGAGTTTTTATTCTTTCTAAAAATAAGAGATTTAATTTATTAATAGTTAATAAATTAAAAGAGGGTTTAAAACCCTATATATTTGAGAAAATAATTAAATGAATTATTTTTCTAGTAAGTAAAATTGATTAATTGATTTTGGAAAATTAATTAGTCAAGATGGGAAATTTTTAACGGTTTTCCTAATTAAGACAAATTAGTCAATTTTCTTAGAACGATTTTTAGATATTAAAACCTTAAGAAAAATAAAAGGAAAATTTAAGAGTTTATTTTCTTTAAAAATAATTAAGGAATTTATTAGTATTTTCTGGATATAATACCGGCTAAAATCTTACATATTTTAACCGACTAGTCGAAAGTGCGGGTTAATAGCGATATCTTGAAAGAATAAGATTTTTAGCGGATTGTGGGAAAATACCATTGTGATACCCGAGCCTAGGTATCGAGACCTTAGGAAAGGCCTCCCCGAGACTTAGGGTTTAGTCTCGAATATTTTGTATGACTTTCCTTAATAGGTTTAAAACCAAATAAGGATTATAAATCCTTACAAATGACTTTTATTAAAATGACCAAACTGCCCAAAATAATAATAATGAATTATGAGTGCCATAATTAATCCGAGTATAATGTATGGATAACTACAGTATTGGCTAAGCGTAATTGGACTGAACGTTGGAGGGTGAAAACCTGCTGAGCGCTAAGGACTCCAAGTAAGTCAACTTATATTGTATGGCTGCAACATGAAATGATTATTGTCTTGTATGTTAGTATAAGGATACATGCACATATATAGGCTGTCATAGAATGTTGCTTAGAGACGTTAGTCTAGTGAGTGCTGATTTAGAAAATATGAATGGTAGATGTCCGTCATATCCTAGATGGTTGATCCCCGTCACACTGCTTGATTTTATTTATGTCCGGTTCATTGCCGCGACGAGTGGCCAGGAGATGAGGATAAGCTGGTTAAACCTAGGGGCGCCAAGATAAATGGGACCTAGGGGCCCTCATGCTTACTTAATCATTGGACGGTTAGAATCCGAGCAAGTGCTCTGATAAGTTATTCCCGGATAGCAGCCGTGAATATTGGCCATTCAGTGAGAGTGCCTAGAGATACTAGGGGTTGCCAAGATTGAGTGAGGCTGAACACCCTAGGGGCAACTGCTCACCATCACCACTGATTAACATAGAAGTCTCCGTAAAACCGTGTAAATTGGATTACACTCTTGTATAAGTAACGATGCCCTAGGTAACACGATAGTTACCATTGATGAGAATATTTATTGGCTAGATCTTAGTGTGGGGACTCAGTTCTCTTTTACAGATTAGCAATTATGTTGGAGGGCGCGTTACGCATGAATTGTTGGAAATTGTCGAGCGTTGGTCTCGAATTATGTTGTGATATAATATATCTGCTTGCTCTGGGATTTTCTGAGTGCAGGGATATAATTGTTGATAAGATATAGTTGTGATATAATATATCTGCTTGCTCTGGGATTTTCTGAGTGCAGGGATATAATTGTTGATAAGATATAGCTGCGATATAATATATCTGCTTGTTCTGGGATTTTTCTGAGTGCAGGATTTTTATCTAGTTATGAATTAATTTATCCTTGGTTATCAGGCATGACCATAAGTTTGCCAGGACGCTTTAGCGTTCTTGAAATTGATTGTGTAGGGTCCGGATGGGTCCGGCACCCTAATTCTCTATATGCTTTGTTTGAAAGTTTATCTTACTAAGCGTTTTCGCTTACCTAGTTGTTTCATGTTGTAGGTAAGTGCAAGGGCAAGGCAGAGCAGTGAGCGCTGGAGTCTTCCTTGCAAATGTACATGTGGACCGACCTTTTGGGAAGCCGTTTTATTTTTGGAAATGTTGTGTAATTTTCCTAAACTAGGCTCACTCTACTCTTTATAAAACATGTTTGTAACTAAATGTTAAGTATGGCCATACGACTTTTTAAAAAGTTTTTTTTCTATGGGTTTTTGAGACATTTTGTTAAATGAAAACATTTATATTTTAGCATCATCGAGTCTTGAAAATCTGGGTCGTTACACATGGTCCTAAGTGTAACTTTGATGCGGGGTCAAGTGAGGGCACTTGACTATCCTACACCTTCGAGTTTCAACGACTCGGGCATTCAGGAGGTCTGTTGCACTGTAGGGTTTTGTCTTAGTGCTCAACGCTTAGGACATTTAGTGTTGTCTTCCAGGCTCAATGTCCTTGAAAGTAACTTTAATGTATACAGTCTATTATCCATGATAACATACTGAGGCGCCTGGTAAAGCAGTGTAATGTCTTGGTTAGCCAAGACCATTACAATATGTGTTTAAAATGGTGCTTAACTCACTAAACAAGTCATTTGGACTTAAATGTGTAATTAAAAACTAAACCAAGGGTAGGTATTAAAAAATTTGGTCAAAGAAGTAATCATTTTTCATTAAAAGTGTTTAGTTTATACACAATATCCCAAACAATGTTTACAAACTAATAAAAGACAAATAAAATATAAACTATCCATCCTAAGCGACAATACAGGGTTCAACACTAGTTCCTCCCAAGAAATCCCGGTCGTGGTGGTCGAGAAGGCTGCATATGTACACACCACCCTTAAAGCTCTCTAACTCATGCCTGGTCCAACTTTCTCTTGCCCTTACCTACACTACATAGCACCTGTGAGCCAAGGCTCAACAAGAAAACTTAAATCAATAGATTCAAATAAGAAACAAAATATCAATCTTAGCATTAATAACCCTACTCAATCAAACACATAGTCCAATTTAACCAACCAATGAGTTAGACAAGTGCAGACTGAACTTCTAATTATTTAGGTGGCGTTCGGACCACACAAGTGCATATTGCACTCCCAGGTTCCTAGCCAAAATGGCCTACGTTTCACACGCTTGTTGTCGACCCCGGCTCTCTTAGGCCGAGCTTTTAGATCTTTTTTCTGACCCAACTCTCTTAGGCCGAGTTTTTAGATCTTATTGCCGACCTTGGCTCTCTTAGGCTGAGTTTTCGGATCTTATATAATCAAACATACAGTTTTCCTATCACACAATCAGATACAGCGTATACAAGCATGCCTAATTATGTAATCACAGGCATAATTGTAATCATATTCATTAATAGGGGCCCAAGCCCCGATTACAACTAGGGTACAGTTTTCTTACCTCGAGTCCCGAGCAGATGGCGTATGGCGATCCTTACTCCCGAGCCCTAACGGTATAACCTAGTCACAACACAATAATGGACAACCATCAAGCACTAGACTATTTAAAATCTTCAGGGTTAATTGTTAGCCTCCGTGATTTTGAATTTTACTAAACTGGGTAGTAGAACCCTTCCCAAGCCATTAGGTTTGAGTTTCTGAGCTTAAAAACCCCATTTGGCCAAAATCCTCAATTTGAGTCGCGGTGCCCCCACAAGCGTCGCGACCCTCTACAAGTTAGAGTGAAATTTTCCTTAATTCCCTAGACACGCACCACGACATAACCCACCCAGCACCGCGGCGCTAAGGCAGTTCAGAGAACCACCCCTAGCCCCTAAGTTCATTTGGGCCACGACACTCCAAGAACAGCACCACTGCACGACCCCGCGAACCCATATATTCTGGGTTTTTCCTGCGTTTTCTCCAAGCCAAAATCTCTCCAAACCCAACGTTGTGCCAAAGTCCCAATTGAGTCTAGGAATCTCAATAACACAACATTAGCAACATAAACACCCCAAAAAAACTAAATGAAATCCTTACCAAAATTCAAAATCAAAACTAAAGTTTAAACCCTAGCCAAAAACTTAAACTGTAGCATCCCAAACTACCTAACAAGGCTTAGGGTCTTGATTAGGGAGCCAGAATGGCAAATTATGGAAATTATGTGTTCATGTGATATATATGTGTATCATTGTATGATTATGTGAGTTATATTATAATATGACTAGATATGCATGCTTAGGTGTATTAAATATGTGGGCCCGTTTCTTATCAGAAGGGCAATTTTCGTAATTTGGCCCATTGTGAATATATTTAGCATATATGTGATATATGTGTGGGACCACATTATTATGTGGATATACTTGGGTTACTTGACACAAGGCGATCCTAGGAAGCAAGTTAGTGGGAAAGTCACAACGGGACCAATACTTGACTCGGGGTGAGTCAAGGGGTATTTTGGGTATTTAGCACATTACCGGGATATTGGGTAATTGGAATAAATATTTGAGGATATATTCAGAGTTAGTGAGCTTAGGAGGGAGTTCTAGGAATTTTGATTATTTTACCCTCAGGGATGTTTTTGGGTACCCCGAACCTTGGGTTTTGCTTAAGGTTATTTGAGCTCGAAGTAACCTGACAGAAATAGAAAACATGTTCAACATTCTCGTTCTCTGTCCCGTTCTCTCATTTGACTCTCGTTAGCATTTTCGAACGAAACTCGAGTTTTAGAGCTCGGATTCAAGCGAGGTTAGAGTCATAACGATTCTAGGGAAGATTAGCTTGATTGCGGGAGGATTTAGCTAGAAAATAACTTAATCAGAGGTAATTTAAGCTTTAAGTTTTTGAGTTTCTGTTTCCATAAGTTTTGATTTGGATTTTATGGTTTGGTGAGTTTGTAATCCATCTGATTGTGAGTTTTTTGCCTGGGACGTTCTGGGGATGTTTTGAGATTGAATAGTGGGTTTGGTACGGTTTTGGGGTGAGTTTTGGGAAGAATTGGATAAGAGAAAGCTGGGTTCGTAGGAGTCTAGGCGGTTTCCTGAAGCAGGGTCGGGCCGCGGTGCAACCCAGGTAGGCCGAACATGTATACGCCGCTCCATGCCCTCTAACTCATGCTTAGTCGGCTTTTCCTTTGCCCTTACCTGCACCATAGAGCACCCGTGAGGCAAGGCCCAGCAAGAAAACTTCACACATAGCATATGACAATTCAATTCAGTAAATGCACAACTTTAAACAGAGAACATACTATTCACATAACGACCTATACCGACCTAGGTGCTTTACCAGGCATTGGGTTCATGGTCTTCACCGAATGGGTTAGTACAACACCCTAGATGGCCATGCCATGGTGGCTTGCATTCAGCAAGCTTGTTACTGTTCGACCTGCATTCAGCATGCTTATCGTTGTTCCCAACCTTCGTCGATCCCGACCTTCGCCGATCAATCATAACTATGCAAACATAGCATAATAACTAATCGGGCCATGCCCTGCTCTACGGGCACAAATAGTTTTCTTACCTGTGTCCCGAGCAAACTGTCTAGTGTGATCCCGAGCACGATCCCCTAATCTCGAGTCTTGGCAATAAAGCCTAGTCACAACGCAATAATAATAAACTTCCATCACGCCCTAAACCAATTAAGAACTTTAGAATAGTATTCTAGCCTCTGGGACCTCGAATTCTACTAAACCGAGTAGTAGAATCCTTCCCAAGTCCTCAAGTTTGGGTTCCCAAGCTTGTTTTGGCCATTATTCTCTATTTGAGTCGCTGCCCAGCCCCTTGGGGCCATGGAGGGCTACAAGTCAGAGAGCCTTGGGGCTTTCTTCTGGGGACACGGGTCGCGGCGCTCCTGTTGGAAAAACAATCAGAGTGCACAACGAATTGGCATGGTGGGCTCAGTTTATAAACAACAAATTTTTTTCCATCTCTCATATAAACAGTTTATATGTTCAAGAATACATCCATACAAGAAACATTAATATGCAATATCATTAATCATACTACATATATATGGGGTCCATAACACAAAAGGGTCCTCACCTTCAGGCTCAAAGGTTACCATTTTCCTTCTGCAATCCGTGGTTGCTCCATACTTCACCAACCAATCCATACCCAAGATTGTGTCAAAGTCAGTCATAACCAACTCTATCAAATCAACCGATAACTCTCTGCCCTCCACTATCACTGGCAATGATTTGACCCATCTTCTGGTTACTACTAACTCCCAAGTGGGTAATAAGGTCCTGAACCCCACAGCATAATAATCACATGATCTACACAGTCTATCAATAATTCTACTAACAACAAAAGAATGCGTAGCCCCAGAATCAATCAAAACAATATAAGGGGTTCCAGCACTAAAAAGATGACCTGTAACTATTGAGGGACAAGCCTCAGCTTCTGCCTGTGTTAACGCAAACACTCGAGTTAGGGTCAAGCTGTCCTCCTTTCTTGGTTCTTCCTTTCTTGCTCTTGGGCAATCCTTTCTCAAATGTCCTGCTACCCCACATAAAAAGCAGGCTCTTGCTCGACACTCTCCTAAATGGCACCTCTTGCATCTAGGGCACTTAGGAAAAGTCCTTTAGACCTCACTGTCACCCTGGCGGCCCATTGTAATAGCACGTGGTCTCCTTTTAGGGCCTGGAGCTGGGAAGGCATCAGGAGCCACTGGGGCCTCCGGCCCTACTTGAATCCATAAATGGAGGTCCCACCCTCCTAAAGTCTCTTCTGGCTGCGTTATCCCGCCAGATCTTGTCCTCTGCGCTCTCAACTGTGAGCACCTTCTCAACCCCCTGTGCATAAGTAGTCACTCCAGGCACAATGGTAATACGAACATCACGGACTATCCTAGGCTGTAGCCCCTGAAGAAACCTCTCTCTTCTGGTTCCATCAGTGGGCACCAGTTCCCCTACAAACTTTGCTATTCTGTCAAACTTTAAAGAATATTCAGTCACTGACAAACTTCTCTGAAATGGATTGCTGAACTCTTTAGCTTTTCCAGCCATGATAGCATCATTATAGTACTTTTCATTGAACATAGTCTGAAACTCTTCCCAACTCAGGGCATTAACATTTCTGGTCTAGGATATCACTTCCCACCAAATTCAAGCATCCTCCCGAAACATATATATTGCACAAGCCACCCTCTCATTACCAAACACCCTCATAAAGTCTAGGATGATGGTAACCATGCTCATCCACTGCTCAGCCTTGGCTGGATCTACACTACCCTAAAAAACTGGAGGGTGTTATTTCCTGAACCTTTCATAAAGAGGTTCCCATTTATTCCCAACCTCTGGTGGGTGCTCAACTGTTGGCACCGTCACAGGTGGTGCCTCTGGTAAAATGTTACCTGTAGGAACCTCCTATTGTCTCAGGAGGCGTATTTCTTCTTCCTGTCTCATTACCATGGCTTGCAAATCAACAAGCAACTGCTGCCATTTTTTCAGAAGCTGGCTAAGGAGTCTGACCCTGTCTGTCATTCTGGCCCTGATCTTCCTGGCCAGCTACTGAATCTACCTATCTTGGAAGCATACTTTCAACTTTTACCTTGATGCAATAATCAATGCGGCCAGTTAGGTAGTGATAACTAAATGTAACACCCTGGTTACTCCAAGAAAATTACTGTGAACTTTGAACCGTGTTTAACTCGATAATCGAGTTCTTTGGTTATAAACGTGCATCTAGGTGTTATTAATAGGTTAAGGTGAAAAACCAATCAAAAGGAAAGGATATACTTTATTTAAAACATAAGATTGCTCATGGGCCCATAAAAACATTTACAGTTATTTACAATCCAAAATGGTCATTACAGTTTAAAATTTACAACCTGCCGACCTAAGCGGCAAAAAAAAAGGGTAAACCCCCTAGTTCCTCTGAGAAACTCCTTGGCCGTGGTGGTCAAGCGGTCGCATATGTACGCATCACCACCTAAGCTCTCCACTCAAGGATGGGTGAGTTTTTCTTTCCCTTTACCTACACCACATAGCACCCATGAGCCAAAGCCCAACAAGAAAACTCAATATTGCATGTATATAATATCAAATGATGATCTTGATAATCATACAGAGCTTAAAGCCCTGAACAGATGAGTGAATATCACTTTGTGGTTACGTTAACCATGAAGGAGCGTATTGCTCTAATCATATGAGTGATTTAACACTTGAGGTTCTTTTAACCATAATGAGTGACTGACAAGCAAGTCACTATGGGGCTCAGCACCCACAGCCATGTGACAATCCAGTCACCTGGACCTTCTAGCCCTGGCTCCAATCAAATGAGTGACTGTTGGGTAAGTCACTTCGGGCTTAACACCCATAGCCATGTGACGAAGCAGTCACCTGGGTTCTCTGGCCCTGTCTCTAAGTGACTAACCATAGGCTAGACAAGTGATTATAGTTTTCATCAAACTTGAGGTCGGTCTGGAATTAATGCTAATTTGAGTCATTCAATGCAGATGTCGATTAGATCTAATCTTTATTGGCTTGCGTTAAACACGCTAAGACCGTTCTTGACTTATTAGTCAATACCACTTGACTTATTAGTCAATACCAGGTGACCAGTGCTCAGTACTACTGTCGAACTTGACCAGTGAGTCGTAGCTTCACAGTTAATACTACACCATTTCCAATTCTGACTATTTAGTCAGTGTCGTGCACAAGTGAGAAAGATTTGCTAAACACTCAACATGCCTCAATAATAATCATGCATGTCACATATGGGGTGCAGTTTTCTTACCTCTAGTTCGAGCGAGAAATAGTAACAGAACGACCCTGGAGAATGATCAACCTTTTGATTTCCTTAGCGGTTACCTAATCATAACCAATTAACCTAAACCTCACTCCTGGGACCCCGAATTGTACCCAAACGGTGAGTAGATTCGATCCCGAGCCTTAAAGATTAAAACCCCGAGCCAAAAACCCTTAAAAATGCCCAAAACCAAAATCTGATGAAGTAGGGTAGCGCTGTAGCGCTACCCCCCTAGTACCCCAACGCACAAGTCAGCATGAAATCCTCCCTGAGTAGCGATATAGCGCCCACTTGTGGGCACTATAGCACTACACACAGCCAGAAATGGCCCTAAAACTTCCCCCTTCGACTCCACCATTTCCAACCTGAACTAAAAGCTTCCAAACCTCATTTTAAATTCCAAATGAGCCCAAAAACCATCTACACATTTCCTAGGCATCACAACCCAAGTAACCTTAGCCAAAAACTCCCATCAATTCCCTTTAACCAATCTAGACAACTAAGCTGAAAACCAAACGAAAAATAGGGCAAAGCTAGAGTTTTCATGGCTGGAAACTTACCTCAAGCTCAGTTTAGGATCCTCTTCAATGGTGGAACACAATCCTAAGCCCTCAAGATCCACTTCCCTAGCTTGAATCTTTAAGAACAACTCAAAAATCCAAAGGAAAAAGGAGAAGAAAAGATGTACGGGAGGAATGTTTTCTATGCTCTGTTTTAGCCAACTTCTACAGCCTTCAATAGCTTATATCAATGTTAAGGTGAAATGACCTTTTTGCCCCTAGGTCATTTAAAGTTTTCTAAAGGCTCCCAAGGGTAAAATCGTCATTTCCCGCCTATTTCGTCATAGCTTGTTTCTTCAAATTAAGGTCAAAAATTGAAAGAAAGAAGGAGGAGAAATGGTGTACGGGAGAGGTGTTTTGATACTATGTTTCTTGAAAGTTCTACAACCTTCAATGGCTTATACCAATCCTAGGGGTGAAAAGACTAAAATGCCCATAGGTCAAATAAAGGTTTCTAAAGGCTCCCAAGGGTAGAACCGTCATTTCCCGCTTATTTCGTTAATCATAATTAACACCCTCTAATTCTCGCTATTCTCAAATACCAATAATTCATATCTCGTTACCCTATAATTCCCGACAATGCTCTAATCACCAAAATATCCTGAGACTCACCCCGAGCCTCGAACTTAATCCCGTTATGACTAAACCGCTAATTAATACTCAAAGATCGCCTCATGCTGAATAGCTCGAACAAATCCACATTATAATGTGGCCTCAACAATAGATCACCGACATGCATACAAATATACAATTATGCCCTCAACATGCCAAATTACCAAAATACCCCTGTGATGAAATGTGGACCCACATGCATGCATTATCATATTATAATATAATTCACATAAACATGCATATAATAGTTTAATGGCATAATAAATCAATTATGGCCCTCCCGACCTGCTAATCCAACCATTAAACCACATTAGGGATTTTGGGGCATTACACCATGGCTTCCTTCCCATCTTGTTTAGTAACTTCCTCCTCTATCAAACTTAACTGAAGAGGGTTTCTACTACCTTCTTCTCATCCACTAGACTCTCTACCACATCCACAGAAAACAGCTATCACTGGCCCCAGAGTAAGTCATAGCCCTGAGTACATTGAAAACAACTTCCTCACCTTGTACTCTCGGCTTCAACTCACCTTTCTGCACATCAATCAAAGCTTGTCCTGTTGCCAAGAATGGTCTACCCAGGATGAGTGGAACGTTTGTATCCTCCTCCATATCAAGTACAATAAAATTTGCTGTAAAGATAAACTTGTCCACTTTCACTAGGACATCTTCTATTATACCTCGAGGATGTGCTAATGAACAGTCTGCCAATTGTAATGTCACCATGGTAGGCCTTGCTTCCCCCAGCTTTAATCTTCTGAAAACTGAAAGCGGCATCAGATTAATGCTTTCTCCCAAATCACATAGAGCATTCATGCTCTCAATATTCCTATGGTGCAAGGTATAGTAAAACTCCCAGGATCTCTCAACTTCTGAGGGAGTTTCCTTTGCAGAATAGCGCTACACTCTTCAGTTAATGCCACAGTTTCATATTCTCCTATTTTTCTCTTCTTAGACAAGATGTCTTTCATGAATTTCACGTAACTGGGCATTTTCTCTAGAGCCTCCGCAAATGGAATGTTGATATGCAGTTTCTTGAATACTTCCAAAAATTTCGAAAACTGCTTATCTAAGTTGTTCTTGCAGAGCCTTTGAGGATAGGGAACCTTCATATGATGATCAATATTGACTGGCGGTGTAGCTTCCTTGACTGGTAGGTCTTCAGTAACCTTGTCCCCATCTTGCTTCTGATCCAATGTGCCCTATGCCTATTGATCCTGACCTTTGTCTTCAACTGACTATTCTAAGCTTGGCCTGTCGTACCTCTTTCCACTTCTCAATGTAATAGCTTGACATTGCTCTTTTGGGTCAACCTCAGTTGTGCTGGGCAAATTACCTTGAGCATGGTTGGTCATAAGAGTAGCCAGTTGCCCTATCTGAGTCTCCAAGTTTCTGATAGAAGACCGAGTCTCAGCCATGAATTGGTTTAGAACATCAGACTGAGCATCACGGGGGTTGCCATTGTGCTTCCTTGCAACTGTTTAGTCAAAGCCTCAACTTGAGCAGTTAACTTAGATATTGCATCAATCTCATGCAAACCAGCCACTTTCTTCGAGTTACCTCTCTCACTTTGCCACTATTGATTATTAATGGCCATTTCTTCTAACAAATCATACGCCTCATTGATGCTCTTCCTCATAAATACCCCACCAGCTACTGCATCAATGAGTGTGCGGTTGGTACCACACAACCCATTATAAAAGTTATGGACTAACATCCATCTCTCTATCACATGATGCAGGCACTTCCTTATCAGGTCTTTAAATCTCTCCCACGCCTCATATAAAGATTTATTATCCAGCTGGTAGAAATTGTTGATCTCCCCCCTCAGCATAGCTGCCTTAGCTGGGGGAAAGAACTTGGAGAGAAACTTCAGTGCAAGATCATTCCATGTATTGATTGAGTTAGGTGGCAAAGATACCAACCAACTCTTGGCTCGCTCCCTTAGAGAACATGGATATAATCTGAGTATGTTTGCATCATCACTAACTCCATTCATCTTGAATGTCTGATAGAGCTCAACAAAGTTAGCAAGAAGCATGTTTGGGTCTTCAGTTGGTAATCCCCTAAACTGAATAGTGGATTGAACCATTTGCAAAATGACAGGTTTTATCTCAAAATTGTTGGCATCTACAATGGGTGGTCTCATGCAAGACTGAACCCCTGCAATGGTGGGCAATACATAATCACTCAAGCTTTTGGCTGGTTGATTCTGGCCATTAGCTTGGTCTTCAACAGCACCCCCATTATTACCATTTATTGGATCCGCCATTTCTATTTCAACCTTTCTTTCAGTTTCAGCTCTTCTTTCCAATTTCTTGCTCTTTTTGTTCAATCTACAGGTCTTCTCTATTTCAGGATCAACAGGCACTCTTGCAGCAAGTCCTAGACGTCACATAAACTACCTGTACCTAAGATGAGAAAAATTTAGACAATGACAGAATTAAGGAAATTGAAAAGAAATACCAAATTAGAATAAAATTCAATTATTTCAATATTAGCTAACGCAGTCCCCGGCAACGATGCCAAAAACTTGTTGCAAAAATTCAACACGCAAGTATACGTATCGTTTCCCAAGTAATAACGCACGTGAGTGAGATCGTTCCCACAAGGACTGTAGCTAATTACCAATTAAATTGAATCTATAGTTCTATTTGGCAAATGAAAATTTGTTTGGAGACTAATTTAATTAAGCAAGGAAATAAAACTAGACAAATAACAATATTCAATCAAGAGATGGAAATTAGGGAAAATTAATTTCAATTATTTATTTCAATAATGCACAATAATATTCCTTCTTCTTCTTCTAAAGAGATGGCAGATTATAAAATTACCAATATTCATATTAAGACATAAAGGTACTAAATGGCAAGGTAAAATACTGCATTTCTGAGATAAATTACACAAGCAATAAGCATTAAGCAATAATCTAAAGCCGCAAATGCTACACAAATACTTTCGTTTTGTATCAAAACTTATGTTTATTCAATTAGAGCATTCCTAATATTCACTTTTCATATTTCATATTAGAATCATAGATCATGTAAAAGATGGCCAATCTAAAACATGTATTGAGCACAAATATGAATAAATCACATATCAATAGAAGAAAGAAAAATATCAAAATTGCATTAATCCATAGATAATCTCAGACAATCTCCATTAAAATCCCTAAATTGGAGTTTAGTTCATAATCTCCATTAACATGTTCTTAACTGATTCAAAAACAAACATAATCAAAAGCAGAAAAATAATGAGAGAAGAGAAGAAACTAGTTTAGGATTGTCACGATTCGCCAATGTCTGCTCCAATCTTCTTTTTCTAAGGTTAGAGTAGTCTGAATCTCTTCAAATTGCGATTTCCCCTATTAAAAATGAAAACCTCCTCCTTTCTCTCCTAAAAAAGATGAAATTACCCTTAAAATTTTTGACACATACGGACGGCAGTGCCGCAGCTATAGAACAATTGAGAAATTTCAAACTTTCTGTAAAGGGGCTCGCCACGGCCGTAATACACCTTAGCGGCGCGGCTCCAAAAGGCTGCGCTGCGGCCCTAATTCAAAATTCAGGTTAACACGCTTTCGGTTCTGGTTTAGCACTCCATCTCCACTTTTCACTCCAATTGCCCAATTACTGTGCATAAACCTGAAATCAAGAATAACAAGCATAAATCCACTCCAAAATCGTGCAAACCAAAGAAGAAAACAGTGATCGAAACACTTAAAAAGTAGGATAAAACTAGCTTAACAACACTGTTCCTCTATTGGATACTATGGTCTTAGGGATTCCATGTAGTCGTACTATTTCTCGGACATAAATGTCTGCGTACTGATCCGCTGTGTACGTAGTCTTGACAGGCAGGAAGTGAGCTGACTTGGTTAGTCTATCTATTACTAACCAAGCCGAGTCATGCTGCTTATTTGTTCATGGTAGTCCTGTCACGAAATCCATGACTATGTCTTCCCACTTCCATTCTGGAATACTAAACGGTTGCAATAAGCCTGCAGGCCGCTGATGTTCTGCTTTCACTTGCTGGCATACTAAGCATTTAGACACATATTCTGCTACGTCTTTATTCATTCCTGGCCACCAATACAATGCCTTAAGGTTGTGAGTCATCTTGGTCGACCCTGGGTGAACGGAGTATGGAGTATTGTGTGCCTTTTTTAAAACCTTCATCTTAATTCCATAGTCATCCGGCACACATACGTGACCTTTATATCTCAAGAACCCCTGTCCTAATAAAGAGAAATCTGTGGCCTTGCCTTCTTTGACCACAGCTATGTGAGATACTAATGTGTCATCATGCCCTTGCACGATCTAGATATCTTCTAACAGATTTGACTGGATGAACAAATTAGCCAGTTTACCAATGACTACTTCTATTCCGACATTGATCAACTCTTACTGAAGCGACTTTTCTATTCCGGATATTACTGCTAGATTCCCGTAACTCTTTCTGCTTAGCACATCAGCAACTACGTTTGCTTTCCCCGGGTGGTATAGGATTTCGCAGTCATAATCCTTTACTAGTTCTAACCACCTGCGCTGCCTCATGTTGAGCTCGTTTTGCGTGAAGAAATACTTTATGCTCTTGTGGTTCGTATAAATCTCACACTGTTCGCCATATAGATAGTGGCGCCAGATTTTCAATGCGAAGACCACCGCTGCCAACTCCATATCGTGCATTGGATAGCGTTGCTCGTATTCCTACAGCTGCCTTGAGGCGTAGGCTATCTGTAACGCCCTAAACTCCAGGGACCATTACGATGTGCATTTTAAACAGTGCTAAACTCCCTAATCGAGTCATTTGGCCATAATCATGTAACTAAGTATGATTAGCGATTTAGGGTTTAAATTTTGGTTAAGATTTAACGTTTTACGAAAACGTTTACTGTATACATTGAGATTCCAAAAATATAATTTAAAGGTTAATTACAACAAAATATTTACAACCAGTTGACCTAAGCGGCAAAATAGGGTTTAACCCTAGTTCCTCTTTCAACCCTCAGTCGTGGTGGTTGAGCAACCGCATATGTACACATCGTCACCTAAGCTCTCCAACCCAAGGATGGTCCAACTTTCTTTTGCCTTTACCTGCACCACATAGCACCCGTGCACCGAAGCCCAGCACGAAAACTAAATATGCTCATGAACAGTAATAACATGTCATCAAATCATAATGTGCATGCCAAGCAATAATAACCTTAATCACGCATGCAAATAAGTTAGAATAATAATGGTTGTGGGCCCTGCCCTACTGTATGGATGACTATCAAGTCAATCCTAAACAGATGAGTTATTAACACTTGAGGTTCTGATAACCATGCTGGGGCTTATAGCCCTAATCAAATGAGTGACTGAGGAGTAAGTCACTAACATGGGATTTGCACCCATAGATGAGTGACTGATAAGCAAGTCACTAACATGGGATCTGCACCCTTAGATGAGTGATTGATAAGCAAGTCACTAACATGAATCAAATGAGTGACCATGAAGTCACTAGTGTGGGTTCCGTACCCTTAGCCATGTGACGATACGGTCACTTGGGCCTTCTGGTCCTGTCTCTGAGTGACTAGTCATTGAACTATACAAGCACTTAGTTTTCATCGAAATTGAGGTCGGTCCAGAATTAATGCTCATGATGAGTCATTCAATGTAGATTTTGATTAGATCTAATCTTTCCAACTCTGCGTTCATGACGCTTATGTCGCTCTTAACTATTAGGTCAATAACACACGACCAATACTCAGTACCACTGTCGAACTTGACTAGTAAGTCACAGCTTCACAGCCAATTCTGACACCATTGTCGATTCTGACTAGTAAGTTAGTGCCACGCACAAGTAAGCAATGCTACCAGGCATATATCATATGTCAAATATCTTAATGTAGAGCATTCAACATGCTTACTTAACAATTGCTAGCATAATTACATTCAGCATGCTTACTTAACAATTGCTAGCATAATTAGGATCATGCACAAACACAGAGACTCAAGCTCTGATCAATCTCGTATTCAACATTCATGGCATGACCTAACCACATGTTTCTCGTGCATCACATACTGGGTGCAGTTTTCTTACCTCTGGTTCGAGCGAGAAATAGCAAATGAGCGACCCTTGAGAACGATCGATCCTTTAATCCCTTAGCGGTCACCTAGTCATAACCAAATATGGGATTCCATCAATAAAATCAGTCACAAAAGATTCCTGAACCAAAACCTAGCCTCCGGGACATCGAATCCTACTAAACCGGGTAGTAGGAACGATCCTGAGGCCTAAGGTTTGATTCCCCAAGCCAAAAACTCAATTTTGGTCAAAAATGCTCTTAAGGTTCGCGGCCCTACATCCACCATGCCGCGGCCCACCTCCCAAACAGAGGCGCCAGCCTCAAGCTCCTGCACCCTATGTCGCGGCATGCCTCCCAAGCGCCGCGGACCTACCTAGCCATCAGCCAAAAACCCATGTTTTCTCCCATCAAAACCTCATTTTTTTCCCTCTTTTAATCCTTCCAAAACTTACTCAAACATCTCCAAATCCAAACCAAGCATCCCCACAACACAATCAACATTCCCACAACAAAACCCAAGCTTTGAACCACCAAAAACCACACCAATTACTCAATTCTATAATCGAAAGTTCTAACTCAAAACTAACTTCAAAATAGAGTAAAAACCAGAAATTTCATGGCTGAATCTTACCTCAAGCTCAAGATTAAACCCTCTTCAATGGTTGAACACAAGCCTAGAACCTCAAGCCTTGATTCCCACACTTGAATCCTCAAAATTAGCTTCAAAATTCAAGAAGAAAATGATGAACGGATGAAGAGGAAGAAGGAGATGCTCTGTTTTTGCTTAACTTTCCACATCCTTCTCAAAGTTATATCTATCCTTAGGGAGAAAAGACCTAAATGCCCCTAGGCTTATCTTCTTTCCTTAACAGCCCTAAGGGCAAAATTGTACTTTCCCATCTAATCCTGCTAATCATAATTAACGTCCTCCAATTCCCATTACACCCAATATTCTCAAATGCTAATAAATCACATCCCATTACCCTTTAATTCCCAGCAATGTTCTAATCACCAAATTACCCCAAGACTCACCCCGAGCCCCGAAACTAACCCCGTTATGACCAGACCAATAACTTGCATTCAAAGATCGTCTCATGCCGAATGGCTCAAAAAAAATCCACATATAATGTGGTATTATTCATAATTCACCCACATGCATGAAAATGCACAATTACGCCCTCAACGGGCCAAATTACTAAAATGCCCTTATAATTAAAAATGGACCCATATGCATGCATTTATCATCATATCATAATATAATTCACATAAACATGCATATAATCATTTAATAATATAATAAATCAATTATAGCCCTCCTGGCCTCCTAATCAAGGTCCTAAACCTTATAAGGGGTTTTGGGGCATTACACTATCACTTTGTCATTCTGCATCATCACACAACCCAAACCTTGCTTCGACGTATCACAGTAGACTACAAACTTGTCGTTGGGTGTTGGTACACAAAGTACTGGTGCTGTGCATAGCTTATCCTTAAGCAACTTGAAGCTCTCTTCACACTTATTGGTCCAGTTGAACCTTTGTTGTTTCCGGGTCAAGTTGGTAAGCGGAGTGGCTATCTTAGAAAAGCCTTCTAAAAACCTCCAATAGTAGCCTGCTAGCCTGAGAAAGCTTCTAACCTCCGACACATTCTTAGGTTTTAGCCAATCCTTCACAGCCTCTACCTTGTCTGGGTCTACTGCAACTCCGTCTTTGGATACTATGTGGCCGAGGAATGCTACTTGCGCAAGCCAAAATTCACACTTCTTGAACTTGGCATAAAGTTGAAGCTCCTTCAGTCGCAACATGGTCATTCTTAAATGTTTCTCGTGCTCGACTTCGTCCTTGGAGTACACCAAAATATCGTCGATGAACACTATGATGAATTTGTCCAAGTAATCCTTGAAGACCCGATTCATTAAATCCATAAATACGGCTGGAGCATTGGTAAGACCAAAAGACATAACTAAAAACTTGTAATGTCCATAACGAGTTCTAAAGGCTATCTTAGGAATATCTTCTTCCCGTACCTTGAGCTGGTGATACCCGGACCGTAGATCAATCTTTGAAAACACACTTGCTCCTTACAGTTAATCAAACAAGTCGTCGATCCGGGGTAGCGAGTATTTATTCTTAATTGTCACCTTCTTCATCTCGCGGTATTCTATACACATCCTCATGTTTTCGTCCTTCTTCTTCACAAATAGAACCGGTGCTCCCCATGGTGAATGGATTGGTCTAATGAAACCCAAGTCTAAGAGTTCTTCTAACTGCGTTTTTAAATCCTTGAGTTCCATAGGTACCATCCGATATGGTGCCTTCGAGATAGGATCGGTTCCTGGTACTAGTTCGACTGTGAAGTCCATTTCCCGAGTCGGCTGCAACCTTGGTAGGTCATCAGGAAATACTTATGGGAATTCCTTTATAATGCAGACGTCTCCAACCTTTAGTGGTGTCTCCTTTACCACATCTGTGACGATGACTAAGAATGCGTGACATCCTTTCTCTATCATCCTCTGAGCTTTGAGAGATGAAATAAGTGATGTTCATAGTCCTGAAACTTTTCCCATAAAGCATAGTGTCTGACCGTCAAGAGTTTCGAACATCATTTTCGTGTGTCTACAATCGATGGTTGCACCATGCCTTGCTAGTCAATCCATGCCCAGTATCACATCGAAGTCTTTGATCTCTAGATCTATCAAGTCTCCTTCTAGTTCTACGTCCTCAATTTTGATCGGTATGCCTCGTACTATCCGTGATGATAAAACTACTTTGCCCGAAGGCAATTCTATCACAAACCTAGTTCTAAATCTTTCACAAGGTTTGTCTAATTTCTCTATCATTCCTAACGAGATATATGAGTGTGTTGCTCCAAAATCAAATAATACTTAACATATATTTCCGAGGATAGGAATCTGACCTGTGACCACTTTATTACTAGCTTCAGCTTCTCCCTGGGTCAAGGCAAAGACTCTGGCTGGAACCATCCTGTTATCCCTTTTCTTTTCTTGCTTGAGTTGTGGACATTCTCTCTTCTGATGACATTCTTGGCCACAATTGTAACATCCCTTGGTGTTTGCTGTTTAGGTTCAGGCTTGCTGGCCTCATCCTTACTAACATTCGCGTGAAGCCTTTCCACTTCTATAGCTGTTTCTAGAGCATCGAGGTAAGCAGTGGTTCCAGGATTTGCTTGACTTCTAGCTCAATCTTGGGTCTGAGTCCCCTAACGAACTTGGTAACCCTTAGGAAATCGGTTGGGACCAACTCTGGTGCAATCTTTGCTAGTTGGTCGAACTGTCGATCATACTCTACTACTGTTAAGTTGCCCTGCTTCAGACTGGTGAATTCTTCTACCCTCGAAGTGATGAATGCCAAGTTATAGTACTTCTTGTGAAAGAGCTCCACAAATCTAGTCCATGTCATGGTGGCGACGTCATTAGTCTACTGTACTAAATCCCACCAGATTCTAGCATCCTTCTTTAGAAGAGGCAAAATGTAGGATATGCGATCCGTGTTGCCAAGATTCATGTGTGCTAGGATCAGCTCTACATTCCTGAGCCATTCTTCTACCTCGAAGGGGTCCGTTGTCCCTTCAAATTTTGGAGCGTGTTGCTTACGAAATTGCTCGTAGATTGGCTCCATGTACTGAGCTGGGTAGGGCACATAGTTCGCCATTGGCCATCCCCCATAAGGACCTACTTGTTGGGGTGCTTGAGCCATTTGCTGGGGCTGCGGTTGTGGCTAAGGTTGAGGCTGAGTCTGTGGCTGCGGCTGAGCCTGTTGTTATTGTTGCTGCAGCAGCTCTTCCACTTGTTGCTGTAGTCGGACAATTTCAGCGGTGTTGTCAACCGGAGGTGGCGGTGCACTTCTATTAGCAGAAGCATTAGTAGGACGTGTTCCCCTTCTTCGAATTGGAGGGGCTTCGTTAGTCTCATTGGCGGCGCTAGAGGCATTGCCGGTTGTGCGTGCAGACCTTCTGAGCGACATCTTCAGTAAAGTTCTAACTATCGAGAAAAAGCATGTTAGAACTTACCCTAATAGGCTCTAAGGCAAACTTAATCTAAGCAAACATAACTCAGACCTATTTGTTATGATTTCTTATGAAGAAAATTATATAAGCCATCTTTATAATTAGGGTGTGTTTCTATACTTAGAAAATAAGCCATCTTTATTATTTCTAAATCTGTTTCTAATCATCCTATATGACTTAATTCTCAGGCTCGAAACTCGTCGATGTTCCAAAGTTAACCTTATTGAGGGAGGGCTGGGATCAGTAAAATCGTTCCCACTACTATGGCCCCCTAAACTCTCAATATAGAACCCGGTCCGTTGATTTGTATCCACCATCACCGAACTTGGTCATTATTCATTAAATTTATTATTTATTATGATTGTAAAAAAAATCAAACTCATACAAGTAATTCAACAATAACAATAATATTCATTTGGAAAAAAGGTTTTCACTAAGTACAATCATAAATGCAAAAATAAATAAATAAACAAACTAAACTAACATAACTAGGATAAATCTAAAAATCAGGATCTTCTACATCTGACCCTTCATCTAACATATCATCATATATTTCTTCATAATCCTCATTATCTTGAGCCTCAAAAATACCTCGAGGAAGATTCATAAAGATCATATGCTTTTGCTCATTAGTGAATTGAAATTCCAACTTAGAGGTGAACCTAAGTATGAGAAAATAATATCTCATTGCTACTGCTAAATCATCATCATCATCATCTATAGTCTTCCATATTTCTTCTAATGTTGAAATTACAGAAAGGAAATCTTTAAAAAGCCTAATTGCTAAGACATATTGCTCTATTGTAGAGTCCAAGAACTTTACTTAGCTAGTTAGATAGTAGTATTATAGTATGTATAGTATTATCTTTGTTACTGTGGATTTTTGGTTCAGACCGGGAATTATTTGGACACTCATAGTAGTACTTATAGACCTTCTAAGTTTAACCTATAGTTTAAGAATATTAAGTATAACCTAAGGTTTGATTATATGGATGATATTAAGAATAATATTTATTATATTATAAGGTTTAGATATCAACCAATAGGATTTTAAGCACATGTTATGAATGGGTAATTAAAGATTAAGTATTTTGGAGGATTAAATTAAATAAGGGTAAAGTTTGAATGTTATAGGGTCAGTCAGCAGCTTTGAATACGTTGAGGGCTTAGTCAAGGCTGTTTACCCCATTCAAACTTAGCTAAAAATGTGTAATTTCGTGTTTAATTAATCAGCGTGTGCCGATATATCGCAGCTATAGGGGGCGATATATCGCAGCACGTAGATACGGAAAACACGAGATGATGCACGGTCGCCTCGGGCATACTGGCCCAAGTGATATATCGCCTACAGGGGGCGATATATCACCTCCTTCAGTGTATATTCAAACATTTTTGAATTCTTTTCCCTCTCAGCCATTCAACTTCTTCATAAGTCCAGCATCTTTTGAACGAGTCTTCAGCCTCTGCTGAACGATTATTCATATTATTTTCACCTAAAAAGCTATTATTTTTATTCAAGTAGAATGAAGATTTCTTCATTTCCAAACTCTATAAATAGGACCTAGTACCCAGCCATTATTCACCTTTTACTATAAGTTTAGAAGCTGCAAGTGCTAGGAGAGTGTGAGAGTTAAACACCTGGGTTTTGGGAAATCATAAGCTTAAACATCATAAGCTTATCAAACACTTTGGGAAGTAAGGTTCTATAGTATTTCGGTTGTGGTGTAGATTGGTCTTGAAAGTCTTTGAGGTAAACCAAAACTCTAGTTCATTTATGTATTATGTTATTTTCTTCCTCTTAGTCTTCTACTCAGTCTCCTAACCTCATTCTTATTTTGGTTAGGAAATCTAAATTCTTGAGCACATAAGTTTTGGTAAGTGTGACTTTCAATGGTTTAGTCTTTCCATCCCTTTCATTTCATCTCTTTTCTTCAAATCTACTCACCCTTTATATATGGTTTTAGGAGTGTTCCAAAAGTCCCAACTCAGTCCACATATCCCGGTAACTTTGGTAAGGAAAATAGGATAGAATCTATATGTTTTATGCTTATGTTATCTTATGTGTTATGTTATGAAATATGTTATAAATATGTTATGGATATGTATGTATATATGTTTGTAGGCTTGGGCATATGACCCATATGACTAACAAGACCCCAAATGGGTTATGGGCATATGACCTACTTAGCTAGTAGGACCCCACTAACCCCATGGGCATATGACTTGTTTAGTCTATGGGACCCCAAGTAATAATGACCATTATAATAAGTGTATGTATTAAGTGTTATGATATGTCTTTACGTTTATTACGAAATTTATGTTTATGACTATGTGTTAGATTTTCCTTGCTGGGCATTAGGCTCATTCCTTTTTGTTTTATGTGCAGGAAAATAGCTTTAAGAGGCGGTAAGGTTCGTGGATGCTTGGGATTGTGTATCGATGGTGAATGGAGTCAAGGAGCCGAGCGTTATTCGATTCGAGGATGTAGTTGTGTTTTATGTCTTTTTACATGTATTTTCCGCACTATTTATGTAATGTCTTTTTATTTTAAATTATGTTTTGTTTTTCAGACAATGGGATCCCATATCCTACTTATTTTATGTAAGTAACTCGATTTCTACAAGTTTCCAATAAAGTATGGTATTTTCGCAAAAATGTAAGTTTTATGTATAGTTTCGTTAATGGTCCAAAAGTCTAGATTAGTGGGTCATTACATCTATAGCTCTCATCATAATTTGCTTAATAGTCTGAAGATGGACTATCTCCTTGTGGAATAAGATTAATCTCTGAGTGATTCTTTCTAACACTCCTACAATATTCCTTGGCTCTTTAATCCTTTGTAATGCCTTAATGGCTCAGATATCCTCATAGGTCAAGGCTCCATCCATTCTTAACTAAAAACATAATGGCTAAAATGTTAGCTGTTGACCCTCGAATTGGTCAACGACACGGAGTCAAATAAACGATATAAAATAAGATGAAAATGAGAAGAAATCCCGATGAAAAGATAAACGACACAAACAATTTATAGTGGTTCGGCCCCAATAGAATGGTAATAACCTACGTCCACTTAGTGTTCTTATTGATGTAGTATTCCAAGAACAGTGATCAATGAACTAGGGTTCATGAGTTTCACTAAATCTCAGATAAATACAATTGTGATGGATAACAACACTCTTTTTCTCTCTTAGAATCTCTCAGCACAAGCGTTCTCAAGCCAAATGTTCGAAAGTCCAAAGTCCAAAGTCCACTCTCTTGAGCCCTTTGATTCTTATTTATAGGCTCAAGGAGGTCTACATGGGCCAATGGGCCTTAATCACACTTAATACATGCATATCTAAATAATAATGAAAATTACAATTAATACGTAATTACAAGATTGCATATTTGAAGGAAATAACTGAGTATACGTGACCAGGCTGGTCGCCCATAATTACGATACTTGATAAGCCAATGATCTCCTGGTCGATGGCCGAGTAGGATACACTCACTTAAAACTGCCACGTGCATCCCACATGTAGATCAATCTTCCCACATCATCAGGTAATCCGTTTTTGGGTAAATATTAGCTAATAACATAAACATAAACACTTACATTGGCGGTTAGATTCGGAGTTTGTGCATGTGTATTAAGGAGAACTTCATGCATATGAACGTGTTTGCTCTGATACCAACTGTAATGGCCCAACTATTTCTAAGACCTTGGACCATTAAAACTACTAGACATAGCAACTATTTTGGGAAACATACATAAGAAATAACATAACTTTATTTAAAACCCCAAAATAAATATTGTGCAAAATACAAAGTAAAATATGAAATATAAAATACGGTATGGGTACCCATTGTTTAATACATAAAAACAAACTTAAATTAATTAAATACTAATTACAGAAATACATCAAAACATAATTCAAAAAACTTAAAAATAACGTCATCCTCGATCGTCATGCAGCCCATTCAATTCATTCATCCTCAACACACAAGCCAAGCTGCCATGAATCTTTCAGCCTTCCATATTCACTTTCCTGCATCAAGCTAAAAATAAAGGAATGAGCCTAATGCCCAGTAAGGAAAATCTACTAACAACATATATCATAAATCATAAACGTAAGATTATATCATATACATATACTATAAAACATATGACTATAAAAACATATAACATATAGGACTACAGTATTAATGGCCATTAACTCATTAACGTGGCATGTGATAAAACCATCTAGGTCCTCTATCTACTAATTGAGGTAGGTTAGATCACATGGTAGTATATGATAACCCATCTAGGTCCTTTGTCTACTAATCGAGGTAGAGTAAATCATAACTCTAAATCCACGAAAATGATAAAAAATCTTGGGGTTTGCTATCTAAGCACCTATAAGCCCCAAGTGACTACAAAACATATTTATACATTTACATATCATAGCGTAAAATATATAATAACATAAACATATAAACACATATAATATATCCTATTTCCTTACCAAACACCGGGATATGGAGTCAAGAACGGGATTTGGAACACTCCTAAAACCAACAGTAAGAATGGTGAGTTTCTAAAGAAAATAGATGAAAAGAAAACTAAACCATCTGAGTAGAAACTTACCGAAAAGAACCTTAAGTTTCAAGAAACTTAAACACCTAATCAAGAATCATAAAAAAGAGTTAGGATCTGAAAGAAAATAAAAGAAAACTAAAGAACCATGAAGAATTGAACTTAAGGATAAATATACCTTGAATGATCTTATGACTTGATCTATACCTCGATAATGAAATAACTCTATATCTCACTTCCCAAGTGTTTAGAAAAGCTTAGATTGGAAAAGCTTTTAACCTAAAACCCAAGTGTTTCTCTCTATAGTAACCTTAGCAACTTGAAAGCTCTGAAGAATACTTGAAGAATGAAGAAAATGGCTGAGTACTAGGTCTTATTTATAGAGTTCAAGGAGTGAAACTAACCCCTTTTAATTTGAATAAATAAATGAATATAAAATGAAAAAGATTTGAATTTTCATTCAATAGATGCCCAGAACTCGGTCAAAATTGTTCAAAGGCAGGTCCAAGTGGTTAAGGCTATTTTTAAATTTAAAAATCCTCAAGATTCAAAAATGATGCACCGGGGGCGATATATCTCCTACCCTGGGCGATATATCACCTAGATCATTTTCCTGAGCCTCGTTTGTTCGTTCGAAGTTGACGTGTTTTTCGTATCTCCCGTAGGTGATATATCGGCCCCTATAGCTGCGATATATCGACATATGTTGATATATCAAACACGTATTTGCACTTTTTCAGTATATTTTGAATTGAATAAACAGGTTTGACTGAGTCAAAACGTGATCCTAACAGCTGCTAGAAGGTTCTAGAGCTTCTAGATCTTTCTTTTATTTAAACTATTCATCAAAAATACTTAAATCCTTAATAAACATGATTATGACAAGTGTCATGCTCTTATAAATTCTATCTAAACCTTAGGTTGTAATAAATAATATTTATAAGACTAGCAATATTAATCAAACCTTATGTTATAATTAATATTTCTAAACTATAGGTTAAACTTATAAAATCCATAACTGTTGCTATGAGTTTCTATCTAAGTCCCAGCTTAAACCAAAATCCACGGCAACTAACATACTACAAACTATGCTAACTACTACTACCATCTAGCTAAGTAAAAATTATGGGACACTACAGTAAACGAGTCATTAGGCCATAAACGTGAATCTAAGTGTTATTAATGGCCAGGGTTAAAATATCGGTAAAAAAGAATGGATATTTTATTAAAAACGTTAAGAAGTACATGGGATCTCATAAAAGTGTTTACAAAGTTGTTTACAATCCAAAATGGTCATTACAATTCAAAAGTTACAATCCGCCAACCTAAGCAGCAAAAATAGGGTTAAACCTTAGTTCCCCTGAAACACCTTGGCCGTGGTGGTCAAGTGGCCGCATATGTACACGTCGCCGCCTAAGCTCTCCACTCAAGGCTGGGTAAGCTGTTCTTTCCCTTTATCTGCACCACATAGCACCCGTGAGCCAAGGCTCAACAAGAAAACTTATTACTGCATGTATACAAGTATTAATAAATGATCATGGGGTCCTGTACCCTGAATCGATGACTATTAAGTCATCCTGGGGTCCTGCGCCCTGAATAGATGACTATTAAGTCATCTTGGGGTCCTGATGTAATGGCCCAAATTTCCCAATAAGGCTTAGTGCCTTGATTAGGAGGTCGGGAGGGCCATAATTGATTTATTATGCAATTAAATGATTATATGCATGTTTAGCTATATTAAATATGCATGTGGACCATTTTTGTTCAATTGGGTGATTTTAATATTTTGGCCATTTTAGGTATATTTGGCATATATGTGGCATGTGTGTGGTGCTTCATTATTATTTGGTTATGCTAGGGTTACTCAGCACGAGACGATCCTAGGAGATAAGCTAGTGGGAAAGTTACAACGGGATTTATACTTGACTCGAAGTGAGTTAAGGGGTATTTAGCACATTACCAGGATAATTGGGTAATGGGAATAAATATTTGATGATAAATTGGGAGTTAGTGAGATCGGGGGGAAATTCTGGGAGTTTTGACTATTTTACCCCCCCCCCCCCCGGGGGCGTTTTCGGGACCTCGAGCATTAGGATTTTCTTGAGGCTACTTAAGCTTGAAGTAACCTGTTAGAATTATAAAAGAACGTTAAGAACATTCTCTCTTCCTCCCATTCCCTTTTGGTCTTCCGATCCCATTTTCGAAGGAAACTTGAGTTCTAGGACTCGGATTCAAGCAAGGATCGAGGCATAGTGATTCTAGGGAAGATTAGAAGCTTATTAGTCGGAGGATTTAGCTTGGAAACAACTTAATCAGAGGTAATTACAGTTTTAAGTTCTAAGTTTTTAAGCTTGGATTGGATATTGTGTTTTGATGAGTTTTTGGATGAATTGAAGCTTGGGTTTTATTGATTTTGGGAGATTAGGATGTTTGGGAACTTTAATTTTGAGATTTGGATAGGTTGGGTTCAGATTTGGAGCTTTGAAGCTCAAAAAACACGAAGCTGAGAACCCATATTTCTGGGTTAGGTGCTGTAGCGCTAGGGTGGTAGCACTATAGCACTAGGTGCCCTGTTTGGGGGATTTTAATTCTGTTTGTAGCGCTGTAGCGCTACACAACCTTCAGAAATTGGTTTTTTGGTACTTTTTGGGGTTTTGACCCGAGGGCTCGGGGAATAATTCCACCACCCTGTTTGGTGGAATTGGAGGTCCCGAGAGCGTGGGATTGGTCCCGAGATTGGGTTTTAGAATTTGAACTCATTGAAACACTGTTTATGGTTGTGACTAGGTTATCGCTAGGGGCTTAGAATCAGGATCATGCTTGTGGCTCGTTTATTGGTAACCTGTGCTTGGACCAAAGGTGTAGAGTCCAAGAACTTTACTTAGCTAATTGTTTAGTAGTATTATAGTATGTTTAGTGTTATCTTTGTGACTGTGGATTTTTGGTTCAGACCGGGAATTATTTGGACACTCATAGTAGTACTTATAGATTTTCTAAGTTTAACCTATAGTTTAAGAATATTAATTTTAACTTAAGGTTGATTAATATGACTGATATTAAGGATTATATTTATTATACTATAAGGTTTAGATATCAACCAATAGGATTTTAAGCACATGTTATGAATGGTGATTAAGGATTAAGTATTTTTGAGGATTAAATTTAATAAGGAGTAAAGTTTGAATGTTATAGGGTCAGTCAGCAGCTTTGAATACGTTGAGGGCTTAGTCAAGACTGTTTACTCCATTCAAACTTAGCTAAAAATGTGTAATTTCGTGTTTAAATATTCAGCGTGTGCCGATATATCGCAGCTATAGGGGGCGATATGTCGCAGCACGTAGATACGGAAAACACGAATCGATGCACGGTCGCCTCGGGAACAGTGGTCCAGGCGATATATCGCCTCCACCAGCATGTTTTCAAACACTTTTGAATTCTTTTCCTTTCAGCCATTCAAACTCCTTCATAAGTCCAGCATCTTTTGAGCGAGTCTTCAACCTCTGCTGAACGATCATTCAAATTATTTTCACCTAAATAGCCATTATTTTTATTCAAGTAAAATCAAGATACTTTCATTCCCAAACTCTATAAATAGGACCTGGTACCCAGCCATTATTCGACTTTTACTCTAAGTTCAGAAGCTGCAAGTGCTAGGAGAGTGTGAGAGTTAAACACTTGGGTGGGAAAATCATAAGCTTAAACATCATAAGCTTATCGAACACTTTGGGAAGTAAGATTCTTTAGTATTTCGGTTGTGGTGTAGATTGATCTTGCAAGTATTTGAGGTAAACCCAAAACTCTAGCTCATTGTTTTATGTTATTTTCTTTCTCATAGCCTTCTACTCAGTTTCCTAACCTCATTCTTATTTTGGTTAGGAAATCCAAGTCCTTAAGCACATAAGTTTTGGTAAGCATGTTTCTCAATGGGTTAGTCTTCCCATTCATTTTCATTTCTTCTTCTTCATAAAACTCACTTTTTCTCATATGGTTTTAGGAGTGTTCCAAAAGTCCCAACTCAGTCCAACATATCCCGGTAACTTTGGTAAGCAAAATAGGGTAGAATCTATATGTTTATGATTATGTTATCTTATGTGTTATGTTATGAAATATGTTATGAAATGTGTATGTTTGTAGGCTTGGGCATATGCCCTATTTGACTAACAAGACCCCAAATAGATTATGGGCATATGACCTACTTAGCTAGTAGGACCCCACTAATCTCATGGGCATAAGCTTGTTTAGTCTATGGGACCCCAAGTAATAATGGCCATTATAATAAGTGTATGTATTAAGTGTTATGATATGTCTTTACGTTTATTATGAAATTTATGTTTATGACTATGTGTTAGATTTTCCTTGCTGGGCATTAGGCTCATTCCTTTTTGTTTTATGTGCAGGAAAATAGCTTTAAGAGGTGGTAAGATTCGTGGACGCTTAGAGGATGTGTATCGATGGTGAATGGAGTCAAGGGGCCGAGCGTTATTCGATTTGAGGATGTAGTCTTGTTTTTTTTTTTTTATGGTTTTACATGTATTTTCCGCATTTTCTATGTAACTCTTTTCATTTTAGGTTATTTTTGTTTTAAAGACAATGGGTACCCATATCCTATATATTTTATGAAAGTAACCTTTGTTTCTACAAGTTTCTAATAAATTATGGTATTTTCGCAAATGTAAGTTCTATTAAGGTTTTGTATGTATAGTTTCATTAATGGTCCAAAAGTCTAGATTAGTGGGTCATTACAAAAGGTAAGAAAACTGCACCCAGTATGTGATGCATAAGATACATGTGATTAGGGCATGACATGAATATTGAATATGAGATTGATTAGAGCTTGAGTCTTTGTAAATGTGCATGATCATAATTATGCTAGTGATTATTAAGTAAGCATACTGAATGCCCTACATTTGGATATTTGACATATGATGTATGCCTGAGTGCATTGCTTACTTGTGAGTGGAACTAACTCCATAGTCAGAATCAGCAATGGTGTCAGTATTGACTGTGAAGCTAAGACTTATTAGTCAAGTTCAACAGTAGTGCTAAGCACTAGTCGTATGGAATTGACCTATGAGTCAAGAACGGTATTAGCGTGTTTAACGCAAGCCGAAAAGATTAGATCTAATCGACATAAGCATTGAATGAATCATCATGAACATTAATGCTTGACTGACCTCAAGTTCGATGAAAATTAAAAGCGCTTGTCTAGTCTAAAGGCTAGTTAATTAGAGTCAGGGCCAAAAGGCTTAGGTGACTGCAACGTCACATGGCTATGGGTGCTCAGCCCAAGTTCATGACTCACTCATCAGTCACTCATCTGATTAGGGCTACAAGTCCAAGCATGATTATCAGAATCTCAAAGTGTTAATCACTAATCTGATTTAGGCTACAAGCCCCAGTAAGATTATCAAAATCATAAAGTGTTATTCACTTATCTGATTAGGGCTACAAGCCCCAGCATGATTACCAGAATCTCAAAGTGTTAATCACTCATTTGATTTGGGCTACAAGCCCCAGTATTGATTATCAAAATCATAAAGTGTTATTCACTCATCTTATTAGGGCTACAAGCCCCAGCATGATTACCAAAATCTCAAAGTGTTAATCACTCATCTAATTTGGGCTACAAGCCCCAGTATGATTATCAAAATCATAAAGTGTTATCCACTCATCTGATTAGGGTGCAAAACCCAAGTTTGTGACTCCATAGTCACTCATCTGATTAGCACAATCATTTACTTGGACTTGCTTGCATGCACGAATAGGGCTATTATTGCTAGGCATGCTATTATGATTTGGTAACATGTTATTACTGTTAATGAGCATATTGAGTTTCTCTTGCTGAGCTTCAGCTCACGGGTGCTATGTGGTGCAGGTAAAGGAAAAAGAAAGTTGGACCATCCTTAAGTTGGAGAGCTTAGGTGACGATGTGTACATATGCAGCTGCTCGACCGCCACGGCAGAGGGTTTAAAGAAGAACTAGGGTTAAACCCTATTTTGCCGCTTAGGTCGGCTGGTTGTAAATCTTTTGTTGTAATTAACCTTTACATAATTTTTTTTGGGATCCCAATGTATATGGTAAACGTTTTAGTGAAACGTTGTATCTTAACTAAAAATTTTAATCCTAAATTTTTAATCATACTTAGTTACACGATTATGGCCAAATGACTCGATTAGCAAGTTTAGCACTGTTTAAAATGCACACCGTAACGGTCTCTGGGTAGTAGGGCGTTACACCTGCGCCCTGAATAGATGATTGTTAAGTCATCCTGGGATCCTGTCCCTTAAGCCATACGACCATCAAGTCACCTGGGCCTTTTAGCCCTCACTCTGAGTAACTAGCCAAGCACTTTAGTTTTCTTTGACCATAGGGTTGGACGAGCGTATAATGCTCTGTTGATTAGATCTAATAATATCGACCAACACTCGTTGCGCTATTTCCGCTCTTGACTCATAAGTCAATGCCATATGACCAGTGCGTTTCTCAAGTAAACAATGCAGCCAAGCATTCATGATGCAACATACATCCATATATAGAGCACTCAACATGCTTCATCAATAATCATGTATGTCACATACCAAGTACTAGCCCCCAGGACCTCGAACTCTACCAAATTGGGTAGTAGGTTTGATCCTGAACCTTAAGGTTTGAAAACCTGCTCTTAAAACCAACATTGGCTCAAAAAGAATAGGCAGGCCGCGACCTGCTCCTAAAGGTCGTGGCGCGCCTCCCAGATAGACAGCCCCCCTGTCTGGGTGCCAGGGGTGGGCCGCGACTCACCCTTGAGGGTTGCGGCGCGCCTAGCAGGCATAACCCAATCAAGGCTCTAGGGTTCGCTCAGGTTGCGGCGCCCAAGAACACAGCCGCGACTTGACCCCGGGAACCCAGCTCCCCTGCATTTTATTCAATCCAAACTCAACCAAAAACAGAACCAAACAACCCCAATATCAATACCAGACCCCAACACAACATTACCACCAATCCAACAATAAAACCCAGACTTCATAACACTTAAAACACCACCAAATACCCAATTCACAACCTAAAACTCTCAAGTTCAAACATAACTAAAACCAGTCAAAAGAAAAATTGAAAACTCACCTTAGCTATAATCTGAATCCCTTCACTTGCTAAAACTCAATTCTAGACTCCAAGTCTTAACCCTCGAACTTGAATTCTCTAACTTTGCCTAAAAAATCAAACAGAGTGAAAGAGAGGAAATGATCGAGAGAGAAGAGAGAGAAAGCTCTGTTTTTGCTGCCTTGGTTCCTTCTACAGCCTACCTTGACTAAGTCTATCTAAAGCCTAAAATGACTAAAATAGCCCTAGGGCCAATCTAATCCCTCAAAGCCACCCAAAGGTAATTCTTTCATTACCACCTACCCCGTTAATCATAATTAACGACCCTCAATTCCCATGACTCCCAATATCCTCAAATAATTACCAAATCATTTTGCATTACCAGCTCAATCCCGATAATGTACTAAGTACCAAATTACCCCTAGGCTCACTCCGAGCCCGATAATTAACCCCGTTATGACTAAACCACTAACTTGCTTCCTAGGATCGTCTCATGCCGAATAGCTCAAATATATCCACATAATAATAATGTGGTATCACCCATATATCATATACATGCACATAATATACAAATACAGCCATATAATAATACAATGCATATAATCATATAATAACACACTAAATCAATTATTTCCATCATGGCCTCCTAATCTAGGCACTAATCCATATTAAGGAATTTGGAACGTTACAAACTGCCTTGGGTACATAACCTCTGAGTCGTCTGTAGTCAATGACATGACCCATTAAGCATAATGAGAACATCCAAAAGCCTTCCCATGGGAAAACCAAACAACACCACATTCACATACCATTGTGGTGCTAAAATACATGCCCATAAAATCCATGCATCAATCAATAAGCCCTGCTCTTACCAACAAAATATCATGCTCTCAACTCTAGCATGCAGGTAAAGTATTCATATATCAACTGAGTAGGCAAGCACATAATCATATCAATAGTCAAGGGACAGACCCTATCAGAATATCTCATGCTTCCTAATAAGTCATGCAGGTAAGGCATTTATATCTTATTTAAGCAATTAAACACATAACCACATAAATAGTTACCATACCCTGAGTGGAGCTTCTCTTTAGTGGCGAGTGTACATGCCCAGCTTGTCTGCAGGATCCCTTAACCTTGGCATGCTCTGATACCAAGTTGTAACACCCTCCTAATTAAGAACCGTTACACTATGTATTTTAAATAGTGCTAGACTTACTAAATGAGTCATTTGGCCATAACCGTGTAACTAAACATGATTAATGGTTTAGGGTTAAAGTTTTTGGTCAAAAGGTATAACCGTTTCACTAAAACGTTTACTTCCATACATGGGATCCCAAACTACCATTTAAAAATGTTAATTACAATTGAAGAGTTACAACCAGTTGACCTAAGCGGCAAAATAGGGTTTGACCCTAGTTCCTCTGAGATACCCCGGCCGTGGTGGTCGAGCAACCGCATATGTACACATCGTCACCGAAGCTCTCCAACTCATGGATGGTCCAACTTTCTTTTCCCCTACCTGCACCACATAGTACCCGTGAGCCAAGGCTCAACAAGAAAACTTAACCATGCTCATAAGCAGTTAATAACACGTTACCAAATCATAATAAGCATGCCTAGAAGTAATAACTCTACTTATGCATGCATACCATTCATATAAATGACTACAACATCATATGGGGTCAGCTGCCGTAATTAAATGATTAATGAACCATACTGGGGCCCGTTGCCCAAAATACATGATTAATGAATCATATTGGGGCCCGTTGCCCAAAATACATGATTAATGAATCATATTGGGGCCTGTTGCCCAAAATACATGATTAGTGAATCATATTGGGGTTGGTTGCCCAAAATACGTGATTAATGAATCATATTAGGGCCTGTTGCCCAAAATACATGATTAATGAATCATACCGGGGCTCAGCGCCCTAGGATATGGGACAAATGAGTCACCCCGGGGCCCTTTTCCCTATCCAATGTATAACCAGCCTTGGAGCTGGCCCAGTGTACCGAGCGCTTTAGTTTTTCCACGACCAATAGGTCGGTCAAGCGTATGATACGCTCTTGGTTAGGCTAACCATATCGACCAGTGCTCATCGTGCTATTGTTGCCCTTGACTTATAAGTCAATGCTTTCAACCAGCACTCAACGTGTTAATTCCTTTCTTGACTTATAAATCAAGTTCGGGGCCCAGCCTTAGGATATGGAACCTTTAGTGGTGTTTCCTTTACCACATCTGTGACACTGACTAAAAATGCGTGACATCGTTTTTCTATCATCCTCTAAGCTTTGAGAGATGAAATAAGTGGCGTACATAGTCATAAACCTTTCCCATAAAACATAGTCTCTGACTGTCAGGAGTTTTGAACGTCACTTGCTTGCGTCTGCAGTTGATGGTTGCGCCATGCCTTGCTAGACAATCCATGCCCAGTATCACGTCGAAGTCTTTGATTTCTAACTCTAGCAGGTCTCCTTCTAGTTCTACGTCCTCAATTTTGATCGGTACGCTTTGTACTATCTGTGATGATAGGACCACTTCACCCGAAGGAAATTATGCTACAAACCTAGTTCTAAATCTTTCACAAGGTTTGTCTAATTTCTCTATCATTCCTAACGAGATATACGAGTGGGTTGCTCCTGAATCAAATAATACTGAACATATATTATCAAGGATAGGAATTTGACCGGTGACCACTTTATTACTAGCTTCAACTTCTCCCTGGGTCAAGGCAAAGACTCTGGCAGGAACCATCATGTTGTCCATTTTCTCTTCTTGCTTGAGCTGGGGACATTCCCTCTTCCGACGACCTTCCTGACCACAATTGTAGCATCCCATGGTTTTTGCACGACACTCACCAGGATGTTTCTTTTGCCATTTGGAGCACTGCAGGTATTCTACCTAACCCGACCTACTACTTCCATTGTTAGTCCGTGCTCTTTTGTCATTGTCAGATTGCTTGTTGTCAGGATGCCTTCTCTTCTGACCATTATTGTTGCTAGGCTGATGGTTGTTGTGGTGGTTCCGACCATTATGAGGTTGATTCTGCTGTTTAGGTTTAGGCTTACTGGCCTACTCTTTACTAACATTCGCCTGAAGCCTTTCTACTTCTATAGCCGTTTCTAGAGCATCGACATAAGTAGTGGTTCCAGGAGTTGCTAGTTTGACTTCTAGCTAAATCTTTGGTCTAAGTCCTTTAAGGAACTTGGTGACCCTCAAAAAGTCTTTTGGAGCAAACTTGGCTAGTCGATCGAACTGACGAGCATACTATGCTACCGATAAGTTGCCCTGCTTCAAACTGGTGAACTCTTCTACCCTTGTGGCAATGACTGCAGAGTTATAATACTTCTTGTGAAAGAGCTCCACAAATCTAGTCCATGTCATGGTGGCGACATTGTTAGTCTGCTGTACAAAGTTCCACCATATTCTAGCATCCTTCTTTAGAAGATAAGAAATGTAGGATATGCGGTCCGTGTTGCCGAGATTCATATGTACTAGGATTGGCTCTACATTCCTGAGCCATTCTTCTGCCTCAAAGAGGTCCATTGTCCCTTCAAATTTTTGAGCGTGTTGCTTACGAAACTGCCCATAGATTGGCTCCATGTACTGAGCTGGATAGGGTGCATAGTTCACCATTGGCCAACCCCCATAAGGACCTCTTGTTGGGGTGCTTGAGCCATTTATTGAGGCTGAGGTTGAAGCTGAGGCTGAGGCTGAGCTTGTTGGGGTTGTTGCTGAAGCAGTTCTTCCACTTGTTGCTGTAGTCAGACAATTTTAGCGGTGTTGTCAACCGGAGGCAGTGGTGCACTTCTGTTAGTAGCAGCATTGGTAGCACGCGCTCCCTTTCTTCGAACTGGAGTGGCTTCACTAGTGTCATGAGCGGCGCTGGAGGCATTGGCATTTGTGCGTGCAGACCTTCTGAGCGACATCTTCAGCAAAGTTCTAACATTCAAGAAAAAGCGTGTTAGAACTTACCCTAATAGGCTCTATGGAAAAAACTTAATCTAAGCAAACATAGCTCATACCTATTATTTATGATTTCTAATGAAAAAGATTATATAAGCCTTCTTTATAATTAGGGTGTGTTTCTATACCTAGAAAAAAAATAAGCCATCTTTATTATTTTCTAAGTCTATTTCTAATCAGACCTATATGACTTAATTCTCAGCCATCAGACCTATATGACTTAATTCTCAGGCTCGAAACTCGTCGCTGTTCCAAAGTTAACCATATTGAGGGAGGGCTGGGGTCAGTAAAATTGTTCCCACTACTATGGCCTCCTAACTCTCAATATAGAACCTGGTCCATTGATTTGTATCCACCCTCATCGAACTTGGTCATTATTCATTATGATTGTAAAAAAAAAAATCAAACTCATACATGTCATTCAAAAATAACAATAATATTCATTTGGAAAAATGTTTTTAACTAAGTACAATCATAAATGCAAATATAATAGATAAATAAAGAAATAAACTAACATAACTGGGTGAATCTAAAAATCAGGATCTTCTACATCTGACCCTTCATCTAACATATCATCATCTATCTCTTCATAATCATCATTATCTTGAGCCTCAAAATTTCCTTGGGGAAGAGTCATAAAGATTCTATGTTTTTGCTCATTAGTAAATTGAAATTCCAACTTAGTGGTGAACCTAAGCATGAGAAAATAATATCTCATGGCTACCGGTAAATCATCTTCATCATCTACAGTCTCCCATATTTCTTCTAATGTTGAAATTAAAGAAGGAAAATCTGGAAAAATCCTAATTACTAAGACATATTGCTCCATAACTCTCATCATAATTTGCTTAGTAGTTTGGAGGTGAAATATCTCCTTGTGGAATAAAATCAATCTCCGAGTGATTCTTTATAACACTCCTACTTTATTCCTTGGCTCTCTAATCCTTTTCAATGCCTTAATGGCTCAGATATCCTCATAGGTCAAGGCTCCATCCATTCTTAACTGAAAACATAAGGGCTGAAACGTTAGCTATAAACATAAACATAAGCATAATAAACATAAACACTTACATTGGCGGTTAGATTCGAAGCTTGTGTGTGTGTATCAAGGAGAACTTCATGCATATGAATCGTTGCTTTGATACCAACTGTAATGACCCAACTATTTCTAAGACCTTAGATCATTAAAATTACTAGACATAGCTACTATTTTGGGAAACATACATAAGAAATAACATAACTTTATTTAAAACCCCAAAATAAATGTTGTGCAAAATACAAAGTAACATATGAAATATAAAATACGGTATGGGTACCCATTGTTTAATACATAAAAACATAAACCATAAACTTTAATTGTTTAAAAACTAAGTGCGGAATTACATCAAAACATAATTTAAAAGACTAAATATAACGTCATCCTCGATCGACACGCAGTCCATTCAATCCATTCATCCTTAACACACAAGCTAAGCTGGCATGAATCTTTCCGCCTTCCATAAATCATTTCCCTGCATCAAGCTAAAAATAAAGGAATGAGCCTAATGCCCAGCAAGGAAAATCTACTAACACATAAGTCATAAATCATAAACATAAGACTTTTATCATAAACGTGTACTATAAAACATATGACTATAAAAATATATATCATATAAGACTACAATATTAATGGCCATTAACTCATTAACATGGCATGTGATAAACTATCTAGGTCCTCTGTCTACTAATCGAGGTAGGTTAGATCACATGGTAGTATATGGTAACCCAACTAGGTCATCTGTCTACTAATCGAGGTAGGGTAAATCATAACTCTAAACCATGAAAATGATAAAAATTCTTGGGGTTTGCTTTCTAAGCAACTATAAGCCCCAAGCAACATAAAAAAATATTGGGGTTTGCTATCTAATCAACTATAAGTCCCAAATGAATATAAGACATATTTATATACATATATCATAGCATGAAACATATCATAGCATAAACATATTATAGCATAAACATATAAAAACATATAATCTATCCTATTTTTCTTACCAAAAACTGGGATATGAAGACAAGAACAGGATTGGAACACTCCTAAAAACCAACAGTAAGAATGGTGAGTTTCTAAAGAAAATAGATGAAAAGAAAACTAAATTATCAGAGAAAAAACTTACTAAGAAGAACCTTAAGTTTTCAAGAAACTTAAACACCTAACCAAGAATCATAAACAAGAGTTAGGATCTCAAAAGAAAGAAAATAAAGAAAACTAAAGAACCATAAAGAACTGAACATAAGGATAAGAATACCTTGAATGATCTTATGAATTGATCTAAACCCCGATACCAAAATCTCACTATATCTCACTACCCAAGTGTTTAACCCAAAAATCCAAGTGTTTCTCTCTATAGTAACACTAGCAACTTGGAGGCTCTGAAGACAACTTGAAGAATGAAGAAAATGGCTAAGTACTATGTCCTATTTATAGAGCTCAAGGAGTGAAACTAACCCCTTTTAATTTGAATAAATAAATGAATTTAAAATGAAAAAGATTTGATTTTTCGTTCAACAGACGCCCAGAACTCAGTCAAAATTGTTCAAAGGCAGGTCCAAGTGGTTAAGGCTGTTTTTAAATTTAAAAATCCTCAAGATTAAAAAATAAAGCACTAAGGGCGATATATCGCCTAGACCATTTTCCCGAGCCCCGTTCGAATGTTCGTGCAAAGTCGACAAGTTTTTTGTATCTCCCATAAGCGATATATCGACCCCTATAGCTGCGATATATCAACATACATTGATATATCAAACACGTATTTGCACTTTTTCAGCATATTTTGAATTGAGTAAACAACTTTGACTGAGTTATAATACTATCCTAACAACTGCTGGAAGGTTCTAGAGCTTCTAGATCTTTCTTTTAATTAAACTATTCATTAAAATACTTAAATCCTTAATAAACATGCATATTAAAAGTGTCACCATCTTATTAGTTCTATCTAAACTTTAGGTTATAATAAATATATTTCTAGAACCAGCAATATTATTCAAACCTTATGTTATAATTAATATTCTTAAACTATAGGTTAAACTTATAAAATCCATAATTGTTGCTATGAGTGTCCAACTAAGTCCCGACTTAAACCAATATCCACGGAATCTAACATACTACAACTAATACTAACTACTGCTACTATCTAGCTAGTTAAGTAAATATTCTGGGACACTACACCCATCTCATCCCAATGAATGGGAGATCTGCATTTCCTACCTTACAACATCTCATAAGGTGCCACCCCAATGGTCGACTGATAGCTGTTGTTGTAGGAAAACTCTATCAAAGGAAGTTACGCCAAGATCCACCAAAGTCCAGTACACATGCTCGCAGCATGTCTTCTAATATTTGGATTGTCCTATCAGATTGTCCATCTTTCTGAGGATGATAAGCAGTACTAAACTTCAACTGTGTTCCCATGGCCTTCTGTAAACTCCCCCAGAACTTAAAAGTGAAAGTGGGGTCCCGATCTGACACAATCGACCTCGGTGCTCCATGGAGGTGCACGATCTCTCTCACATAGAGATCTACGTACTGGTCAACTGTATAAGTAGTCTTCATTGGTAAGAAGTGAGCTGAATTGGTATAGCGATCCATAATAACCCATACTGAATCATGTTGACCAACAGCCCTGGGTAACCCCACCATGAAATCCATCGTGATGTCCTCCCATTTCCACTCTGGGATGTTTAGAGGCTGCAATAACCCTGCTGGCCTCTGATGCTCAGCCTTGACCTGTTGACATGTCAAGCACTTAGCCACATACTCCACTACATCCATCTTCATCCCAGGCCACCAATACAGTGATCTCACATCCTGATACATCTTTGTGGTGCCTGGATGCAAAGAGTAAGAAGTAGTATGAGATTCATCCAGAATCTCTTGCCTCATAGCAGTGTCTAACGGAACACGTATCCGACCATTGTATCTCAAGAAGCCCATCTCAGACACTGTATAATCTCTGAACATTCCAGCTAAAACATCTTCTCTGATCTTGGTCAGCTGTGGATCACCCAACTGACCCTCCTTGATTGTCTCCAACAGTGTAGACTGTAGCGTAATATTGACCAACTGTCCCACTAGCAACTCTATACCAACGCTAGTGTATCTTCTGCTAACTCTCTGGCTATTAACCTCGCACTATAAATCTGTCTCAGACCCTTCCGGCTTAAAGCATCAGCTACCACGTTGGCCTTTCCTGTATGATACAAGATCTCACAATCATAATCTTTTACTAACTCCAGCCAACACCTTCATCTCATATTCCAGTCTTTCTGCGTGAAGAAGTACTTTAGGCTCTTGTGGTCAGTGTAGATCTCACACTTCTCCCCATAAAGGCCATACCTTTGATGCAAAGACCATAGCCGCCAACTCTAAATCATGAGTGGGATATCTCAGTTTATATTCTTTTAGCTGACGTGAGGCATAGGCAATCACCTTCCCTAAATGCATCAAAACACAACCTAAACCCTGATGTGAGGCATCACAGTATATCACAAAATTCTCCTGATCTGCTGGAAGACTCAGAACCAGAGCTGTAATCAATCTCTACTTCAGTTCCTAGAAGTTGTTCTCACACTTGTCTGACCACACAAACTTCTGATTCTTGCGTGTCAGATCAGTCACTGAAGTAGCAATCTTAGAGAACCCTTCCACGAAACATCTATAATAACCTGCCAACCCAAGGAAACTTCTAACCTCAGAAGCATTCTTTGGCCTTGGCCAATCTCTGACTGCCTCAATCTTAGCTGGATCTACTTTAATCCACTCCTTACTGACAATGTGCCCAAGGAAAGATACTTGAGAAAACCAGAACTTACATTTCTTGAACTTTGCAAACAATCTGTGCTCCCTCAGTCTCTGTAGAACCAACCTCAGATGTTGCTCATGTTCTGACTCTGACTGAGAATAAACCAGAATATCATCGATGAAGATGATCACAAACTGGTCCAAATAATCCTTGAACACTCTGTTCATCAAATCCATAAAAGCAGCTGGGGCATTAGTCAATCCAAAGGACATGACTAAGAACTCATAATGCCCATATCTAGTGCAAAAAGCAGTCTTTAGTATGTCTCCCTCCTTGACCCTCAACTGATGATAACCAGAACGAAGGTCTATCTTTGAGAATACCCTTTTACCTTGCAACTGATCAAACATATCATATATCCTTGCCAGAGGATACTTGTTCTTAATTTTTAACTTGTTCAGTTCTCTGTAATCAATGCACATCCTCAAAGAATCATCATTCTTCTTCACAAACAGAACTGGTGCACCCCAAGGTGAGAAAGTAGGTATGATAAAACCCAAGTCCAATAGCTCTTGCAACTGTACTTTCAATTCTTTTAACTCAGATGGGGCCATTCTGTAAGGTGCTCTAGACACTGGCTTCGTCCCTGGTGCAAGTTCTTTCACAAATTCAATCTCTTTGTGTGGTGGCAACCCTGGTAAATCTTCTGGAAACACATCTAGAAATTCACAGACTAGTTTGGTCTCTTCTGCTCTCACTGGCATGACCTGAGTGGTGTCAACCACACTGGCGAAGAATCCTATGCAACCTCCTTGCAATAGATCTCTAGCCCTTAACACAGAAATCATAGGTATACGGGGTCCATGCACAGTACCAACAAATACAAAAGGAACCTCACCTTCAGGCTCAAAGATTACCATTTTCCTTCTGCAATCTATGGTTGCCCCATACTTCACTAACCAATCCATCGCCAGAATCATGTCAAAGTCAATCATAACTAACTCTATCAAATCCACTGACAATTCTCTGCCCTCCACTATTATTGGCAAAAGTCTGACCCATCTTCTGGATACTACTAACTCCCCAGTGGGTAATAAGGTCCCGAACCCCATAGCATAATAATCACATGGTCTACACAGTCTACCAATAATTCTACTAGCAACAAAAGAAAGTGTAGCACTAGAATCAATTAAAATAGTATAAGAGGTTCCAGCACAAAGAAGCTGACTTGTAACTACTGAGGGTGAAGCCTCAGCTTCTGCTTGAGTCAATGCGAACACTCGAGCTGGGGCCGAGTTGTCCGCCTTTCTGGGTTCTTCCTTTCTTGCTTTAGGGCAATCTTTCTTGAAATGTCCCACTTCCCCACATAAGAAGCAATCTTTTGCCCTACACTCCCCCAAATGGTGCCTCTTGCACCTAGGGCACTCTGGATAAGTTCTCTAGGCCTCAATGCCAACCTGGCGGCCCATTGAAATACCACGTGGTCACCTGTCAGGGCCTGGAGCTGGGAAGGTGTCAGGAACCTTCCTCTTCTGATCACTGGGGCCTTCGCCCCTCCCTGAACTCACAAATGGAGGTCCTGCCCTCCTAAACTCTCTTCTGGCTGCATTGTCCCACCAGATCTTATTCTCTGCGCTCTCAGCTGTGAGTGCCTTCTCCACCATCTGTGCATAAGTAGTAACTCTAGACACAGTGGTGATACGAACATCCCGGGCTAATCTAGGTTGTAGCCCCTAGAGAAGCCTCTCCTTCCTGGTCCCATCAGTTTGCACCAGCTCCATGGAAAACTTTGCCAATCTATCAAACTTCAGAGCATATTCAGTCACTGATAGACTCCCCTAAAGTAATATGATGAACTCTACAACTTTAGCTTCCCTGATTGCATCATTGTAGTATTTCTCATTGAACAGAGTTTGAAACTCTTCCCAACTCAGGGCATTAACATTTCTAGTTTGGGATATAACCTCCCACCAAATTCGGGCATCCTCCCGAAACATGTATGTGGCACAGGCCACCCTTTCATTACCAGACACCCTCATGAAGTCAAGGATGGTGGTAATCATGCTCATCCATTGCTCAGCCTTAGCTGGATCTGCACTACCCTAAAAAACTGGAGGTTGTTGTTTCCTGAACCTTTCATAAAGAGGTTCCCATTCGCTTCCAGCCTTAGGCAGCTGCTCAACTGTTGGCACCAATACAGGTAGTGCCTCAGGTAAAATGTTCCCTGCAGGAACTTGTTGTTGTCTCAAGAGGCAGATTTCTTCTTCTTGCCTCAATACTCTGGCTAAACAGTTGCTGCCAGTTATTAGGAGTTGGCTGTGGAATCTGATTCTAGTCATTCTCTTGACCCTGTCTGTTATTCTGACCTTGATCTTCCTGGCCAGCTGGTGAATCTGTCTGTCTTGGAATCATACAATCAACTTATACTGTGCTGAAACAATCAATGCAGCCAGTTAGGCAGTAATAACTAAACCTCTTGCCGCCTCACGGTCCAAGATCAACAGATATTCATCCATATTCCATAATTATACAGATATACAAATGGATACATGATCATAGCATTTAGCATTTAGCATTTAACACGTATCAGTTAATAATTCATAATGAACAATACTAATGAGAATGTTCTAGCAATATCAGTACTAATAAGCACGTTCTTGCTTATGATGCAGTAGTCAAGGCCCATCCTTATTAACATATCACATGTAGATAGGTAAAACATTTATATTCTATTTAAGCAGTTAAACACATAACCACATAAATAGTTACCAAACCATGAGTTGAGCTTGTCTTCAGTGGTGAATGTACATGCCCAGCTAGTCTACAGGAACCCTAAACCTTGGCACACTTTGATACCAAGTTACAATGCCCTGGTTACTCTAAGATCATTACTGTGAACTTTAAACCGTGCTTAACTCGCTAAATGAGTCATTTGGTTATAAACGTGCATCTAGGTGTTATTAATAGGCTAAGGTGAAAAATCTTGATCAATTGGAATGGATATATTTTATTTAAAACATAAAATTGTACATGGGCCCATAAAAAACATTTACAATCCGAAATGGTCATTACAGTGTAAAAATTACAACTCGCCGACCTAAGCGACAAAAATAGGGTTAACCCCTAGTTCCTCTGAGAAACACCTTGGCCGTGGTGGTCAAGTAGCCACATGTGTACACATCATCACCTAAACTCTCCACTCAAGGCTGGGTGAACTTTTATTTCCCTTTACCTGCACCACATAGCACCCGTGAGCCAAGGCTTAGCAAGAAAACTTATTACTGCATGTATACAACATCAATTGATGATTATGATAATCATACTAGGGCTTATAGCCCTAAACGAATAAATGAATATCACTTTAAGATTCTAGTAACCATGCTGAGGCTTGAAGCCCAATCAGATAAGTGACTATTAAGTCATACTTTGAATAGATGACTAATAAATCTATCTCTAGGGCTCTGCATGCTAATCAGATAAGTGACTATTGAGTCACACACTATGCATGTGGCTAATATGTCAACCTCCAAGAATTTGTTTCCTGTATAGATGACTAATAAGTCCATCTCTAGGGTTCTGCTCCTTAAATAGATGGCTAATAAGTTCATCTATGGGGATCTGTTCCCTAAGCTATGTGACATGTCGGTCACCTTAGCCTTTTGGCTCTGGCTCTAAGTAACTAGCCTTTAGACTAGACAAGCGCTTTTGTTTTCATCGAACTTAAGGTCAGTCAAGCATTTCATGCTTATGTCGATTAGATCTAATATTTTTGGCTTGCATTAAACACGCTAATACCGTTCTTGACTCATAAGCTAATACCATACGACCAGTGCTCAGTACTAATGCCGAACTTGACTAATAAGTCACAGCTTCACAATCAATACTAACACCATTGTCGTTGCTGACTAATAAGTCAATACCACTCACAAGTAAGCAGGATCGCCAAGCATTTAATATGAAATCAATGCCCACATATAGAGCACTCAACATGCCTCATTAATAACCATGCATGTCACATACTGGGTGCAGTTTTCTTACCTCTGGTTCAAGCGAGAAATAATTTAAAAATGACCCTTGAGAACGATCAATCCTTTGATCCTTTAGCGGTCACCTAGGCATAACCAAATATGGAATTCCATTAATAAAATCAATAATAAAAGGTTCATTATCTAAACCTCGCTCTCGGGACCTCGAATCCTACTAACACAGTTAATAAATTCGATCCCGAGCCTTAAAAATTGAAACCCTGAGCCAAAAACCCTAAAAAGTTCCCAAAAGAACAGGGTGGTGCTACAACGTTGCCCCCAGGCGCTATGGCGCCACAACCAGAGTTGCCATGCCCTGGACAGCGCTGAAGTGCCCATCCCTGGGCGTTGTAGCGCCAAAACCATGGTGTGTCAGCCCTGGTTTTTCCCCTTCGAGTTCTCCAATTTCCAAACTTCAACCAAACCCACAAATGAACCCAAAAACCAATCCTACAAGTCTTAGGCATCAAAACCCAATCAATCTTTCCCAAAAGCTTCATTGAATTCACAACTATCAAATCCAAAATTCCAGCTGAAAACTAATTGAAAAATAGGGAAAAAACCAGAGTTTCCTTGGCTGAATTCTTACCTCAAGCTCAAGACTAAACCCTTTTCAATGGTAGAACACAATCCTAGACCCTCAAGGCTTGATTCCCTAGCTTGAGTCCTTAATTGGAGCTTAAAAAACTCAAAGGAAAAGAAGAAGAAAAAATGATTGGGAGGAAGAGGAAGAACGTGCTTTGTTTTGATTTAGTTTTCTACAGCTTTCTTGTTCACATATAACCTAAGGTCAAATGACCAAAATGCCACTAGGTTAAGTAATTTCCTTTCAAGGCTAGCAAGGGCAAAATCGTCATTTCTCGTCTATCTTGTTAATTATAATTAACGTCCTCCAATTCCCGTTATTCCCAATATTCTCAAATGCTAATACATTATATCCCATTATCCTTTAATTCCCCATAATGTACTAATCATTAAATTACCTCGAGACTCACCTTGAGCCCCGAAATTAACCCCGTTATGACCAAACTACTAACTTGCATTCAAAGATCGTCTCATGCCAAATAGCTCGAACAAATCCACATTTTAATGTGGCCTCATCAATAATTCACCAACATGCATGAAAATATACAAATATGCCATCAATGGGCCAAATTACCAAAATGCCCTTATAATGAAAAGTGGACTCACATGCATGCATTTATCATCATATAATAATATAACTCACATAATCATGCATATAATCATTTAATGGAATAATAAATGAATTATGGCCCTCCCAGCCTTCTAATCCGACCATTAAACCTCATTAGGGATTTTGGGGCATTACAGCTGCGGCCCCAAACCTTTGACCCGCGGCCCACCCAAGTCAGAGAGGCCAAGCTCTCCTTTCACTGAACACGGGTCGCAGCGCAGCCTAACAGGCACCACAGCGTGACCCTGCTTTAGGGAAACCACCCCGTCTTTTGGGTTCATGAGGGCCACGACACCCCAAGAACAGGGCCGCGACGCGTCCCCACGAACCCAGATTTCTCAGATCCAAATCCTCTCAAAACTCACCCTAAATCCTTAGCAAACCCACCATTCAATCTCAAAACATCCTTAGAATGTCCCAGGCAACAAAACCCGCCATTCAAATGGATCAAAAACGCACTGAAGCATAAAATCCAAATCAAAACTCAAGAAACTTAAGGAAACAAAAACACATAAACTTAAAGCTTTGATTACCTATAATTATGTTGTTTTCCAGCTAAATCCTCCGGCTAATATGACTCTAACCTTGCTTGAATCCGAGCCCTAAAACTCGAGTTTCCTTCGAAAATGCTAACGAACTGAAATGAGAGAATGAGAGAGTTTTCTGAGTTATGTGAGGTTACTTTGAATTCAAGTAACCTCAAGCAAATCCCAAGGCTCGGGGTACCCAAAAACGTCCTCGATGGCAAAATGGTCAAAATCCCTATAATTCCCTCCTGATCTCACTAACTCCAAATATAACCTCAAATATTCATTCACATTACCCAATATCCCGATAATGTACTAAATAACCAAAATACCCCTTGACTCATCCCGAGTCAAGTATTGGTCCCGTTGTGACTTTCCCATTAGCTTGCTCCCTAGGATCGACTCATGCTGAGTAACCCAAATATATCCACATAATGATGTGGTCTCACACATATATCACATATATGCCAAATATACCCATAACAGTCCAAATTATGAAAATTTCCCTTTTAATCAGAGGCAGGCCCACATGTATATTTAATACACCTAAACATGCATATCAAATCATATTATAATATAACTCCCATAATCATATAATGATACACATATATATCACATAAACACATAATTTTCCATCTTGGCCCCCTAATTAAGGCCCTAAGCCTTATTAGGTAATTTGGGACGTTACAAGAACCCTTCCCGAGCCTTTAGGTTTGAGTTCCCGAGCTTAAACACCCTATTTGGCCAAAATCCTCAATTTGAGCCGCAATGCCCCCACAAGCACTGTGACCCTCTACAAGTCAGAGAGAAAATTCCCTTAATTCCCAGACACGCATCCCGGCGCAACCCACCCAGCGTTGCAACGCTAAGGTGGTTCAAAGAACCACCCCTAGCCCCTGAGTTCATGTGGGTCACGGTGCTCCAAGAACAGCGTTGCAGCGCGACCCCACGAACCCAGATATTCTGGGTTTTTCCTACGTTTTCCTCGAGCCAAAATCTCTCCAAACCCAACCCAAAGTTGCACCAAAGTCCTAATTGAGTCTAGGACTCTCAATAACACAACATAAGCATCATAAACACCCAAAAAAAAAACGAAATCCTTATCAAAACTCAAAATCAAAACTAAAGTTTAAACCCCAACCAACAACTTAAACCATAGCATAATCCCCTCAAAACCAAAGCATAAATCTTACCTTAACTGAGATTATGACCTAAAGCTGCCTCTTAATCCCAATCCTAGCTCCAGCTTCTTAGATTCCCATGCCAATTCTCCTTAAAAATTCAAGAATTCCCTTGTGCCCAAGAGAGAAAGAGAGAGAAAGAGTGAATGAGAGCTGTTGAGTACTAAGGATTCCTTTGGTCTTTCTGAAAACTTCTAGTCCTAACTAAGTCCAACCAAGGTGAGGGAAAAGACCCTAATGCCCCTAACCCAAATCCTTGCTCCTTAATGTCCCCGAGGGCAATACCGTCCTTTGGTACATTTCCCACTAATCCTAAAATTACACTTAAGATTCCCAATTAGTCCTGACATACCCAAATAATCACCAAATAACTACCCATCACTTGATGAATCCCGACTGCGCACTAAATTACTAAAATACCCCTAGGCTCACTCCGAGTTGGGTATTTGATCCTGTTGTGACTTTACCGCTAACTCACTCACTAGGATCGCCTTGTGCCGAATATCTCAAATATATCCACATAATAATGTGGTCTCAATCACATAACACATATAATTACAATTATACCCTCAACGGGTCAAAATTACAAAAATGCCCTTATTAACGAAAACGGGCCCACATGCATATTTAATACACATAAACATTCATCAGTATTCATATCACAATATAATTCATATATGCCACATAATCACATATATATTCAATTAATTTCACAATATTCGCATATAAAGCCAATTATGCCCTCCTGGCACACTAATCGATGCACTAAGCCTTATTAGCGAATTTGAGACGTTATAACTATCCTCTCCTTATAGAAATTTCGTAATCGAAATTTATTCGAACATCTCAGGATACTGGTCCCGCATATCTGACTCTAACTTCGGAGTCAAGTGTTTTACCTTTCTATTTCCTTGCAACACTCTCACCAAAGTGACAGTCTCATTCCTTAAGACTTTATCATTTTTATCCATAATTTCCACTAGCTTCTCTTTACGTAGTAAGTCTCATTGTAATTCCAGTGTCCCTTCACCCAAACAGGTGTGGTACTCAACACCTCTGTCCTTAGCATCAGCACCTGTAACATTTTATAGACCTCCCTCCATGTCGGGGTAAGGCAAATCTGTAGGCCTCTGGCCCAATCCTTGTTAGGATCTTAAAAGTATAAAAAACCTAGCGTCAAATCTTCTCTTTCTTTCCAAATTATCTTATCTTTTAATTAACAATACTCGGAGAGGCACAAGGTCTCCTATCCTAGAACTCCACGTTCCTATATTTAAATTTGTGAACTTTTATGTCTTTTTAATAAAGCAGATACATATGCTCTAACATTCCTTAATACCTTCATTGGTCCTCTAGACCGGTCCAGAACCAGAATACTTCCTGATAAGATAGGTGGGTTTTCCATGTGCGCCTTCAGCTGCTGGAATGCCTATCCACACTCCTTCGTCCATTCAAACCTCTAACCTCCTCATAATATGTTGAAGAACGGGATGCACTTGTTAGTTGCCTTGGAAACAAAGAGACTCAGGGCGGCTATCCTCTCGGTGAGGCTCTGAACATCCTTATGCTTTCGGGGGATGGCATATCGACCAGGGCTTTGATCTTCTCGGGGTTTGCCTCTATCCCTCGAGCACTAACAATAAAGCCCAGAAACTTCCCTGAGGAAACTCCAAAAGTGCACTTCTGGAGATTCAGCTTCATCCCAAACTTGCGAAGTACTGAACTTTTTAAAAGTATTTCCCCACAAAAGTACTTTTAGTGGCTTTGTGTTGAATAACTTTTTTAAAGTAAAAGCCCAAATCAATAGAACACCCACTCATAGCTTAAAATCGTTTTTAAAAAGTTAAAAAGCCAAAAAATTTCTATCAAAAGCCCTACCAACCGATTTATATGCAAGAGCAACAACTGGTCAAGTTTGAGAATCATGCTTGCAAGTAAGATACTTATAAAAGACTGGCCTTGGGCACAAGCGGGCTAGGCCTATGCCTAGAGCCCCAATCTAAAAGACCCCATTTTTTAAAAAAATACCATTATTTTTTTTATACAAAAGGCCCTCAATTTTGAAAAATACCAATTTACATATATATATATATATTTTTATAAAAATACCATATTTTGCACTGCCCCCCTAAAATTCAGGATGCGCGTCGCACGTAGGTGGCCTCGGCTAGGCACGGCGCGGCTTGGCTCAACGAACCGGAGGATGCCACGTACCGGCTGCTAGTGGCAGACTTTGTTTGGGCTGGGCTTGGATTTGGGCCTGATTTGTCTTCAAAATTGCCACTTTTGTATTCTTCTTTCAATTATAATTCTTTATTTCTTTTTTGTGTCACAATACTTTTTATTTCCTAAAAATTGAGCACAAATTAAATTAAAATTAATATTTTCAATTACAATAAATCTATGAAAATATTCATTAAAACTTAATTAATTTTAAACTTTATGTAACGCCTTGGTTACTCCAAGACCGTTATTGTGAGCTTTGAACCGTGCTTAACTTGCTAATCGAGTTCTTTAGTTATAAACGTGCATCTAAGTGTTATTAATAGGTTAAGGTGGAAAACCAATCAAAAGGAAATGATATATTTTATTTAAAACATAAAATTGTACATGGGCCCATAAAAGCGTTTATAAGTTATTTACAATCCAAAATGGTCATTATAGTGTAAAATTTACAACCCGCCGACCTAAGCAGCAAAAATAGGGTTAACCCCCTAGTTCCTCCGAGAAACTCCTTGGCCATGGTGGTCAAGCGGTCGCATATGTATACATCACCACCTAAGCTCTCCACTCAAGGCTGGGTGAGCTTTTCTTTCCCTTTACCTGTACCACATAGCACCCATAAGCCAAAGTCCAACAAGAAAACTCATTACTGCATGTCAATAATATCAAATGATGATCATGATAATCATACAAAGCTTATAGCCCTAAACAGAAGAGTGATTAACACTTTGAGGTTCTGTTTAACCATGATGGGGCTTATAGCTCTAATCAGATGAGTGACTGACGAGCAAGTCACTAACGTAAACCAGATGAGTGACTGATGGGTAGTCACTAGCTTAAACAGATGAGTGACTGATGGGTAGTCACTAGCTTAAACAGATGAGTGACTGATGAGCAGTCACTGGGGGCTCAGCACCCATAGCCATGTGACGATGTAGTCACCTGGGCCTTTTGGCCCTGGCTCTAAGTGACTAGCCATAGGCTAGACAAGCACTTTTAGTTTTCATCGAACTTGAGGTCGGTTCGGCATTAATGCTCATGATGAGTCATTCAATGCAGATGTCGATTAGATCTAATCTTTGCTGGCTTGCGTTAAACATGCTAAGACAATTCTTGACTTATTAGTCAATACCATATGACTAGTGCTCAGTACTACTGCCAAACTTGACTAGTGAGTCACAACTTCACAGTTAATACTGACACCATTGCCAAATCTGACTAATTAGTCAGTACCATGCACAAGTGAGCAAGGTTTGCTAAGCATTTGATATGCAATCAATGTCCACATTTAAACACTCAACATGCCTCATGAATAATCATGCATGTCACATATGGGGTGCAGTTTTCTTACCTCTGGTTCGGGGGAGAAATAGTAAAAGAACGACCCTTGAGAAAAATCGACCTTTTGATTTCTTAGCGGTCACCTAGTCATAACAAATTATAACCTTCATTATTGAAAATCAACAATAAAAGGGTCTTCACCTAAACCTCACTCCTGGGACCCCGAATTGTACCCAAACAGTGAATAGATTCAATCCTGAGCCTTAGGAATTGAAACCCCAAGCCAAAAACCCTTAAAAATGCCCAAAACAGGATTATGGAAAAGTAGGGTAGCGTTGTAGCGCTACCCCCCTAACGCCCCAGTGCTCTAAGTAGAAAAGAATCACACTGGCTAGCACTGTAGCGCCCCCTTGTGGGTGTTGTAGTGCTACAACCAGGCAGATTTGCCCTGGTTCTTCCCCCCTTTGACTCCACCATTTCCAACCTGAACCAAAAGCTTCCAAACCTCATTTTAAGTCCCAAATGAACCCAAAAACCATCTACATATGTCCTAGGCATCATAACCCAAGTAACCCTAGCCAAAAACCCCCATCAATTCCCAATATCCAACCTAGAAATCCAAGCTGAAATCCAAAACAAAAATAGAGCAAAGCTAGAGTTTTAATGGCTAGAAACTTACCTCAAGCTCAGTTTAGGATCCTCTTCAATGGTGGAATACAATCCTAAGCCCTCAAGATCCACTTCCCTAGCTTGAATCCTCAAAAGAAGCTCAAAAATCCAAAGGAAAAATGAAGAGAAAATGAGGAGGAAAGATGTACGGGAGAGAAACTTTGATACTCTGTTTTGGCCAAGGTTCTACATCCTTCAATGGCTTAAATATAACTTAAGGTGAAAAGACATTTTTGCCCCTAGGTCATTTAAAGTCTTCTAAAGGCTCCCAAGGGTAAAACCGTCATTTCCTGCCTATTTCGTTAATCATAATTAACACCCTCCAATTCCCGTTATTCTAAAAATTCTCAAATACCAATAATTCATATCCCGTTACCCTTTAATTCCCGACAACGCTCTAATCACCAAATTACCCCGAGACTCACCCCGAGCGCCGAACTTAATCCCGTTATGACCAAACCGCTAACTTGTTACTCAAAGATCGTCTCATGCCGAATGACTCGAAGATATCCACATTATTATGTGGCCTCAACAATTATTCACCAACATGCATACAAATATACAATTACGCCCTCAAAGGGCCAAATTACCAAAATGCCCCCATGATGAAATGTGGACCCACATGCATGCATATAATCATTTAATAGCATAATAAATCAATTATGGCCCTCCTGGCCTACTAATCCAACTATTAAACCACATTACGGATTTTGGGGCATTACACTTTATTACTAATAAAGTGACATTTTTGAGCACTAATCACCTACATTGATGGACATAGTATTACCCGATAAATTAGGGTTTAGGGTAAGGTGAGGGTATGAAAACATATACTCGACGCGGGTATAGGGTAGGGTACGGGTATAGGTGTACCCAATCCTATTACCCGACCCTACCCGATTATATATATATATATATTTGTAGTTAATTTGCATGTATATTTATATAAATATATTTGAGTATATTTGAAATTTAATATATTTTTAAAAAAATTATATGATAAATTAAAAAGATATATACAATTATCACTATATCTTTTTTAAATATAAATACATGTCATATAATACAAACTAAAAATAATTAATATACATTTTGAACTATAATTTAAATACTTCTAAATTTGTAAAATCAATTAATATATGCTTCTTACATATTCAAAATATAAATATATAATGTATAGTATAATATTTAGGATCTTTAATACATTATATTATATATATATATATTGATTAATGTAAACAAGTATAGATATATAATATATCAAATTTGCATTTAGAATCATTAATACATTATATTATATTCTTATTAATTTTTTAAGTATAAATAAGGTATTCTATATTATTAGTGTTCACTATCCTTAATACTTAATATATTCTATATCTTATTTAAATTTCTAAGTATAATGTATTGATATTTTTTTCAAATATTTTTTATTTTAAATTTTATTAGGGCTGGATTACCCGTGTGTACCCTATATCTGTTAGGGTAATACCCGTACCTTACTTGCAAAAATAGAGCTGCAAATGTGGGTCGGCCCGACCCGGCACGACACGGCCCACATTTTTCGTGCCTCCGAATAATTCAGGGCGGGTCTGGCCCGTATTCAAATTCGTGTCGGGCCGAGCCGACCCATATTTGAAAGAGTAAGCCTAGCACGACCCATGTCGTGCCGTGTCGGGCCCAAATTGGGCTGGCCCACTTTCCTTATTTGGGCCTAAATTCGAGCCTACTTTTAGGCCCATTTTATTATTGTCAAAGAATATGAGGATGGGGACTTGAAACTCTCATCTCCTCTTTAACAATCAATGAGCTCACCACCAATCCAAATACATTTCTTTGTTTATATTATAGTTTGAGATGTTTTTATATACTTTTCAACAATACTTTACACAAAATTATATCAAAGATAATTATTAGAATTTGATTACCTACTAATAAATGCTAAAAAATTTAACTCACAAATCTTAAAATAAATTATTATAATTATAAACATTGAGAAGAAAAATAGACTTTTATTATCATTTTAATTTATAGATAATTGACAAATAAAAATTTATTATCATTATTAATGTCAAAATATAGGATTTTTTATCGTGTCGTGCTTTCAGGCTAGTTTGTTCGTACTTTCGTGTCATGCTTTTGGGCTTGTCGTGTCATGCTCAGGCCCATGTCATGCCAATTTTTAATTCGTGTCGTGCTCGTGCCTCCCGGGCTCGTGTCGGTTTCGTGCCGTGCTAGAAAGTCTGGCGCGTATTTATAGCTCCATACGCAAAAAATTATTGGGTAAGAGGGTAGGCTTTGGGTAGAGTTTTTTTTTTTATAAGGTAGGGTCGTGAAATAGGCATACCCTACCTGTTGCCATCCCTACATATTTTGCACTGGCCCCCTTAAAATTCAGGGCCTGCCCTGATTAGAAATTAATTAATCTTATTTTGTTGCAATCTAGTTGAGGTCTATAATGTGTTCAATATGTTTAGGCTATTTTAATTCTTAAAGATGGTATTCGGAGTGTTGGCTTTGAAACTGGTTACATGGTACGAGTCTTTGATATAAATTCCAATGAATTATGTGTGTTGAGCTTGAGCATAAGGTGATAATGTTATTCATCCTTGCCCGCATTGTTTCTTGTTGTCCTAACATATTTATTTGAACTATTCCAACGTCAAGTGTGTTCTGCATTATGCTCCTCCAACTCTCGGTCGATTATGGATCAATTTGTGCATTTTTCAATGAAGGAAATTAAGATAAGAGAAAAGAAAAATGTTCGAAGCATCTAATAAGTGATCAGGTGCCAAATTGGATCGTGTTGGATCTACACCGGTACAAGAATCTCTTTTATGCTTGTGATAATACTAGAACAACCATCATGTAATTCACAGTGCAAGAGCTCATATAGAACTCACAATGAAATAGAAAATATTATACACTCTAGTGATGTATATTTTTCGTAGTATCTCGATAAAATACATAATCTTTAACAGAATATATTGCATCTAATGACTCTCCAAGATATATATAGATATTGTAATAATTTTTTTTTTTTTTGGTAAATCAGATCTGTGTATTGCTGAACTATCAAACATTTACAACCTATGCAACACCAATAAAATTAGGCCTGCAGTATTCTATTACAACTTCTCAAACCATTCACTATCTATAGTTTTCACTTTTTTTGGCATCACACCATGAATTCTATTTTTCACATCAATTTGAATTCTTTTTGTAAGCGTTACTGTACTGACCCGCTGGTTCCATATGGCATCATTCCGGCAGGCCCATATCTGATAAACAATGGCAGCTAGAGCCGCTGCCAACACCTGTTTCCTGAATTGGTAGGTTTTTGCTCAAGCTATCCACCTTAACAATTTTGGAATTGTTGTTGCCGACACCTTCCAATGTAGCCATTTCTTTATGCTAAGGAAACAAAGGTTACTCAAATGACAATCAAAAAATAAATGATCTCTTGTTACCTTACTCACTCCACATATTACACATTGGTCATCTTGAGCTATCTTGAATCTGTGTAGCCTCTCTTTCACTTGTAATCTATCAAGTACCGAAAGCTATAGAATAAATCTATGTTTTGGTATGGCAAGTCTATTCCACACCTCCTTGTCCCAATGAACTTTTGAGTGAAATGAGCAAAGGAGAGCATACCCTTCATTAATTCTGTACGTACCCGCTGTGAATGCTTGAACCCGGTTAAGTTGCTTATAAGCTTCTTTCACCCGAACAATTTGTCGCCAATACTATTGTAATAACTTTTGAGCATAACATAATATCTTAATAATATATTATGTTAATATTTATATTTTTTTTAGACTCTGTATTTTGTCAAATTACTTATTTGAACTCTGTATATTGATAAATGACTTTTTAGACACTGTATTTTGTAAAATAATTCAAATAGAACCCTAAACTCGCTTTTAGTCAAGATTTTCTGAGCTAAAATTACAAATAATTCACCAAACTAACAATTTAAAAAAAAAAAAACATTTTAACAATTGTGTTATTATATTCAATTTTTTCTTCATCCAAATTAAGTTTATAAGTCTATTTGAATCATTTTACAAAATACAAAGTCCGAAAAGAAATTTGTCAAAACACAAAATCTAAACGGGTAACGAGACAAAACACAGGAACCAAAATAGTATAAACCTATAATTAAATAAAGATAATTTTTAAAATTATTCATTTATTTAAATAAATTTGAGCAGTCAAATGGAACAAAAGTAAAAGTATACAGTGTTAAAGAAAAACATTGTAGAGAACCGACTCAAATAGAGTGTGTATATCGTCCTCCTATTCTCTTGTGCCTTTTTCTTGTTGGACAGGTTTACACTTTCCACTGCATAGTGACTAGTCAAGAGTGAAGCTCTCTCCTCGGAAGGTTGGTGCTACCTTATCCTGGTTCTTAGCACTTTTTCAACTGTACAATGTAGTGTAGCAGTTGCTCTTTTTGCTCATCTTTAAATTCCAACCCCACTTCTAAACACAATGTAATCATACTAGCTGCCCCAATTAAACTTTTTTTATTGAGAATAGTTTTAAAAAGGGTATGTGCTGGTCACTGGTCAGGTCTGTTTTTTCTACTCGATCATTCGTTATCTCATTCTCATACAAAGGAAAAAAAGATGGTCAGGTGAGGTGGGAACAGTAGTATACTAAAGGCTCTTTGATTGCAGCGGCAGCATGTTCATCTCAATTTTGGTGACACCTTTTCATATTTCTGGTGAACTTTCAATTTAATCACTTCACTATAGTCTTCACTTTTATAGAATTGTTGTTATTACACCACATGACAATTTATAATTACTGAGTTATACTCGATAATATTTATCCAATTCAAATACGTGAATTCGATATTGAATTACTATGGTGGTTTTGGTGCCCCTAGCAATTATCTTCTTTTTAGTCGCAACTAAATTCTTTCTTTAATGGTTTTTGTTCTTTTAATTAAAAACTTTGGAGTATAATGAAATGATATGTGCTTAGGATAGATTGGTGGGAGGGAATCTGATCCAATCATACACATGACAGAAATATGGCCCACATGGGCATACTAGTAGTAGTTGAAGGGTGCAAGAAACAATAAACTAAATTCGTACACTGAATTGTGGTCTAATTATTGGTGGTTCCTGATTGGCTAATTCTCTTGGGGAACCAACTAATTGATATAGATTAATTATGTGATAGATTAAGTAACTATATAATAATATTATAGCTTTGGTTTGGTGTACCAAAAAGAAGAGAAGAGATAATATGAAGCTAAGACAAAAGAAAAAGGTTTAGACTATTTTAATCTTTAATAAACTTTTCATAGTATGATCATTCCATATGCAAAAGTGATCGACACGTGTATTCTTATAGTCACATTTGTGATTTTCCTTTTCAAGTTTAATAATCAGATTTTTAATACCTAACTAATAGGATGTGTCGACATCACGCGTGGTGTTTTATGCATTAGTGAAGAAGATCATGCAACTCGTGATATCTCTAAAAGGAAAAGGATAAGAGTTATTTTTATGTATTATTAATACTTAGAAGCTTTATAATGATGTGATGATGTTTTGTTTTCTTTTCTTTTACTTCAATGATTTATGTACATAAGTTGTTAAAAATGATGCTACCTAAATTATGAGTGTCGTAGAGGCTGTTCATTTGACTCGTAAGGCTTATGGTGTTTTTCATACATTATTTTAATAAGGTATATATCCCATTATTTCTTTCCTTTTTTAAACTATCGCTTTTTAATGTATCGTATCGTATGATAATTGATGTAATTTAATATCGTACATCGCATTAAGTTATACTGAGCACTGCAATAATATTCTATTTTTTAAAAGAAAATGATGCAATATTTGTTTTAGTTAAACAATTTTACATAACATGATTATACTTTAAAGCGACTTCACATAATATTAACATAAATTGTTTCAAGTTCAAAGTTTATATTATTCTTGGTCTTATTTACTGCAAAATATTTAAACTTAAGCCCCTTTTAGTACATAGATCTCCAATATAGACTGTATTTGTTAGTCCTTTTCAATTTTCCACCTAATTTTTTTATTAAACTAAATTTTTGTAGCAAAAATTCCAAACATAACCTGGCATTTTTACTTAGATTCCTAATTTAAAATTTAACTTTTTTTTTCTCCAAAATAAATGATAACGTCAAAGTTCATTGAAAATATATATAATTCATAATTATTAAATAAGTACACAACTTTAGAAAAAATCTTGTATACATAAAAATAAATATTTATTTTTAACAAAAAAAATATAATTCTAAGGTTGCTACATATATATAGTAAAATATCTCTATAGTAATAATGTTGGAACCAACATATTTTATTACTATGAGGATGCTATAACTTAATAGAATCATATTTATAAAATGTTAGAAATATACACATTTAAATCTAAATTAAATAATAATTGATAAAACATGTCAAATTTAATGTAAAACATTAATAAATAAAAATGACATAAAGATATGGCTACAATGTACATATCTATATAATGTTAAAAATATACAAAGTTATTTTACAAATCTAAATTGATAATTAATTTTATCACGAATTTTTAGTATGTAAAAGAGAGTATATATATATTATTTAATATTAAGTCAATTATTACTATGCGGAGTCATATTTTCTAAAAGCGGGACAAAAAAATATTATAACTTATTATAATATGGACTTTATTTCTATTTATAATTAGTCTCAAATTAAGACTAAATCTTTTTATGACTATATGAAGTTTTCCTGTTTATAAAAAATCTAAACAATGAAAATAATATATAATAGCATAATTTTTGCAATTTATTAATTGTAAATTCAACAAAATTATTAATCACTTGATATATTAAAATTTTGAAGAATCTAATATATAATTATTGAAAATTTCAAAAATTATAATAACAAGTGAATCTTAGTTTTATTATTCTTATTTACTTATAGTTAGAGAAATAAAAAAAATACTTTTTTTTATTCTTTTTTACATTTGTATGTAGATATTATCAATAATTATAGTTTTTTAAAATATAAATATTTTGATTTAAATATATTTGTGTGATAACATTTAGGTAATGTAACTTAAATACTTAAAAAAAAATTTACACAAAAATACATTTTGTCACTTATTTGGTGCGACGGTTGGTAGCTAGCTGTATAGTGATTATGTGGCTAATTAATATGTGTCACGTTTTCATACACTTAATTATTAAAAAAAATAAAAAGTAAATTAAAATATTTTTTCATAAATGTAAAATTTTAGTAAATTAATAAATCAAAATTTAAATAAAAAATTGAATTATATTTATTTAGTTTATTAAAGACTTTAAAAACTAAAATGAAATAAAATTTATGCAAACTAAAACTAAAACAAATTTAATCTGTTTCAATAAAAACAAAATTATTTGTGTTCATCAAATAATTTTTTTCATATTCTTATTTTCTTCTTCTTTAAAGATTCAAACAATTTGGGGGTTGAGGTTCATTTTTGAATTTAGGGGTAAAGGTTTATTTTGTTCGTCAAAGAAATCATTATTCTCAATCCATTTTTTTCGTTCATTCAAATGGAAGCTTAAGGCCCTTCCAAGAAGAGGCAGGGTTGGGGGACGACAAAAGCTATGGGGACATGGGAGGTGAGGACGATGCTTGAGCAAGAAATGGAGGTGCAAAGGACGATGTGGACGTTGTTGAGAAGATGACAACGAGAATTGTGACTTTAAGTTAACGACGACGTTCCTAAACTGTAAACATAGGCGAGGAAGAAGGTGGAGTTGGGTGGAGATTGCGATGTTGAGTTGAAAATCTTGGCGTTCTTTCTATTGCAAAAATTAGCCACTTTTTTTTGTTCAAGTTCAAGTTTTGCAACATAAATTTGGTCACGTTTTTTTTAGGGCCCATAATTTTTTATATGACTCGAAAATAACACAAAATAAATAGGTGTATGAGACATATTTAATTTTCGTGTCATCTTACTTAACCCGATTATGACCCATCTGACCCATTTAAGTAAATATTTAATTTAATAGTGTCAATTTAGTGTTTGTGGCACATTTCTCATTTAATCGTGTGTTAAATGTGTCAATCTAGCATTTGGGTCATACGACATATTTATTAAACACGTAAAGCGTGTTGCATGTATCATGTGATCTGTTAACTAAATGTGTCATGTTTGTGTTTAATTTCTTAACACGTTTACACAAATTGTAAACCCTACAAATTTTTTTTTGTTCCTCTATTGGTTTTGATTGAAGACTTGAAGACAAATATCATTTCTTGGTCCAAGAGTGACACGCATCTGAAATTGAAGATTTTTGTGCGTGGTTTGTCTACGTTCTTCATATTGCTTATATAGGAAAAGAAAAATGATGAAAGAATGATAAATATTGAAAATATCTATTTGTAATTTTGAATAATTTAGGATGTTTAACATTAATTTTAGGATTTTAAATTTTAATTTGAGATGTTGAATACTGATTTTGGAATTTTGTTTTTAATTTGATTTTTAGATTATGTTTGAATTTTTAATTTTTTCTTTAAAAGATGAATTGATTTATTTTATGTTTTTTTTAATATTTTAATGGGTTTTTTTTCATACATACTCATTTTTTTATGAAGTTTTAATATTTTTACGGTCCTTCATTTTTTTTTTTACATTTTTACTAACTCAAGTTTTCAAAAATACGATTACACTAAACATCAACCCACAAAATATAATGTTAAACAAACAACAAGAAAATAACACGACAGTAATTTCACAACAATATAGTGCAACTCATTACAGCTACAAAAAAAAACCAAAAAACAACACAAAAATAACATCAAAAAACTCATTCTTACATTTTAAAAAAGCAGCACACTGCAATACAATATAAAAAAGAAACTTAAATGCAACACGACAACACTCTCACAACAATACAGTGTCGAAGATGCAATTAGACATCAATTCATTGCATTAACTCAAAATAAACTAAAAAACATAAAAAAAAAAAAAAAACCTCAAAACAATTTTTCCCTGCATTTTAAAATGTGTTAGAAATAAACTAAAAATATATCTCAAAACAACTAAACATATATCCAAAATAAACTAAAAAAATAACAAAAAAACAACAATTGGAAAACAACTAAACATATATCCAAAATAAATTAAAAACAATTTGAAAAATACTACCATTAAACACAAATTATTTTTAAAAATATATATATAAACCCAATGTATACTTAAAATAACTAAAATTAAACAAAAAATATTCGCAACTAAAAATTAACCCAAAATATACCTCACAACTATTACACATATACCTAAAATAAATTAAAAAATCAACAGTGGAAAAATCCTTGAAAACCAACTCACTCAATAACAAAAATTTAAAATATATTCACCCAAAGTACCCCAAATAAGCTAACATGTACTGAAAATAAAACAAAAAATATAATCAATTAGTAATCAACTAGACATCACCTCACTACTTACTAAAATATGCTAAAAATATACTTAAAACATACTAAGAACAACTAAATATATACACAAAAATAAACATGTATAGTTTAAACTACTTAAAAAAAAATCAACCCAACATATATTGAATATAAACTAAAACTATACCCAAAGTATACTTAAAAGAAACTTAAATTAAATTAATAAAGAATATACTCAATTAGAAATCAACGAGACCCTAAATAAACTAAAAAATCATTTAAAATTAACCAACACAACAACCAAAAAATTAAAATACACTTTAATAAGAAGAAGAAGATTCTTTACATGGAAGGTTGAAGAGGTGGGTATAGTGCTCCAAGTGTCCTAAACATGAACTAATGATGTTGGTGTTGCTCCAAATGTCCCAACCATCTTTGTGTGATAAATATGTGTGTATATATATACATGGAAGACTTTTTAATGGTTACTACACATAGATGACTACTTACAATAATGATGATGTGGCAACATAGTGACTTGGTATAGCTAGATAAAGATTTTTTATCTACATTAATTTTGAATTTTCATATATATTGCTTAAATAAGATTTTTTTTAATTTAATAAATATGTGACCGTCATGTAATCAGGTAGTCTTTCTAAAAATTAAAAAAAAAAATCAAAAATTATTTTTAGAAATATTAATTAACAATTATAAATATGGATCATTAATCTTAATCTAATAGTTAATATTAAAGCTATTGATAGTAACCCTTCAGAGTCACCATATATATATATATAAATGAAGTTTAGCTTTCTCATAGTATTAGACAAGTTCGAATCATACACATGGTTAAGTAATGTCATACCAAAAGATCATATGATATTTGAAGATGTAAAGATCAAATGCTTTATTTTGTTAATGCTAAGTGAATGTTACTCTTGGCTGTACAACTTCAACTTTATCGTGAACGGAGGTACAATGCTAAGTAAATGTTAGTCTTGATTGTGAGGATGGTATGTTATGCCATGCATTATAATCTCTTTGAAAGTATAAAAAAATTAATTTTTGTAGTTTTGTTTCAAACCCAAATTGAGCAAATATTTGTTTTTGACAAAAAATCTTAATATATATTTATATATGTATGCTTGGTGAATGGGTTGCTAATACAGAATAACAATTCTGTTTTGTTAGTTAGTTTTCTTTCTAGTTTTAATTCAGTTCAGAGTTAGTTACAGAGTTAATTGTTGTAACAACTCTTATTCTTGTATTCTCTGTCTATAAATAAAGGCCATGAGCTCAAAAACAAGCTAAGCTTTTGCAAGTCTTTGTAACTCAATTCTCTCAATTGTGTTCTTGATAGTCTTGCATTGATAAACTTCTATAGTTGTTCGTTCAAAATCTGCCAAAAATCCATTAAAATGGCATTAACTGGATCCATTGTTGCATTAGAACTGTTCTTCGTCTTCTTCACTAGGTGGGGCGGCAGAGGCTATGACCAGCATATAAAATAGGACAAATGTACCCCTCCGACAAATGTACCGTTGCCATCTTCGCTGCAATTTCAATCAACGTAAAAAAAAATGCGTGCGACCGTATAAATGAAATGTTTTTATATAATTAAGTGTTGTATGTAAATATCCTATTTTAATTAATTTTAAAATTAAAAAATATTTTTTTATCACTTTTGCTTAAAAAAAAATTAAGTATTTAAATATAATAATTTAATTATTATAGTGGTAAGTAAGGATGTACATTTTTCCCATCGCGGGGACCCCCCTAATGGGGCGTGGAATCCCCATCTAAATGGGAAACGGGACAGGGATAACTTTTAATCCCCGAATTTTAAATGGGGCGGGGACGGGGATAGCACTTCCCACCCCGACGAAGCCCCGTTTAAATTTTTATATATTTTTGTAATATTTTATATGTATTTTATTTATTTATTTATATGTTTTTGTAGTATAGTAATAACTTTTTTAATATTTTAAATTTTATTGAGGATAGTGTTTAATATTTTAAATAATAAATATTGTGCAATATTTTAATTTACATATAATTTACTATTTTTATTTTAAAATTTATTTTTTAAATAAATGAGTTCCCCGCCCCGTCCCTGACGGGGAATAATCAGGGATGGGACGGGGACGGAGATTAAAAATATAAATAGGGACAGAGACGGGGGAGTACTCCCCGCCAATTTCCTGCCCTGTGTGCATCACTAGTTGTAAGGATCAAATGATGAAGATTCACTCCTCACCATATATATATATATATATTAGGGCTGTGCATAAATTTTTACAACCCGCCCAAACTAACCCGAATAAATCGCCAAAAAACGCAACCCGAATAAACCGACCAAAATTTAAACCGCCCAATTAAGAACTTATTATTAATTTATTATTGTTAATACATTTAAATAAATATATTAAATTTTTATATATACTTAATTAAATTTATATTTGTAATTGGACTTTGGTTTGTAATTGGACTTTGGACTATACTAATTTTCTTTTTCATTTTAATGATATATGTTTGTTATTTTGTTTAATACTTTTAATGTTGATGCAATTATTAATATATTGCCAATTAATATATAAGAAAAAATTTCAAATAAATATATAAATTAATTAAGTTTTGTTTTATTTTTTTACTAGAAATTTAAAATATTGTTTTAAGCTTAAAAAGATAAACTTCGTACTAGTATTTAAAAGGCAAAAAAAACTACAAAAATGTAAAAAAAAAATACCACTTCGGTTTGAGCGGGTTGACCCGACCAACCCGCCCAACCCATCCAAAAACAAATACTACTTTAGTTTGGGCGGGTTGACGACCCGACCAACCCGCCCAAACTATTGGACGGGTTAGATTTATTTTTTTCTTAATTAGGCAAGTTACGGGTTCACTTTTGCTAACTCAATTATGATATTGGACGGATAAAAATGCTTTGTAACCCGACCAATGATCGACCCTAATATATATATATATGTCTATTTTTCACTTAATCATTTTATATATATATATATTTTTAATTTATTTAATAATTTGGTTAAATGTGCATTCAATGTTGTATTAAATATGATGCTAGACACGTGTATACATATATAAATATTTACAAACAAATTCCACACATAATAACCTGTCAATATTTCTAAATATGTCCGTCTTTTTCAATGTGGGACTATGGGACCATATATAACTTCCCTTGAGTGGTTAATAACAGTACTCTCTATCAATGTGTGTGGACAATTTTATCATTATTCCTATTAAATTCACTTTACTCTAAATAGAATAAGTGAACTAAAATTAAAATTAAGAGTTATATAATTTTGGGTTCTTTAGATTTTTTAATACCAAATTGGATATTTGGTCTCTAACAATAACAATCAGACTATTTATTTTACAAATTAGTAAAAGAACAGCTAGGATTTTTCTTTCTCATTTTTTCCCACAAATTCAATCCCCACAAAGACCAATAAAAAAAATCCAAACAATTTTTGTGTTTATTATAGATCAAATTCTATGTACAAATGATAATAAAAAAGAATTTTCGAGACGGATCATTTTTGTTCCTACTATAAGAGTGTTTTCTATTTTCGGTATTTAGAAAAATTGTTATCTAATTTTTTTACATGATGACGTACATTATAGTTATAACAGACTTCTTACTAATTTTTGAAAAATTATGAATAATTTACGATGCTAAAATCAAAGTTCAAATAGTTAGTTGCACACGTATTTGATTTTTTTTATATACCTGGAAAACCGACTATTTGAACTTTGATTTCGACACTGTAAATTATCTCGAAAATTAGTAAAATGTCTACTATAACTATTATGTACGCTGTCATATAAAAAAATTGAGTTATAATTTTACAAAGGCTTATTAGGACTTTTCCCCCGAGCTATTACCAATTCAAATCGTGACCCCCGAATTTTTCAACTTGTTAAAAATTCCCCCTGAATTATTCACGTTACTGAAATGTGAGACTTCCGTCCAATTTCGCTAACGGAATGGTGATGTGGCAGTTTAGTAGCTGATGTGGTATTGTCGTGTCAATGCCTCTATTATAATATAAAGAATAAATAGGATTTTTCCCCCGAATTATTACTATTACCAAATTGTGCACCATGAATTTTAAAGTTTTAAAATAAACAATCTTTTAAATATTAAAAAAAAAAGGAAAAAAACCATTAAAATTAAAAAAAAAATTTGATGGTGATAAAAAATTGGCTTGGATGTTAGGCATGCGTCAGAATGAGCTCAAAGTTGGTTGGGCAGTGACATCATCGATAGACTGGGCTCATATGGGTCCCTGGCGACATTCAACTTTGGTGTCGCCTATGTCACTTTAAGTTTTTATTTTGTATGATTTAATTTAATTTAAATTAATTTCCAATTTAATGTTTTTTATATTTTCTTTTTAATACTCAAAATATTATTTAAATTTTAAATTTTAAAATTCGAGGGGTATAATTTGGTAACTATAAAAGTTTAGGGGTAGAATCTTATTTATTTTTTAAATTATACATGTGACAATCTACATTAGCACTCCAGTGTCGTCATATCACTATTTTGTTAGTAAAATTGGACGGAAATCACACATTTTAGTAACGTGAATAATTTATGAAAATTTTTAACCAACCAAAAAATTCAAATAGGACAATTTAGTAGTGGTAATAGTTGAGACTAAAAAATTCTAATAAAAAAAAAAAAAAGAGCCACAATAGTAGCAGCAAAAGTAATCTCCCTACCCCAAGAAGCTCACAATAAAAAAAAACAAAGTATTTTGGTTATTGTACTCGTTGATATGGTGGTAGATTAGTGAAGTGAGGTGGGTCAATCCCAGGACTGCCATGTTTCATTGGTCACCGTGTCCATCTGTCTTTGACAGCTTGAGGGACATCGTTCGATACGCATGGGAGATTTTTTTTGGTTCCACTTACCAAAGGTTCCTTCTTTGTCTTTCAGTTTCAGTTTCAGTTTCATTTTCACCCCTATATTTACTCAAATTAACTTAGCACACTTGTCACCATGTAATCTCCTTCTCCATTCACCATTTCACCTTCACACCCCCACTCACTTCTTTAATCACTTTACTTTATAACACAATTCCAATTTATCATGCAAAAAAAAAAAACAGTGCTTCTATTTTCTTGTTCTTTTTAAAAAAAAATATATTTGAAAATGGAAAATGATGATGTTACTGTTACTAATGGGGCATTGGGCAATGGCAAAAACCAAAGGGTATGACTATGAATATGATATGGTTGATGGAATCTGTGCCTCATGTATATATATACATATGCTTTTCCCACTGACCATTTACTAGTTTCTCCCACATAAAACCAATCAAACCTCTTCAAATCCACAAGTGCCATTTTATGCTTTTGGCTGGATACCCTTTTATTTATTTTACATAAAAAGTTTATTGATTTTTTTTTTTACTAGTTAGTGGAGAAATGAGCCCCACAAGCCATTTACTGTTTAATCTTTTTTTTTTTTAAAAAAAATGTAATCACAAAGTCAATATCTTTATGTATTTATTAATCATTGAAATACTAACGAAATAGTAACAACATCTAAATGAAATTGAAATTGAATGCCATCCTAATTTTATACCACGAAAATCAGATATAAAAAAAATTACCTATTGAAAAGAAAAAATATCAAGTTACTTCACGTTGATATGGTACTTTTTTTGTAAATGCAAGTATAGTACTTACAACAAAAAAACAAGTACCATATCAAAAGAAAACATGAGAGAAAGCAAAGAAGAGAAGGGATATCCCTCACGAATGGTTTTTTTTTTAAGATTAACTTTTTCATAAATGAATATTACACCAAAAAAAAAGACACGTGGAATGGACAAGATGATTAATAATAAAAAAAAGGTAATGAATGCAGTCGTCGTATTGTATATATTTGTTCACCTTTCTGAGTTGAGTTTAGTATTCACCAAATGTTGCAGAAAAGACACATATCATAACACTTGAATAGAAACCCAACATTTATTCTCAAACCGAACCAATCACTCTAGCAAACGGACAATATAAGGGAGAGAGAGTAGACCAAGCAAGAACCTTTTGCTTTTTATATCTCTCTCTCTCTCTCTCTCTCCTCTCTGTGTCTTGTTTCATAAAAGAGTTCGATTCTCTCTTTCTTTCTTTTTCATCTTTTCTGAAAATCGAGCTCTCTTTACTGTGCCTCATCTTTCTCTCTCTCTCTTTTACCTCTTTCTCTTTTACTCTCTAGAGAGTGAATTAGCTGAGAAAGAGTGATATGGGTTTGAAATGGCTGTACCGATGATAATGGCTCAGCAAAGTATGCCTAACAATGCAGACAACCACCATTACAACCAGGAAAACCAACTAGCTAAGCCCATGTTTCATGACTTTTTTGGGACGAAGCCCAACGATTCTCCCGTCGTTTTGGGCTCAGCTTCAAAAACCGCAGCCGATGCCAGACTCTCCGAGGCCTCACCGTCGGCTTCTGCTTCCTTCGGGGCTTCCTCTGGTGGTGGCCGTGGGCCTATCTCCACCACCTCTGATCTGGGTTCGGGTCAGTTTCTTCCCTCGTTTCCTTAGAAACTCTCTAATTTTCAGCTTCAGCTTCTAGTGTCTCCAGAAAACCTTTTATTATTTATTTATTTATTTTTGTTTGTTTATACTTTTCACATTAAAATTTTCATGGGTTTTACTTTATTTGGGATTTTGCTTTTGTTTCTTGGATGGATGTCTTGGACAACTGCGAGGAGATATAGGAACTGTTTTCTTTTCAATGTCACTATGTGCGCTCGTTTAATTGATGGCTGCTATTGATTTTTAAGCGGTAATGCGTGATACCCTTTTCTCTTTTTTTGTGGAGTTGGTGTCTTTATTATGGATTGGTTTAAGTGAGGTCATTCAGCTGTTTGGTAGTCTTTTGTGGCTTTTTACTTTACGGGCATTAGGTTTCATTTACCTGGAGATGTTCAATCAGGTATAAGCTTTCACTGTTGTTCTCTTCTTTTAGCTTTATGGTTATTTACTTGGTTTAAGTTTGTCTTAACATTCGCTGCTTGCTCGAGATCAAGATGTCAGTTTTTTTTTCCCTTCCTTGTCTTGTTTGTTCAATGTTATGATTATCCTTCTAATGTTGTTAGGTATTGAGGGGCAATAAGTTCTTACTTGTTCCTCGAAAAAACTCATCACTACAATATGAGAAATCAGTATTTGGCTTCTCTTACGATACGTTTGCTATGTTTTTGGTCCTTTCATCTATGATTTATCTTGAAACTTGCAGCAATCCTAAGATATTTTAAAGCACTTCCATTGACTACAAAAAGAGGATTAATTTGATTATTTTCATCTTAATTTGTCAGAGAGACGGCCAGTAAGTCATCTGGAAGGAGTTCCATTTTATGGTCCAAGAAGTGATATATCTGGGCCAGAGATAATAAGTAACAACAAGATAGTGGGAAGTAAGAGAAGTAATTCAGACTCTACCTTCATGGGGTCATCCAGAGATGGGAATCCTCAAATGGGACCTGACTCTCTTGAGGGATCGCATTTGATGAAGGCAAGAAAAGTCACTAAATTTTATTTCTCTTTTAGTGGTGTACAACCCAATTCTCCCCTTAGTGGGTTCCTATCTTAATAATGCAGTATTTTTTTTTTTAAATTTCCCCCCTTCTGCAATGGCAGTTACTTAGAAATGGAGCAGGGGGAGACAGACCGAGAAGATTGAATGATGATGACATGGTCTTTAGTTTACAACAAATGAGGCCTAGTTCTGCTTCTCTCATATTTCAGCCTCCTTCGGGGATTTCCAAATTGGACCGGTCGATTCCCCTTAATGCGATTCCGGCAGTACAGTATCCTCCCCGTGGAGGTCATTTTGTCCCTATGGTCCCTCAAATACCTTCTAACAGATTCAGAGATGCCAATGCCGGTCCTTCAAATATCTCTCATTCAGCTGCTGATGAGGGATCTAGAACTGGAATAAAGGGCCCAGGAATATTGAGTTCCGTTAATGCCAGTGCTGGTGTTTCTGAGAAAAATGTGCCAGGGGCACTGCCAAGTGGTAGCAGGCAAAAGTGTCCCACTGTAATTACGGAGCCAGAGTCTTCCACTCCCTCAAAGTAATTTCTTTCAGTCTATTCTCTTCTGGTGAAAATATTGTTGATCCTATGTATTCTTAATCTGCTCCTATGGCAGTCGGCATGGATTTGCAGGTAATCGGCAGATGACTATATTTTATGGTGGCCAAGCTCATGTTTTTGATGATGTTCATCCAAACAAGGTCTGCTTTCTTTTCTGATTCTACTAGAGACAGCTTGGTTATTGACGTATGAATATGATAACCGAGAAGCATATTTTAAGGATATCAATAATATGGTGTGTTGTTTCAGTAAACAATATTTAAGAGACGAGAGTGATTAATATCAACTTTCTAGCCTTATTGTTCAAAAGAGGTAATTCTATAATAAGAGTTTAGAGAAAATTAGATAGAAAGACATAACAGAGTAGAAAAACACCGAGTCAATAGAGATAAGAAATAGAAAGAAATTATTCTATAATTAGTTCATTCACTCGGGCCCAAAGGTTGTGAGTTCGATCTGTTATTTGTGCACCTGTGATGTCTCCTAGGTAAGGGGCGCTAACGAGTGGCCCCTTACCATAAATAGGTTAAGCTGCCTTTATTATATTCTAATATAAGGCGAGGCTTCTTGCGTGGTAATAAAATTCATTCATTCTTCATTGTATTTTAACTTTTTAAGTATAAAATAGTTTAAAAAGGTGGTTTTGAGGCCGCTTTGAGGCGGAAAAAAAACGCACCAAGGCGTGTGCCTTGCTTAGCAGAGGTGAGGCGTACAGTGAGGCGCTGAGCTGGGGAGGTCGAGGCGGAAATTGAGAGAGGCGTACACCTCATGGTTGTATTTTCGTAATGGGCTTTTTTATCCCAAAAAATGCCAAAAATCAAATTAAAACACAATTGATCTAAATAGGTCCAAAAAACTGATCAAAAGTTTGTTCTAGGAGAGTAGAATCTAGGTTTCTAGTTCTAGAAACAAAATTTAACTTTATTTTAGAAATATAGATAATTTATGATATATTTATGTTTGAGTTTTATGATATATTTTATGGTATGTTTGAATTTTATGACATTTTTTATTCTATGTTTGAGTTTTATATGACACATTCATCTTACTTTATATCTTTAGGTGTTCTAAAAATACTTTTTAATTAAATATTTGAAGCTTACGTCTCAATGCGTGTTGAGGCGTATGCCTCGCCTCACAAAAACAAAACGACTTGAGAGTCGTAAAAGTGGTATTTTAAACATTGCAATTAACACAGGCCTATTTATAGGAAACAATTGAACACTGATGGAAAACTAACACAATTGGGAAATGTAAGTAGAAAAATGCTAAAAGAGACCCTAGGCTGTCCAACATCATAGGACGTGGCATGTGCAAGTAAATATTGGGTCCTACATATTTTAATCTAAATTAAATTTAAATTAAAATATGTGAGATTTGATACTAAATTACACCAATGGCACGATATGCTACCCTAGGGTGCCTTGTAGCAATGCTCATATAAGTATAATTGCCCAAATTTAAATAAATAATAATAAATTCTCAATATTCAATAAGAAATATAAATTCCTAATCATTGTATTCCTTCTTTGCATCACAAGTAAAACTGGTCAATGTCAAATTTAACTGTTGTAAGGCCAAATTGTTGAAGATCATTTACATCAGTGCAACTGGGAATGTTTTTCCAATTTACTTTTATAACATAATATTAAATATTAAATATTGGTTACTTTTGTGAGTGTCTCACATTGAGGATATTGACACACATTATACATTGCTAAAAAATACATATATTTCTGGGTTCGATGCAACCACCATAAAAATTGAATCTCAATGCTTTTTAGACCTACCCAAAGTCATCATTTGTGATCTGGCTCCCTGTGTATTTGACTGATTTCTTCAATTTATTTATTTAATCTTCATCTAGCAATGTACTTTAAATACTCTGCAGTGCTCTTGAATATTCTTGAGAGGCAGATTTCTTTTTACCTTTGGCACGAAGCGGTTCTTCTCTGTAAACAGCTGCAGTAGCTCACTTCTCTTTTTGGGTATTAATGTTCTATCTCTAAATGCACGTGAGAGTAGCCACTTGAAAAGAAATTGACAGCACTACTCTGGTCTGGTGAAATGACTTGTTTGGTGCATTAGGATGAAGTTCATGAATAGCCATGTGTATCTGCTTTAAAGACCTTGGTGAACTTTGACAATTCTTTCAAAAAAATTTAATTCACACACTAGGGAATTTTCTTCTTTATTTCAATTAGTTGATATTAGGTAATTATTATTATTGTTGTTGTTGTTGTTTCCTCTGTGGAAGCTAGAGTCATATTTGTTTTGCAAGTTCCTTTGGCTATATACATACATCATCTTGTTTACCTAATTGGTATGTCTCCTGTGTCTCATATTCGGCACTCTTTGATCATTGTTCTTGATACAATACAATATTTCAGGCAGATGTTATAATGGCCTTAGCTGGATCAAATGGAGGATCTTGGTCAACAAACTACTCTCCAAAATCTAATGCGAGGCCGGCTGGTGAAGGTCAAATCCCCATTGGAGATGTTGAAACTGGTAATGCCAAGGCCATGGCACTTCTGCGAGAATATCGTGGGAGATTATGTGTCCCTGGCAGTTCTAGTAGTCACGGAGTTGGGTTCAGTGACCGAGTAATGCCGACACCAGCAGCAGGTGACCTTTAAACTTGTTCTTCTGGTTGCGGCATGCACTTATTTTATTCTTTGAGTTGAACTTAATGAGCATGCACACTCACAAATAAGCTAATGTGATTAAGAAGTACATTTACATTTACTACAACTGAATAGAATAGAAAGATCGGTTCATGATCGATCATCTAAGCAATCAAGATTTGTTAGATGTGTCAATAACATTTTGATTATTTTACATTAAGTCTTAAAAGTTTAGTACTAACTGCTAGAATGGCTGTGTTAATTGTAGGTGGCCATCAGCTCGTCAGCACTGTAGCCAAAGACGTGAGAAACTCGGTTCATGCTGGAGAACCAACTTCCAAAGAGAAAAATGAGATGTAATGATGTGATGTTGTTGGGGAAGAGGCTTGAAAAGTGATTGAATCGTTCTAAATGTTATTAACAACCCTTTTGGGAGGGAGTAAAAAGATAAAAAAAAAAAAAGATTTTCTTTCACATTAAACCTCTTCCCTCTTTTCTCTTCTATTTTGATTCATATTTCTGTTATTTTATATTTAATTTGCCTCCTAATTGTATGATGACTTGACGAGTTAGGAGTAGATGGGTTGATTTTCTTGTTTATAGAAACCCAAAGTGCTTAGTTGTATTCCCATTTTGGATATAATGGAAATTGATCACTCTTCGGTTTGTGAATGGATTACTCATTACTCTTTTAAAGAAGAAAACAATATACATAATATAGTAGACACATTTTTTACGCACAAATTGTGCTATTTTATGATATATTATTGAGATAACGGTGGTGATAATATGTACTTTTTTTTCAAAAATTACACTTTAATACTTAAATTATTTTTTGTGGTAATAATATCAAAATTTACAATTTTAGTGCAGCTGTTAGTATTCACGTGACATATTTTTATACTTGTAAATTTAAGTATTAAAGTGTAATTTTATAAATGATTTGAGTATAATCGCTGACAATATCCTTAAATTCTTTAAATACTATAAAAATTATTTTAAATTTTAAAAAATCTAAAAGATTATTAAAAATTAATTAATAAAATTAAAATTTGCAAATTCGAAACGACCTAAATTAAAATTGAAACTCAAAATCATCCAAAATTCATGTTATTAATTAGTTTTTAATAATATTTTATATTTTTTAAATTTTAAAATAAATTTTATAATATTTAAACAATTTAAATAATTTAGTCTAAAATCATTCCAAAATCTATGTATCATGAGGATACTTAACAAGAAATTAATGTGAGTATTAACGGTTGCACTAAAATTGTAGATTTAGGTATTACCGCCCAAAAAAATTGGGTATAAAAGTGTAATTTTTTAAAAGATTTGGGTATTATCGCTATCAATTAGACTAATAAATATGTCACGTAGATACTTAACGAGCACTTATCGGTGAACCTAACGATTGCACTAAAATTGTAGATTTATGTATTATTAACGCAAAAAAAAAATTTGGGGTTTTGAAGTGTAACTTTTGAAATTTTTTTGGTATTATCACCGCCAATATCCCTATATTATTTTTGCTAGTTGATATACATAATAAAGTTTTTTTTAAACAAAGTTTTAACTTTTTTTTGTAACCAAAGTTAATAAATTTGATTCATCAAAGTTTACAAGTTTATAACCATAATTTACAATAAACAATATTTATGGACTAAATAAAAAATTGTAACAAGCAGTAACATAACTGTTACAAACTATTATCTGTAATTTTGTAAAATTTCATATATTTCAATTAAAATTTACAGTGCTATATGTAATTTTTTTATCTATTTATTATAGTATATATATTTTTATACAACATATTTATTTGATATAATTAATTAAATAGATCTTATTTATGATTTTTTAATATACTATTCTTTATGATTTATATATTTTTTAGCATATGATTTATGTATTATTACCGCAAAAAAAAATTGGGGTTTTAAAGTGTAACTTTTGAAATTTTTTGGGTATTATCACCGCCAATATCCCTATATTATTTTTGCTAGTTGAGATACATAATAAAGTTTTTTTTAAACAAAGTTTTAGCTTTTTTTGTAACCAAAGTTAATAAATTTGATTCATCAAAGTTTACAAGTTTATAACCATAATTTACAATAAACAACATTTATGGACTAAATAAAGAATTGTAACAAGCAGTAACATAACTATTACAAACTATTATCTGTAATTTTGTAAAATTTCATATATTTCAATTAAAATTTACAGTGCTATATGTAATTTTTTTATCTATTTATTATAGTATATATTTTTTATACAACATATTTATTTGATATAATTAATTAAATAGATCTTATTTATGATTTTTTAATATACTATTCTTTATGATTTATATATTTTTTAGCATATGATATGTCTAGTTTAATATTTTTTGGGACCTCAAACATTATACTTTGGAAAGAAAAAAAATTAAAAAATATGGTCAATTTTTTTTAATGTACGGTATTTTAAAATAATTTTTAATTTACTCATAAAATCTATTATTATTTTTATTGATTATCCAACCACTTTAAAAAGAATTTTAAAAAATGATCGTTTTATGTTATATTCAGTTACAACTTGCAAGTGCCATTTATGGCTCGAGTTATATTATCTTTAGTTACAAGTGCCAATTTATGGCCTTGACTATACTATTTTCAATTACAAAAATTTCTTTCAATTTTTCATTTTAATTACTTTTAAACTTAATTTTAACTCATGAAATCATATCCTTTAGTTAAAATATGATTATTATTAGGGATATTGGCGGCGATAATACCCAATTTTTTTTTTAAAAGTTGCACTTTAATACCAATTTTTTTTTGCGGTAATAATACATAAATCTATAATTTTGGTGCATCCATTAGTACTCATCATTAACTGTTCGTTAAGTATTCACGTAACACATTTTAATTAGTCTAATTGGCGGCGATAATACTCAAATCTTTTCAAAAGTTACACTTTAATACCCATTTTTTTTTTGCGGTAATACCTAAATCTACAATTTTAGTGCAACCGTTAGTATTCACCGTTAACTGCCCGATAAGTAACTACGTGGCACATATGAATTTTGGGATAATTTTAGACTAAACTATTTAAATTCTTTAAATATTATAAAAATCATTTTAAATTATAAAAAATCTAAAAGATTATTAAAAACCAATTAATAATATGGATTTTGAGTTTCAATTTTAATTTGGGTTGTTTCGAATTTATAAATTTTAGTTTTATTAATTAGTTTCTAATAATCTTTTAGATTTTTTAAATTTTAAAATGATTTTTGTAGTATTTAAAGAATTTAGGGATATTTTCAGTGATAATACCCAAATCATTTATTAAATTACACTTTAATCCCTAAATTTACGAGTATAAAAATGTGCCACATGGATACTTAACGTTCAGTTAACAGTGAGTATTAACACTTGCACCAAAATTGTAGATTTATGTATTATTACCGCCAAAAAAAAGATTTGGGTATTAAAGTGCAACTTTTGAAAAAAATTGGGTATTATCGCCGCCAAAATCCCTTATTATTATTAGATGTTATAGGTATTAATTTAAAATCTATTCCTTATCTTTCTTGATATTGAACTAAGTATACGCAATTGTAACAAGTTGTAACGTCCCAAATTCCTTAATGCGACTTAGCGCCTTGATTAGGGGGTCAGGAGGGAAATAATTAATTTATTGTGTTATTATGTGATTATATGCATGATTATGTGAGTTGTATTATTATATGGCTGTATTTGCATGCATATGTGCCTGTTTCTTATTAGAAGGACATTCTCATAGTTTTGGCCCGTTGATGACATATTTGTATATTTGTGTACATATATGTGATATATGTGTGAGACCACGTTATTATGTGGATATTTCTGGGTTACTCGGCACGAGGCGATCCTACGAAGCAAGTTAGCGGTTTAGTCATAACGGGGTCAAATACCGGGCTCGAGGTGAGCCTAGGGATAATTTGGTACTTAGTACATTACCGGGATTGAGCGGGTAATGAGAAATTATTTGGCAATTATTCGAGGATATTAGAAATAACGGGAATTGTGAGACGTTAATTATGATTAACAGGAAAAATGGTAAAAGACTAAGCTGCCCTTAGGAGGTTTTGAGAGAGAGATATGGCCTTAGGGGTAAAAGGGTCATTCTCTAGCCTAAGGGAGGATAAGTGCAGAACCTTGTGGATTAAGCTCTGAAACACTCAGAACCTTTAGCTCGCCTTCTCTCTCTCGGTTTGATTTCTGGGGCAAGGCTAGAGAATTCAAGGCTTGGAGTTCTAAAGCTTGAGGTTTAGGATTGAATTGCAGTAGCTAAAAGGATTCAATTCACAGTTGAGGTAAAGATTTTAAACTCTGTTTTAGTTGGTTTTTTTTTCTATGGTTTTGGTGGTTATTAAGCTTGGAAGGTTAAGGTTGTGAATTGAGTTTTTGGTAGTATTTTGATGTGTTAAAGCCTGGGTTTTGTTGCTGGGATTGAGGTATGATCCTTGGGGTTGTTCGTTAGTGATTTTGGTGAGTTTTTGGGCTGAGGCAAAGCAGGGATGCTGGGTTTGTAGGGGCGCACCACGACCCTATTCTTGGGCACCGTAGCCCGTGCGAACCCTAGGGCCTAAGAGGGGCTCTGTCTTAATGGCGTGCCGCGACCCTTAAGGGCAAGTCACGGCCTACCCTGGACCCAGACAGGGGGGCTTTCTATCTAGGAGGCGCGTCGCGGCCCGCCTGGCCATTTTTGGCGATCTTAGGTTTTTATGACGGGGTTTCAAACCTTAAGGCTCGGGATCGAATCTACTACCTGGTTTGGTAGAATTCGAGGTCTCGGAGGCTAGGATTTGGTCTGGAAGCCTTTATTTGCTCGTTGTTGACGGGATTCTATATTTGGTTATGACTAGGTTACCGCTAAGGGCTCAAGATCAGGATTGTGCTCGAGGGTCGTTCTTATTTTACATTACACTCGGACCTGAGGTAAGAAAACTGCACCTACTATGTGACATACATGATTAGGGCTTGGCCCGAATGCTGAATATAGTTTTGATTGGGCATTGGCCCTGTAAATACGCATAATTATAATTATGCCTGTGAATGATTGATTAAAGCATGTCGAATGCTTTGTATATGGATATTTGTTATATGATGAATGCATGTTAGCATTATATACTTGAGAAAAGCATTGACTTATTAGTCAAGTTCGACAATAGCGTTGAGCGCTGGTCGTAAAGCATTGACTTATGAGTCAAGGGTGACAATAGCGCACTGAGCACTGGTCGATATGATTAGACCTAATTAGGAGCGCATTATACGCTTGTTTGACCTAATGGTCGTGGAAAACTAAAGCGCTAGGTACGCTGGGCCAGCTCCAATGCTGGTTATACAAAGGATAGGGCAATGGGCCCCGGGGTGACTTATTAGTCCTAGATCCTAGGACGTTGAGCCCCAGAGTGACTTATTAGTCATGTACTTGGGTAACGGGCCCCAATATGATTCAGTTAATCATTTATTTAGAGCATTTGGTCCCATATGACACTGTAGTCATTTGTATGAATGGTATGCATGCATGAGTAGGGTTATTACTGTTGGGCATGTTTATTATGATTTATAAATATGTTAATATCTGTTTTTGAGCATATTAAAGTTTTCTTGCTGGGACTTGGCTCATGGGTGCTATATGGTGCAGGTAAAGGAAAAGAAAAGCTGGACCAACCATGAGTTGGAGAGCTTGTTAGTAACGAGTTTCCTAATACGCAGCGGAATGGTGGTGGGGTTGGCCCAGTGTACAACAAATTTTTTGTAACATATTTAAACTACCTTTAAATATGTGGATCCACTAATATACATACATTAATCATAAGCAAGTTAGGAATAGAAATCATACCTCTTGAAGCCTATCAAGTGTTCTTGCTATCTTTTCATAATAAGAACGATCTTCCTATTCAAGCTGCTCCCAGGTACTTACACCAAGATCTTCCACATCGTTCTCTACACCTCAAGAAGTGTGCGGACACTTAGAGAATAAATGATAGTTTATTTGTGATTCTACTTGATGTACTCAACACATGAGATCAAAATAATAGGCCTGAGAGTTGGTTCTTTATCTTTTCAGGGAGATAAAAGTATCGTTCTATTTTTCACAAAACGAATGACTGAGTTGTCTTAGTTATCTGTATATTTTCTGATTAGCATACTTAAAAGAACATATTCAAATTTAAAAAATGCATCTGTAACCAACTTACAATTTATCTTTTAATTAATTAATTATCTTATTAATGAAAATATCCAAAAAAAAACTGATTTTTTGAATTTTCCATTAATTTATTAATTAAATAAATAAAATTGAAAAATATGTCCCTGAAAATATGCAGTACACGCCATGGACTATGTGTGGTCATGTACCACCCTAATTTTTAGGGATATTTTATTTTTCTATTTTTATTTAATTATTTATTCAAACTACTTTGTTAGATAAAAATCTAACAACCTGATAACTAATTCAAATTTAAATTAAATATTTTTTTAACTAATTATCAAATATAATTAATTATTTGAATAAATATCAATCTTTTAAATTCAAATCCAATTTGAATTTATCAGGTTATTATCTCCCACTCAAATAAAGATATTTAATTAATTCTACCAATTAATTAAATCCAATAATTTCAAAAATAAATATTTAATTTATTATAATTTCAAAAATTATAATTAATTAAATTTCAAAAATTATTTAATATAATTTCGAAAATTATACAATAATTAAATATTAATTAATTTTGTTAATCACAACTAATTTGTAATTAATTAATTAATCACTATTATCATATAATTGCATATTTGGCCCGAAGAACAAATTTATTCTTAAATAGGTCTTTTAACTATTTTTCCCTTTATATCAACTCTTACCTTGAATAGTGTTGATAGAGCCGCCGTGGGGACCTATGGACCTATAATTAGGGGTGCACATCGGGCGGGTTTGTCGGGTTCGGGTTGGTCGGGTTCGGGTTAGTCGGGTTTCGGGTGGAAGAAATTAATACCGAACCCGCTCGAATTGCTCTCGGATTTCTTCGGGTTCGAATCGGGTCGGGTGGGAAAGTGTCGGGTTCGGGTGTGGTCTGGTTCGGGTGTGGGAAAAGTGTAACTGAACCCGCCCGAAAGGGATGTTGGGTTGGTCGGGTTCGGGTTTCACACTCTTTTTTTCATTTAAAAAATTGGGTTTATTTATTTTTTTCAAACTTTTAATTGATCAACATTTTACCATTAATTAAAGAAAGAATAAAAAAACTTACTAAACACATACTAATTAGCAAAAACTTATAGCACAATTCTTAGTTTCTTTGAAATTTCCACAAATTAATAATAATAAGTAACTTATATGAAACATCCAAGTTAAAACTAAAAAAATTAAAAAAAAACAAAAAAACTGAACACATTCGGGCGGGTTCGGGTTATACCCGAACCCGATTAAGCATCGGGTTGAACCCGACCTGACCTTACTACATGGGTTTTAGCACATTTTTGGGTATCTCGGGTGCGGGTCGGGCAGGTCCTGCGGGTTTTTGGGTCCAAATGTGCACCCCTACCTATAATTCAAAGCTCCAATAAATTTGAGATTATTAATTAAACTCTTTAATTAAATAATCTTAATTTATTAATCTCATGATTATTCCACTATAAATATGAGACTGCACTCTCTTGTAATTATAGACATTTCATTTACTGAGTACTTTATAATGATAAAGCGTCCATTGATATAATCATTGCATACAAATTGACCCTCTAATAATGGTTCATAATTAATCGGGAATAAAATTACCGTTTTACCCTTTTAATTATGTTACACCCAGATTTCAAGCCTTAAGAATTGTGATCTCGAAAGCTGGATTCGTAAGGAATGGGCTCATAATGTTTGGAACGTGTCCGCAACCTAGGCACTGAGCCTGCGAAGCAGGGGCAACTTCGAAGATGGTAGCCTCGAAACCTTCACAAGCTCGAAAGAAAGACATCGAAGTACATCTATTCTCAAATGACCTCGGATCAGGGGTTCCGAGCCTGATAAAAGTATGAGCTCGAAGCCACATGATCTCGGGAAAATGCTATAGCTCGAAAGTCATTAAGAGACCTGGGTGAACGTGGCATTGACAATATAAGCTGATAACTTTGAATATCTTAGTGAATCATCTAAGAGAGACGCAGTCTGTATTCATTGCTGTAAATCCCCTATAATCAAGGGATATTTATTATTCAGTTATACGCTCCCTGATCTTCAGGAGACGTTTCCTTGTATATAGGATTATAGGTTTTTAATACCATTAAATTTATTTACATATACAGAATAACTTCCCAAAATATGTGAGATAGTATTCAAAAATCTTCTCTATAAATAGAGAAGTCATGCACTATTGTAAAGGGGGGAATTTTTGTGATCTTGAGAGAAAACTCTGGAGAATTCATTCTTGAGGAGTTTCCAGAGATCATCTTAAAGTTCTAATAACAAAGACTCGTGGACTAGGCAGAGTTAACTGCTGAACCACGTAAAAAATCCCATTTGTTTTATTATGTTTTTCTGGCCATAACTATTTATTGTTTTCATGCTCTTATTTCACTATTGACGAAAAGTGGCGTCAACAGTTTGGTGCTTTCATTGAGAGCCTTAAGCATTCAGTCCCTGAACAAGTTATGGCTGCTAATGATCAGAACGTTCCTGAAGAAAATTATCCGAGATGTCCTAGTAAACAGCCAATGGTAAACCCGGATGTTGAAGAGAGAAGCGAGTCCTCCGATTCTCGGGGACCACCCGCACCACCAAGGGATGAGGATATGTATTACAATCCTGAGCGGTACGTCCCCATTGTGGAACTTGAAAACCGCCAGCTGAAACAGCAGTTGGCAGAAGCCAACAAGTGGAATGAGGAGTTGGCAAGGATAGCCGCTGAGGCGCAGGCGGCTCAGCCTCCGCCTTCGCGTGAAAACCAAGCCCCTCCTCCGAGGGACGTGCACGTTCCTCCCCACAGACCTCGTGGGCGTCCACGAAAGAATGCTGCCACAAGAAGGCCGGAACAACCTCCTGCACCAGCAGATCAATCGGCCCCCTCTAGGCCCCAGAGGAGTACCCGAGCTAGGGCCCCGGTTAATCCACCTGCGGAAACTGAAAACAACCGAGCCCTTGTAGAGGCTCGGACTCAACTCCTTGGGAGTGCACAGAATGCAACCAACCCATCTCGGGCAAACTCCGGACCATCTAGGCCGCGAAATGGGTGGCAGCCACCGTCACCCATACGGTTCCCTCCATCACCTATAAGATATCCTTCACCTCCTCGCAGGAATGTTCAAACAGTTCGAGGTGAGGACGAAAGACGTGCGGGGAGGAGACAAGGGAACAGGGAGGCTTTCCGGGAGCGGAGAGGCGCCCCCTCTGAGAAAAGCCAGACGTCCCGATCTCGCATTGCAGAAACGAGGCGGCATGGGAAAGACCCATCTCGAAATAATCATGTGACAAGTTTTGCTAGTGATGACTCTGGAGATACCAACTCGATCAGCATGCATGATCGAGATCGAAAGAATACTGGGAGCCAAAAAAATCGCTCCGACCTACGGGAACACTTGAATCAGAGTCGGGGTAATGTTAACCCGATGAACCCAGACCTGAGGGATTGCTTAAATAGGCGTAAAGACCCCCAGTGAAGGCGCGAGCCTGGAATCGTGATCGATGACAACCAATTCCAGACAAGACCCCTCGCGGACCCAGTCCAGGAAAGAATTGATCAGTTAGAAAAAGCCTTCAGGCTTTTGAAGAATGAGCAAGGACAGGATCGATACGAAGATTCTGATGAGGAGCTTGAACCGTTTTCTCCCCATATTTCCAATACTCCATTTCCTCAAGGATTTCGGATCCCTCACGTCCCAACGTTTGAGGGAAAGTCCGACGCGTACAACCATTTGAGTACATTCAATACCATAATAAGAGCAAGTAACGTGGGTTACGAGCTCAGATGCATGTTATTTCCAGCATCACTGACAGGACCAGCCAAAAGCTGGTTCGAAAAATATAAAAGACACTCAATAACTTCTTGGGATCAGCTGTCTAAAGACTTCAAGAAGCAGTTCAGAGCCATGATGGGGGTTAGACCTGAGGCGTCAACCCTGACTAACGTTCGGCAGCAGCTAGGAGAGACATTGAAAAGTTACCTTACAAGGTTTAACTTGGAAGTTGCCCGAGCTCGGAATGTGGATGACAGCGGTCACCTAATGACTGGTCAAGCTGGAGTTATGCCAGGAAGTGCTCTCTGGGACGACTTGCAGAGGAAACCGGTGAGGTCCCTAACTGAGTTTAACAAACGGGCACAGAGGTTTGTCAATGTAGAGGAAGCGAGGTCAACACTTAATGTGACTTCCCAGCTCGTAACTACAACGATAAACGTAAACTCTGCCTAAACCTCAGCGGACCCACCAGCCTCAAAGCTTGCTGCAGAAAACCCTTCCAAGAGAAAAAAGAACGAAGGGAGTAACCCCGAGGCCGAGGGAGGAAAGAAAAAGAAGGGGGAGAGATATTTCTCCGTGTACAAAGTGTACACTGAGCTCAACGAGTCTCGGGAGAACATATACCTGGGTAATGAAAACCAGGTCCCCTTCAGGTGTCCAGACCCTATGAGAAATCAGTAGTCCAAGAGGGACTCCAGCAAATATTGCCGATTTCACAGAGACACCGGGCATACTACTGATGAATGTCGACAGCTGAAAGATGAGATCGAAGGGTTGATCTCGAGAGGTTATTTCAGACAATATGTCAAGAACCAGAGTACTAATCAATCGTCCGCGAGCCAGAGAGCAGCCACGCCACAGCCCACACAAAACAATAATTCCCGAGCCAGGGAAGAAGATAGGCCCCCTCCAATTGATGGAGAAGACGTAATAACCATCTCAGGAGGGCCTCATCTCGCGGGAGTGGGCAGAAATGCCCAAAAGAGATACGTTAACGAGCTGAAGACTGGGGACGGGTCTCCTTATGAACCCGAACCTAGAGCCCCAAAAAGTCAAAAGATTGAATCCCAACCAATAACCTTCACTGAGGAAGATGCGTCCCATGTTCAATTTCCTCACCATGATCCACTGGTCATCACCCTCCAGCTGGCAAATAAAAAGGTCCACCGGGTTCTCATAGACAATGGGAGCTCGGTTAATATTCTCTATAAAGCAACCCTTGAAAAGATGGGACTCTCCCTTCGCAACCTGAAAGCATGTGCGACTACGCTATATGGCTTTTCAGGAGAAGAAACCGCCTGCATGGGATCCATCGAACTCCCCGTGACCTTGGGAGACTACCCGGTCTCAATAACCAAGATGATGGAGTTCGTGGTAGTGGATCTACCTTCAACCTACAATGTACTGCTCAGGAGACCCGCCCTGGTTGGGCTGGGGGCAGTCTCATCAGTAAGGCATCTGGCCATTAAGTTTCCAACCCCTAGTGGCATCGAGACGCTGAAGGGAGATCAGTTGGCTGGAAGGGAATGCTACAACATTTCCTTAAGAGGAAAGAAACAGACGAGTGCACAAGCACTCGTCATTGTTCAAAGTAAAGACAAGACGGTCTTGGAGATTGATGAAGAAATCGATCCAAGGGTTGAGGAGAAAGCTGACCTCGAACCCTTAGAAGAGCTCGAAGAGATTCAACTCGAAGAGTCCGATCCCTCGAAAAAGGTAAGAAACCAAATAGCAACTAATTTTCTTTTTGAAGAGAAACCTGGACGTCTTCGCATGGTCACATTCGTAGATGGTAGGAATAAGTCCGAACATAGCAAGCCACGCGCTAAATATTGACAAAAGCTACCCTCCGAAGCAACAAAAGCGAAGACAGCTGGATGGCGACAGAAGAAGGCACTGAAGGAGGAGGTCGACAGGTTAAAAGCAAACCGATTCATTAGAGACGCTTTTTACCCTGACTGGGTAGCCAATCCAGTGTTGGTCCCAAAACCTAATGGGACATGGAGAACCTGTATCGACTATTCGGACCTCAACAAAGCTTGCCCGAAGGATTGTTTTCCCTTACCGAGGATTGATCAGCTCGTGGATGCCACGGCAGGGCATGGACTGATGTTGTTCAGGGATGCTTATTCTGGATATAACCAGATTCCCATGCATGCCCCCGACCAGGAACATACAAGCTTCATAACCGATAAGGGGTTATACTGTTATAATGTCATGCCATTCGGGCTCAAAAATGATGGGGCCACGTACCAGCGGCTCGTGAATATGATGTTTTCAGAGCAAATAGGGAACAACATGGAAGTTTATGTTGATGACATGTTAGTCAAGTCTCAACTTAACGATAACCATGTTAACGACCTCGAAGAATGCTTTGGCATGCTCCAGAAGTATAACATGAAACTAAATCCTCAGAAGTGCACCTTTGGGGTATCATCAGGAAAATTCATGGGCTTTATTGTAAAATGCTCATTATTGTAACACGAAGAACTGATACCCTGGCTGTAACTCCCAGCCCCTGTATAACTATCACCAGGCCTCATAATCTGCCTTAAATATAAACCTGCTGATTCAATATGCAGTCAATAACTTGACCCATTAGTCACAATAACCATATCAAGGGCTTTCCCCCACGGGATAAATCTTACCACACCACAATCATTAACCACTTGCAGTGCTGCAAACATGCCCATGACATTCATACATACTCATAATTCCTGCTCTTCCAATACTCAAACCATGCCTCCAACCCCAGCATGCAAATAACACAATTATGCATATATTCACAGAGCAGGTAACCATATGATCACAGTCATATATACATATATATTCATGGAGCATATAATCATATAGTCTAGAGCCAAGCTCTATCAGAATCTCATGCTCCCTAATACAATGTGCAGGTAAATCATTCACATTTTATTCAAACAGCTATACATATAGCTACAGAAATAGTTACCATTCCTTGAGTGAAGCTATCTTCAGTGATGAGTGTACATGCCCAGCTTGTCTTCAGGAACCATAAACCTTGGCTCGCTCTGATACCAAGTTGTAACGCCCCAAACTCCAGGGACCGTTACGGTGTGCCTTGTAAACAGTGCTAAACTCGCTAATCGAGTCATTTGGCCAAAATCGTGAACTAAGTATGATTAGCGGTTTAGGGATTAAACACTTTGGTTAAGGTATAACATTTCACTAGAACGTTTAGTATATACATTGGGATCCCGAAAATATAATTTCAAAGTTTATTACAGAAAATATTTACAACAGGCCGTTCTAAGCGGCAAAACAGGGTTCAACCCTAGTTCCACTTTAAACCTCGGCCGTGGTGGACGAGAAGCTGCATATGTACACATCATCACCTAAGCTCTTCAACTCAAGGATGGACCAGCTTCCTCTTGCCTTTACCTGCACCATGTAGCACCCGTGAGCCAAAGCCCAGCAAGAAAACACAATAAAGCATGATATAATATCAACAACGATCATAATAACCGTTCAGGACTATCAGTCCAAGCTAATAGGTGAAAATAGCCAAAAGTCACAATAATGAGCATAGCTCCCCTCTAGCCATGTGACGATAGGGTCACCAGGGCTTAACTGATAAGTGATTCTTCATAAGTTTGTTCAGGACAGGTGCATGGTGAATGGTCACCAACATAACCTTCCTCCCGACTCTAGAGTCGTGCTATGGACAGCGTCCCCTAGCCATATGACAAACAGTCATCGAGGTCATATACCTTGGCTATAAACATCTGGTCATAGACCAGGCAAGCGCTTATAAGTTCTTCGACCTTAGGGTCGGCCCCGCATTATTGCCATGGAGCTATTCAATGCGTGATCATCGACCTTAGGGTCGGTCTAGCATTAATGCCATAGAGCCATTCAATGCATGTTCATCGACCTTAGGGTCGGTCTAGCATTAATGCCATGGAGCCATTCAATGCGTGATTCTCGACTTTAGAGTCGGTCCCTGACTAGTCAGTGTCATACACAAGTAAGTCATGCCACCAATCATATATCACATGTTCCATATCCATAAACAAGGTATTCAGCATGCTTACTAAACAGGTATTAACACAATTAGGACCATGCATAAACACAGAGGCTCAAGCTCCGAACGATACCATACTCAGTATACAAGCATGTCCTAATCACATGTTTCTCATGCATTATATGCAATATATCCAACAATCCAACATGCACCAATATCAGCCATGCATGTCACGCTTAATACCCAACCAACATGCATCAAGAATAGCCATGCATGTCATACTCAATAATCACCCAACATGCATCAATAATGGCCATGCATGTCACATATACACAGGGTGCAGTTTTCTTACCTCAAAGTCGAGCTAGAACGGTTAAAAGAACGACCCTTGAGAACGATCAACTTTTAGTCCTTTAGCGGTCACCTAGTCATAACCAAATATAAGGTATCATCAATAAAAAAATGATCAACATAAGTTCCCAAATCAATATCTAGCCTCTGGGACATCAATCCCCACTTAATCGGGTACTAGGTTCAACCCCGAGGCCTATGGCTTGAATCCCCAAGCTAAAAAAACATGTTTTTGGTCAAAATGGCCTTAAGGGCTGCGGTCCTCCCCTGCTGCGCCGCGACGCGCCCCCCAGACAGAGGCAACCCCCTCTGCCAGACGCCTTGAACCGCGGCACACCACAGCCATGCCGCGACTCAATACCCAATTTTGCCCAGAAAACTCAGCACGCACACCAGAATTTCCCCTGCGTTTTCCCTTAGAACCAGCCCCTCAAACTTGTCTCAAATCACAACTTAACACCCAATTCAACCACCAAACATCACCCACAACTTATCCCCATCATAACCCAACCAAACACACACGACAACTCCCCTTGATTCCCACTTTCTACAACAAAAACCACAAGCTAAAAACCAAAAGGAAAACAGAGCACAACCTGAATTCCATGGCTAGAACTTACCTCAAACACGATTTGAGTCCTTCCCAATGGCTGAGCTAGGTCTAGAATTCCCAAGCTTAGACTCCCTAGCTTGCTTCCTCAACATGGGCTCTCAAAACTCAAAGAAAAGGGTGAAGGAGAACTTGTACGGGAAGAAGGGAGAAAGATGAAGATATACTTTGTTTTATTTTCATTCCACAGCCTTCTAAAATTCCCTTAGGCTGATATAAATCCTTAAGGTCAAAAGACCATAATGCCCTTAAGCCAAATAAACCCCTCTAAAAGCTTCCGAGGGTAAAACCGTCCTTTCCCGCCTATCTCGTTAATTATATTTAACACTCTCCAATTCCCGCTATACTCAATATTCCCAAATACCAATAAATCATATCCCATTACCCTTTAATTCCTGGTAATTCTCTAATCATTAAATTCACCCCGAGACTCATCCCGAGCCCCGAACTTAAACCCGTTATGACTAGACTGAACACTTACATCTCATGATCGTCTCATGTCGATTAGCTCGAACCAACCCACCTTATAATGTGGCTATATTAATTAATCACAATCATGCACCCAAAATACACAATTAGGCCCACAGCGGCCAAATTACCAAAATACCCTCACAATAATAAATTCTCCCATATGCATGCATCCACCATCATATAATAATATAATTCACGTAGACATGCATATAATCATTAAATACTACAATAAATCAATTATGGCCCTCCCGGCCTCCTAATCAAGGTCCTAAACCTCATTAGGAAATTTGGGACATACATTACATATTCCATGCCATTACTTCGGTGTGTGACTCCACCAGAAGTGTAATGCCCCAAATTTCCTAATAAGGTTTAGGACTTTGATTAGGAGGCCAGGAGGGCCATAATTGATTTATTATAGTATTTAATGATTATATGCATGTTTACGTGAATTATATTATTATATGATGGTGAATGCATGCATATGGGCTCATATGTTAATTATGAGGGTAATTTGGTAATTTGGCCACTGTGGGCGTAATTGTATATTTTGGGTGCATGGTTGTGATTAATTAATATAGCCACATTATAAGGTGGATTGGTTCGAGCTAATCGACATGAGACGATCATGGGATGTAAGTGTTCGGTCTAGTCATAACGGGTTTAAGTTCGGGGCTCGGGGTGAGTCTCGGGGTGAAATTAATGATTAGAGCATTACCGGGAATTAAAGGGTAATGGGATATGATTTATTGGTATTTGGGAATATTGAGAATAGCGGGAATTGGAGAGCGTTAATTATAATTAACGAGATAGGCGGGAAAGGACGGTTTTACCCTTGGAAGCCTTTAAAGGGGTTTATTTGGCTTAAGGGCATTATGGTATTTTGACCCCTAAGGATTTATATGACATGAAGGCTGTAGAAATACAGAGTTAAAAACAGAGCCTATCCTCTCTTTCTCCCTTCCTTCCCGTACAAGTCCTCCTTCACCCTCTTCTTTAGGTTTTGAGAGCCTATCTTGAGGAAGCAAGCTAGGGAGTCAAGCTTGGGGAGGTTTAGCTTGAGTTCAGCCATTAAAGAGGATTCAAATCGTGTTTGAGGTAAGCTTCAACCACTAGTTTCTGGTTCGTACTCTGTTTTGAGTTTTAGTTTAAACTTGTGAACCACTTGTGGGAAGTTTGAATTAATGGAGGTTTGGGTGATGTTTACTTTGGGTTTTGATGAGGGTGAGTTGTAGAGGATGTTTGGTGGTTAAATTGGGTGTTAGGTTGGGGTTTGGGACAAGTTTGAAGGGTTGGTTTCGAAGAAAACGCAGGGGAGAAAAATCTGACTGTTGCTGGTTTGCGTAATGTGCCGCGGCCTGTCTATGGTGTGCCGCGGCCTGAGTGTGTTTCTGAGAGGAATTATGCCTCTGTCTGAGGGTGAGCCGCGGTATGGCTATGGTGAGCCGCGGCCCATCAAGGCAGATTTGCCCAAAATTGTGTTTTTAGCCTAGGAATGTCTATCATAGGCCTCGGGGTTGGTCCTAGTACCCGGTTAAGTGGGGATTGATGTCCCGGAGGCTAGATATTGATTTGGGAACTTAAGTTGATCATTTTTATTAATGATACCTTATATTTGGTTATGACTAGGTGACCGCTAAAGGACTAAAAGTTGATCGTTCTCAAGGGTTGTTCTTTTAATTGTTCTAGCTCGACTTTGAGGTAAGAAAACTGCACCCTGTGTATATGAGACATGCATGGCTATTATTGGTGTATGTCGGTTGATTATTATGTATGACATGCATGGCTATTATGATGCATGTTGGTTGATTATTTAGTATGACATGCGGGGTTATTATTGATGCATGTCGGTTGATTATTATGTATGACATGCATGGCTATACTTGATGCATGTTGGTTGACTATGAAACGTGACATGCATGGCTGTTATTGGTGCATGTAGGTTGACTATTAAACGTGACATGCATGGCTGTTATTGGTGCATGTTGGATTGCTGGATTTATTGCATATGATGCATGAGAAACATGTGATTGGGACATGCTTTATATACTGAGTATGATATTGTTCAGAGCTTGAGCCTCTGTGGTTGTGCATGGTCCTAATTGTGCTGGTATCTGTTTAGTGAGCACTGGTATCTATTTAGTGAGCATGCTAAATACCTTGTTTATGGATATTGAACATGTGGTATACGATTGGTGGCATGAATTGCTTGTGATTGACACTGACTAGTCAGGGACCGGCTCTAAAGTCGAGAATCACGCATTGAGTGGCTCTATGGCACTAACGCTAGACCGACCCAAAGGGTCGAAGAACTTATAAGCGCTTGCCTGGTCTATGACCAGATGACTATAGCCAAGGTATATGACCCCGGTGACCGTCTGTCACATGGCTAAGGGACGTTGTCCATAGTTTCGACTCTAGAGTCGTGAGGAAGGTTATGTTGGTGACTAATCACCTTGCACCTGTCCTAATCAAACTTAAGAAAGGATCATTTATCAGTTAAGCCCTGGTGACCCTATCGTCACATGGCTAGAAGGAGCGATGCTCATTATTGTGACTTTTGGCTATTGTCACCTATTTGCTTGACTGATAGTCCTGAATGGTTATTATGATCGTTGTTGATATTATATCATGCTTTATTGGGTTTTCTTGCTGGGCTTCGGCTCACAGGTGCTACGTGGTGCAGGTAAAGACAAGAGGAAGCTGGACCATCCTTGAGTTGGAGAGCTTAGGTGATGACGTGTACATATGCAGCTACTCGTACGCCACGGCCGAGGTTTAAAGTGGAACTAGGGTTGAACCCTGTTTTGCCGCTTAGAACGGCCTGTTGTAAATATTTTCTGTAATAAACTCTGAAATTATATTTTCGAGATCCCAATGTATATGTTAAACGTTCTAGTGAAACGTTACATCTTAACCAAGGTTTTTAATCCCTAAACCGCTAATCATACTTAGTTCACGATTTTGGCCAAATGACTCGATTAGCGAGTTTAGCACTGTTTACAAGGCACACCGTAACGGTTCCTGGAGTTTGGGGCATTACAAGAAGCCAAGAAGATCATTGAAGAAATTCATGAAGGGTTCTGCGGAGATCATACTGGGGGGCATAGCCTGTCCAAGAAAATCATACGCCAAGGTTATTTATGGCCTACCATTAAATCAGATTCTTTCGAGTACGTAAAGAAATGCGATAAATGCCAGAGATTCGCCACGATTCCTCGAGCTCCACCATCCGGGCTGACCATGAAGACTTCCCCATGGCCATTCGCGGTATGGGGAATCGACCTCATAGGCTCTCTCCTAACTGGCAAGGGCGGTGTGAAATATGTTGTAGTCGCTGTGGATTACTTCACAAAGTGGACGGAGGCTGAACCATTGGCAACAATAACTTCCAAAAAGGTCCTTGACTTCGTAGTAAGAAACATCGTATGCCGATATGGGGTGCCAAGGAAAATTGTATCCGACAACGGAACCCAGTTCGATAGCGACTTATTCACCAATTTTTGTGAGAAAAATGTAATAATAAAGAGTTTTTCATCAGTAGCTCATCCTCAGACGAATGGCCAGGTCGAAGCTGTAAACAAAACTCTCAAGAGTTCGCTAAAGAAAAAGTTGGAGGAAGCGAAGGGACGATGGCCCGAAGAGTTGCCCCAAGTCCTATGGGGATATAGGACTACAACTCGGACATCAACGGGACATACCCCATTCTCCCTAGCATACAGTTGTGAGGCTATGTTGCCTATCGAGGTCAAAATCCCTACAATTCGAGCTCACATTTATGACCAAAGCTCGAACCACACTCAGCTCGAAGAAACCTTAGACTTGATCGAAGAAAAAAGGAACGAAGCTCAGTTGAGGAATGCTGCCTACCAGCAACGAGCTACCAGGTACTTCAACAAGAGGGTTTGAAATTGAAAGTTCGGTGTGGGTGATATGGTGCTACGGCGTGTATTTTTGGCGACACGAGATCCAGCAGCTGGCGTGCTCGGGCCAAATTGGGAAGGACCATACCAGATAGAATCAGTCATCCGGCCCAGTGTTTATAAGCTAGCGAGATTGGATGGGAGCCTGGTACCGCGAGCATGGAATGGCGAACACCTAAGACCTTACTACCAATAGTATAGGAAGGATTTTGCCTGTAACCATGTTTGTTTATCTGTACTGATTTGTCTACTTTTGGATTTCATCAAATAAAGATCTATTTCGTTCAATATGTTATTTTTTTTCCCTTATTTTTGCAACCTCTCTTAATTTAATAACCTATGGTCACACTCATAGGATATTAAGGGGGCATCATTGGTATATATACCATCAGCTTGAAAAATAAAATAACATACACGAAATACATGCAAGCGTTTGGAGATAACCAAATGTGCCTGTTGGGATGGTTTGGATATAACCAAGCTGTCAAAAACGTACAAGCGTTTGGATGTAACCAAATGCGCGAGCTAGGATAATTTGGATATAACCAAATTATTAAAAACATATGTGTATGGATTACAAACCAATCACAACCTTAAAAGGTTTGGAACAAACCAGCTAGAACTAATCGACGATAAGTTGGAACCTAAACCTACTTCGAGATAAGTCGAGATCGAGGCTGGAATATCTTATGGAAAAATAGTTTTGAACTCATAACCTCGGATAAATAACCGAGGACGAGAACAAGTAACTAAATAATAAGATATAACTAAACCGTTTGCATTACACACCATACAAGTACTTTCGAGTTCATGGTAACACTAATATTCGACCTTGATAATTAACGGTGCATGAATGCATTGAGTCTTAAGCCTAAATCCAAACTATGTTTGTACGAATAAATAAACATATATGATTCTTTAATATAAAATGTGCAAAATATTTCAAAACAAAGAAATGTAAAGCATAAGTATTAAAATAAAAAGAAATTGTATCGGCCCTACGGGCATAAATTAAAGCAATTACAAAAATAAGGGGACGCAGCTCGAAGTGAGGTTCAGGAAGGAGCAGTTCCCTTGGCCTTCTCAGCATCAATGACACTAGACCCCTCAGGACGAATAGCATGACTATCCTTCTGAGCAGCCTCATTCGCCTCAAGTCGGGCATTCCACCGCTCTACATACTTTGCCTCAAGAGGACCCAGGAAGCTGTTGTCGAGGTCGGCATTGTCAACCCAGATTTTGTACATGGCTTTGTCGACCGCTTTTTCTTTCTTCTCTTTGAACTCGTCAAGGAGGCGGGCCTTCTTGCTTTCCATTTTCTCGAAAGTGGCAGCTTTCTCCTCATCGAGTTTGGCATTAGCCTTCTCCAGCTCCGCAAGACGAGTCTTCGTCGTTTCAAGCTCGGCCTTCACCTTCTCAAGCTCAGCCTTCGAGTCTTTGAGTTCATCAGCCGTCTTAAGCTAGAGATCCCTCGACGCTTGGGCCAGAGACATGCTCATGTGCACCTTGTTGGTCAGCTTATAATTAAGTTGTGCCGAAACGACGAGGGCCTGAAACATAAAGGATGGATTAGAGCACAAGCCAAGACATAAACAATTAAAGAAGAGTTGCGAAAATTACCGCGGCAGTAAGTTCAATACTCTTATCATAAAGAGTATTACAGTTTGGGGCCTTATGCACAAGATCCCAGTGGTCAGTGCCGAATCCTGAAAGACTCTGACCCACTCGAGAAAGGACTTCCGAGCCAAGTACAGCCCCTTGGGTCCCAGCAGCACCGTCAAGCACGAACTCTTCAACATGAAGTCGGGTCGACGGCAGGAGTACCTTGGAGACAGAGGATTTCTTCGGAGGTCGGCCGATTTTTAGTTGAGTTGTGGCTGGAGGAAGCGTGGCAGGCGCGGTCGAAACAGATACATCGACCTGGACAGTCGGCTCCTCAGCTGTGCTCGCAGCAGTTTGAGCTGTTGGGGTCTTCTCAGTGCGCTTGGGGACTTTGGATGGCCGATCGGATTTCCGCGAGCCTCTCGGGCGTTTACTCTTTTGAGCTCCCTCATCGCTGAAAAGCACGGCGTCAAGGTCGGGATCCATAGCACCTGCACAGTTCCAATCGAAGTTAAACATAGTGCTAACAAACTTGGAAGATAAAAAAAAACCAAGTAGAGAAAGACCTAACTGGAACTCTCCCCCGAGCTTGAGCTCGGAGACCATGAAATTCCCCCATCTTTAGAGGAGGCGGGGGGAGTACCTTCCCTATATGTGGATGTCAACCTCGAAAGGTCCCTATAGTCATTGGTCCCGTATTGGATGGCTATTCTGCCCCACACCTCGTTCAGACTGTACATGGTGTCATATTTCCCGAGCCAACTATCAAACCTATGAACCCGATCGTCTACCCAAGTCCATATATAGAAGTGGTCCCTATCATCCTTGCATAATACTAACCTATCGGGTTTGTGTTTTAATAGGGTGGGGGACCACATTTTCGAGCTTAGGATGACTGTACCTTGATCATCCGAGCCCGAGCTCGAGGCTTCATCATTAGCCTTGTCCCCGACTGTGGGCTTCTTCGGTGAGCTGGAGGCGGGGGCCTCACCTCTCTCCTCGGGGGTAGGATGCTTGTTGGCAGGGGCACGAGCTCCCAGCGGTCGTATTTTTTGTTGGACCAGTCCGAGGTGGATTGGCCATTTCCCAAGAGCCCGCAGGCTCGGAGCTTACTCTCACGCAAAAGATATGATAGAGACCTCCTGCCATAAGGGAGTTGGAGCAGAGCCTCTCTATGCTCCTTCATCTCGTCGGTAGGAGTGGGACGGTGAAAGTTGGTTGGAAAGTGAAACACATTTCAATTAAGTACGAGCCTACAGACACAAGTTCGAGCACAGAGATAAAGAAGGTTAGGGTACTTACGAATCCGTCTGAATGAATAGTATCGAGATGGGGACAGGCCATCTGTTCAGAAGAAGGCTTTCTTAAAGTCGGGAGGATGGTTGGGAAGATCCTCAAACATCTTTTTCTCCTTGGGATAGCTCGAGAGATAGTAGAAGCCGTCTCCTCCCTGAGCTCGGGAGGGGTTGCTTTTCAGACAAAAGAGATACAGGATCTCCTTTGGTGAAGGTCCTTCCCATGTTAACTCGTGGTATAACGACCTCAGGGCAGACAGAACCCTGTAAGAATTAGTGTTGAGCTGGAATGGAGCCAACCCAACAAAGTCCGTGAAGTCCCTGAAGAAAGACTTCAAAGGCAGTAGTGCTCCTGACTCCAAGCAGCATACCTCAGCCTGTTGTCAGGGTTTCCATTCCCTGGAGCATAGCAGCTTCGTTCGCTGGAGGTTGGAGCTCGACACCTTAAGGAGCTTGACAACTTGAGACCGTGGAAGGCCAGGATATCAGTTATATGGTTTATCGAGGCAACCGAGCTCCAGTAGTGCTCGGCCTCAAATAATTCCCTCCTCGGTTGCGAGGTAGAAGGCTCCCCCATCAGTGAGAATTGGAGCTCTCCCGGACTGTATGCAACGGTCACTTTTAACCTAGGGTTGAGGGGGATCAGCCTGGGCCTTGAATTAGATTCTGGATAAAGAGCCTCTCGAAGGGTTCTCCTCTTCTTTTCTATGACCTCGACGATTTGGTGGCGATAGTGAGCTCGGGTTTCTTCCTGTTCGCGCACGAGATCGTATTCACGAATCAGACGTTGGTTCCGAGCAAACAGCGATTCTGGGCTCGGGGATTTTGGCGAATACGGAATTGCCAGCAACGACCCCCATCGTCTTTCCAGATTCTGTGACATCTAGCGAGAAAGAAAAAATGGTGAGGGCCATGCATGCAAGGGCTCAAGAATTATGAGCTTGACAAGACAAACTCGGAGAATGCTTGGGTACGAAACGAGCTCGATACTAAAAACCTGGTTAAGAGTCGGAACGTGTATTTTACGAGAAAAAGGAGGGGAGTGGATAAATTTTTTTGAAAATCCCGAAATATTAGGGAAAAAGGGTGATGGTTATTCAGAAATGGTAATCTTGGGCACTGTGCGTTCTTTAAAACCAAGATTTTGTACCCGATATCTTGGTGCACAAGATATGTCTTTTAAACTTTGAAAACCCAGAAAAAAGAAACCTTGTTCCACATCAAAACTGGATTTAGAACCCGTGACTTAAACCTAGCATGGAGACTTTTAAGTGAAAGCCTAACGGTCAGAGCTTCCTAGCGTGTCAAACTAAGAAAATAAACCAGCACATTCCCAAAGATAAAAGAATAACACAGACAGAAACCGGCATAAAGGAAAACAAAAAGATCATCAGATACTTACACAGTGATGGCGATTGCAGAGAAATCGTTGATTGAAGGAGAGGCTGCAGGTACGAGCTTACGGTCTCGAACAAACTGGCGGTCCTTTGTTTCTTCGGCTGGGAGAACATGCAAAAGCTAAAAGTTCTCTAAGATAGCTTCTGGTTTCGTCCCTTTTCTTTGTTTCTGATGCATGTAAAATAAGAGGAAGAAGAAGACCTTGTATATATATAGAAGGAAAAAAGTGGTAAAAAGGATTAATCTGAGCCATTAGCCAGAATCCTTATAAAATCCAACAGTTAGGGATTGATGACATGATGGTACCGAAAAGGTGGCAGGCGAACGATCGTGGGCGGATTTCCAAGGTGCTCGAGTACCTTGGATGAGCAATACCCGACTGACGCGTGTCCACCCTCAAGTATGTGTGACGGTGCGGTTCCCGGAGAAAGTAGTTCAAAAGTTTGCTTCTCATAGGATTCGAACAAATACTTTTGAGGGGGCAAAATGTTACACCCAGATTTCAAGCTTTAAGAATTGTGATCTCGAAAGCTGGATTCGTAAGGAATGGGCTCATAATGTCTGGAACGTGTCCGCAACCTAGACACCGAGCCTGCGAAGCAGGGGCAACTTCAAAGATGGTAGCCTTGAAACCTTCACAAGCTCGAAAGAAAGACATCGAAGTACGTCTATTCTCGAATGACCTCGGATCAGGGGTTCCGAGCCTGATAAAAGTATGAGCTCGAAGCCACATGATCTCGGGAAAATGCTATAGCTCGAAAGTCATTAAGAGACTTGGGTGAACGTGGCATTGACAATATAAGCTGATAACTTTGCATATCTTAGTGAATCATCTAAGAGAGACGCAATATGTATTCATTGTTGTAAATCCCCTATAATCAAGGGATATTTATTATTCAGTTATACGCTCCCTGATCTTCAGGAGACGTTTCCTTGTATATAGGATTATAGGTTTTTAATACCATTAAATTTATTTACATATACAAAATAACTTCCCAAAATATGTGGGATAGTATTCAGAAATCTTCTCTATAAATAGAGAAGTCATGCACCATTGTAAAGGGAGGAATTTTTGTGATCTTGAGAGAAAACTCTGGAGAATTCATTCTTGAGGAATTTCCAGAGATCATCTTAAAGTTATAATAACAAAGACTCGTGGACTAGGCAGAGTTAACTGCTGAACCACGTAATAATCCCATTTGTTTTATTATGTTTTTCTGGCCATAACTATTTATTATTTTCGTGCTCTTATTTCACTGTTGACGAAAAGCGGCGTCAACAAATGATCTCATGTTTCCTTAAGTACTATTGACTTTACTAGTGAAGGTTAATTCATAACTTAATTATGAATTTGAGCTCGATAACCTTTCAATCCCAAAATTCAACCCTTAAGAGAACCATTATTCAATCTCTTGCGAGAAAGCCTAGATTCCATATCTGTATACTAGCCATTTACATTAATGAGTTCCCAAAACAAAAGTTTATAGCCTGATCATTCTGAAAGACCCTAACAAGTGAATCAAAGAACTCATATAACATAAATAGGAGTTCATAGTAACTTCGGGATTAAGATCTATTTGTATATGATCATTAGTTGATATATTTAATTAATACTTTGAAACGGTATTTAACTAAGTGTTAATAAACATATCTGGTCCAGTTCTATATATTCTCTAATATATAAAGTACTTCCACTAAAGTGCCCCACTACACTAGTGATCCGGATCTAGATCACATGTATTCATAATACTAGTGGATCGTACTTGCAGTAATTAATCTAAAGATTCCATAACTTTATTTTACTGCGAACTATTCAAGTTCATTTATCTCAAACACAATCCTCCCGTACCAATACGTGTTTGAGATCACATATATGAACTTAGGATTTTTTTCTGATATTTACATAATATTATCACAGAATAATATAGTCCATAATATATATGCATAACAAATTTAATTAATTTATTTATTTCATAAAACAATGTCTACTACATATGCTTTCAGGGCACAATTCCCAACAGAGCTTAGGTGGCGATGTATACATATGCAGCCGCTTGACCACCATGGCCAAGGTTTCTCAGAGGAACTAGGGTTTAACCCTATTTTTGCCGCTTAGGTCAGCGGATTGTAACTTTTGAGTTGAAATGACCATTTTGGAATTGTAAACAACTTTGTAAGATGTTTATTATGGGATCTCATGTACAGTTTAATGTTTTAAATGAAATATCAATTCCTTTTAACTGAGATTTTTAACCTTGGACCACTAATCACATTTAGATGCACGTTTATGACTTAAAGACTCGTTTAGCGAGTTAAGCACTATTTAAAATACACAGTGTAACGGTCTTGGCTAACTAGAGCATTACACAAGTAATAAAGTGATAAATCAAGTATCGTTCCCATGAAAACTGTTATTAACTACCAAAAATTAATCTTTAATTCTAATTGATTTGATGAATAATGAATTCTAAATTTATAAAACTAAAAGAATAAAACAATAAAATCGAACAATAGAGAATTCAATACTAAATATTAATTCAATGGAATGAGAATCAGGGTTATTAACTTCATCAACTATCCACCTATGCCTCTCTAATATGAATTTAAGAATTCCTATCTATATTGTGATAGTGGATTACAATGGTAAATTATATTCTTGCTTGGACATATTGTTACGGTTTTTTTCCCTAATTAAAACCCAATTTCTTTGTAATCTCAATGATTATCAATAAAAGAATAGAAATCATTTTTTGACTTGGTCAATCACTTTGCTCACATATTTTATTTTCATGATTATTTGTTTAATATAAACTTTTATTAAATCTCGAGCATATAGCTAATCGTATTTATAGTGATGTAATCACAGTGCAATATAAATATGATTATATGTTCAAAATAAGTTAGTCCTAAGATTAGTCAGTGCACAGGATTTACACTAACTTGCCAATCTACGATATGTTCTACTTACACATTATAGTGTTATGTTCTTTCCAGAACATTAGCAAAGTAGATAAGATCAGATGTATTTGTTACATCAGACTGAACCAATATTGACAGTTGATAGGATAAGTAAACATATCGTTATTATCTATTCTAGTCATATCATATAGTTGACCATAGGTCAATTCAATCACAATTTTGAGTGGTTAGTATTCTAACTGATTGTATTATTTGAGTTCTTTGACTTGTTCGTTACCAGCTTACCCTACGGACTTGCCCATACTTACATCTTGGGAACTCGATAGTATAATTGAGTAGGAGTGTTAATCATAGATATGGACATCTATAGCTTCTGATGAAGAAGTGAAACGATGGTTTCCTTTTAGTTTGGTTCAAGCTGTTAAATGATAGAGATCTCATTTCAGTAATTAATATTAGTTTACTGAAATATCATTTACAAGGAACTAAGTGTTTTAAGGATAAAATACAATGAGGGGTAAAACAGTATTTTAGTCCCATCTCATTGTAGATCGTCTATAGAGGATTGAGTGACAACTATGGTTGTAACAATGGATAAATAATAGTGTATCTATATTTGTTATAGAGCGTTCTATGAATTCAAGAGTGCAATTTCAAGTCTTTAGTGGAGTCACGAGGAATTAATAAGTTAGTAAATTTATTTGTTAGATTTATGATAACTTATTGAAGCTTAATTTCATAGGCCCATGGTCCCCATTGTACCTTGGATAAAATCATCTAGATAGTCTCAATTAATTGATTTAATTATCAAAGTTGACCAGGTCAATTTTGGATAGTTTCACAGAGTTATGTAATTTTGAGAAGAAAAGAGAAATTAGGGCAGATTTATTAATTAAGATAAATTGGTATCTAAATTAATAAATAAGTTTAAATCGAGGTTCAAACTATAAATAATTAATTTGAAAAAGGATTTAAATAATTATTTAATTAAATCAATAGAAAATAATACATCCCTTGATTTTAAGTCCAATGAGCTTATAATCGAATGAGAAATATCACTGGCCTAAAGCCCATGATAATTTCGACATAGGGTTCATTATTTGCTGTTATTTTATTGATTTTTTAATTAAATAAATGACCTAATTGAGTCTATAAAAGGAATGTTAAGAGAGAGTTGAAATCAGAAGTTCAGAAGTCAAAAACACTGGTTTTCTGATAGTTTTTAGATTCTCTCTAAACACAAGTAATTTTCTAAGCCTCTTAGTTCTTTTCATTTCTTCTCTCTGTATCTATCTCATGTGTTGAGAATTGCCCACTCTAGTCTAGGTGATTCCAAGGATACTTTGGAAGGCTGTGAAGAAAATTGAAGATCGGTTCAGTTTCTTGGTAATACTCAGTGACAGAAAGGATACAAGGGTTAGAGAAACTGAAGGAATGACTCATTCATTCCACTGCGTATAATGTAAGTATTCTTATCATTATATCTCTTTGAATTCAATTTTAGAAACATGTTCTAGGATATCTCATATTAATTTGTTTAATATTAGATCTACATGAAAATAAATAAAGATCTTGTTTAAGTTTTCCCAACACATATGTTGACCCTCAAGTTAGCCAACGACGCGGATTCAAATATATGACAGGAAATAGCACGATGCTTGAAAAGATAATCTAATGGAAAGGAAAAAACACCAAGAATTATAGTGGTTCGGCCCCAGTGATTGGTAATGACCTACGTCCATTTTATGATATTGTTAATATAGAATCCTAAAGTTGTGATCAAAGAACTAGGGTTCTTGAGTTTCACAGACCTTAGGCGTAATACAATCAGATGGTCACAACTTACCTTAGCTCATTTTCTCTCAATCTTAAGCAAAAAAGCTAAAATGAATCCAAAAGTCCCTTCCTTGAGCTATTTCATGCATATTTATAGGCTCAAGGAGGGTTACATATGATAATGTGTCTTATCTTATCCTCAATAACCACATATCAAGGAAAATTATGAAGAAATATTCAAATACAGTTAATATTAGATTACACTCATCATCTCGATGTCCTGGTCATGGTGCAGGGTTCGAGCATATCGTTCCCTCGCTTTCCCACTATCTCCTGCAAGATGTGGGCCTCCGCAGATGGTGAGTAGGGTGCCTGCCACAGGAGTTGGCTGTAAAGGTGGCGAGCATTGGTGTGCAGGCGCCAACTCGTTGCCACCTTGAGCCTCTCGATGAGAACCTCACGCGACTCGCACAAATCTTCTTAAATGTCCCTTCATTATCAGGAACTCAATTTCGTCCTTCAGCTGGTTACATTCGTTAGTGTCGTGCCCGTAATCGTTGTGAAAATGACAGAACTTTGTGGTATCTCTCTTGGAGATATCTTTCCTTATAGGTGCGAGTCGTTTGTAGGGCACGCTTGAGCTGGTCGCCTGGTAGACCTCAGCTTGGCTTCCAACAAGGGCAGTGTAGTTGGTGAATCTCGGTTCATACTGATTACCTTTGGGGCGCTTATTCTCGGAGGTCGAGGGTTCATTGTTCGCCCACTTCCCACCATTTCTACCATTGCCATTGCCATTCCCGTTGCCTTTGCCGTTGCCATTGGGTTTTTCTGACCCATTGGCCACTTTGGCGGGTTCTTCCTTGGGCCCCTTGTCTTTTGTTGGCGATTTCCCTTTGTTGGCAATCGCGTCTTCGAGCTTGATGTACCGATCAGCTCGATCTAAGAACTCTTGGGTGTTTCTTACCCCGTTCTTTCTGAGGCTGCTCCAGAGGGGTGAATGGCGTCTAACCCCAGCAGTTAGGCCCATCACCTTACCTTCATCGCCCACAGTTTTGGCTCCAACTGCAGCTTGCATGAAGCGCTGAATATATTCTTTCAAAGGCTCTCCCTCTTTTTGGCGTATCTTGACCAGTTGGTTTGCCTCAGTGGGGTGCACACGACCCGCATAGAACTGTCCGTAAAACTCCTTTACAAACATTTCGCATGATACTATACTAGCAGGAAGGAACTTAAAGAACCACTCCTGGACAGTGTCAGACACTGTTGCCAGGAAGATGCGGTAGCGGGCATCTTCTGACACCTTTTGTATATCCATTTGTATCTCAAACTTATTAACGTGAGATACCGGGTCTCCATACCCGTCAAAATTTTGCAGTGTTGGCATCTTGAACTTACTAGGGGTCTCAGCCACAGCAATCCTCTGTACGAAGGGGGTGCCTCTCCTCCGATCGTACTCAATGTGGGATGTTCGCCCCCTGACCAGCTGTTGCACCGCCTGGTTCAGGGCATCGATCTGAGCCTGAACAACTTCTGGGATTACTGGGGCCTCTGGTACCGGGGGAATGTACTCATCATGCCTTTCTCGACGGTCGTTAAGTACGTCCCTCAGATCATCGTCTCTTTGCCGCTGCTCGCTGGCTCCCAGCCAACTAAAGACGTTATTTTGCTTGGGCTGCCCCCCAGCGTTATGGCCCGTTGGTCGGTATTCTCTAGGTGGGGGGCTCCTGCCACCACCTCTTTCTTCATTCCTCCGACCAACATTTCTTTTGCCAGAGTCGGCTTCATTGTAATCGTGGCCATCTCTGAATCGTGGTTGACTATGGTGCGAACGGCTATTCACTTTGTTGCCTCCTTGGGCTGGCATTTCCCGAGTGTTAGGGGGGGAAGGCTTCGCTGGTCGGTGGGTCCCCGTGCATTGTTATGCCGTGGGGGGCCCCTGACCGCAGAGCTTGTCTCGGAGTTCCTCCTGTTGGCAGAAGGACGCTGCCCCTTGCTCGGTGGATGTGGCTCTTCATCCCATGGGTGTGTAGGGCTGCAGGGCGGTTGCCCAGCCCTATTTTGCCTCGGGCGCGGGGGATTGCCTCGACCAGCCTGAGATGGAGGCTGTTGCTCAGGATCCCTAGGTAGGACATCATCCTGAGCCATAGGTGGTTGCTTCGGCCTTTGAGGGCTTACTGGCTAGAGGGAAGGACTAGGATTGGGACCCCTTTGAGGTGGCCTGTTTGGTGGCTGGCCTGGCTGGAAGGCTGGCGCAGCCTAATTCCTAGCCAGTTGGATGGCTGCTTTAAGGGCGACCATGGCATCCCTCTGTCGACGATCCATCTCAGCCTGCCGCTCGCTCAACTCCTGACGCTGGCGTTCTATTTCTCTTTGCTGCAACACCATTATTTCTGCCGCATTCTCTTGATTGGACCCAGATTGGCCAACTCATCCTGCAACACCCCTAGTGTTGCCTTCAAGGTTTCAGAATTTAACTCCTCCTCATCAAACTCCAAATGTGGTTCGTCCTCAGCCACATTTAGGGGAGGAGGCTAGGATGATGCAGCGCCAGCGGCCTGTCTGGTCTTCTTGGATGTTTTTGCCATTAGATTCTTTCACAAGCTCTCAATGAAAGCACCAGAATGTTGACCCTCAAATTAGCCAACGACGCGGAGTCAAATATACGACAGGAAATAGCACGATGCTTGAACAAATAATCTAATGGAAAGGAAAAAACACCAAGAATTATAGTGGTTCGGCCCCAGTGATTGGTAATGACCTACGTCCATTTTATGATATTGTTATTATAGAATCCTAAAGTTGTGATCAAAGAACTAGGGTTCTTGAGTTTCACAGACCTTAGGTGTAATACAATCTGATGGTCACAACTCACCTTAGCTCATTTTCACTCAATCTTAAGAAAAAAAGCTAAAATGAATCCAAAAGTCCCTTCCTTGAGCTATTTCATGCATATTTATAGGCTCAAGGAGGGTTACATATGATAACGTGTCTTATCTTATCCTCAATAACCTCGTATCAAGGATAATTATGAAGAAATATTCAAATGTAGTTAATATTAGATTACAACTTAAGAAGGAAATAAATCGGGCTTCACGACCAGCCTGGTCGTGACAAACATTAACTCCGACAAGGAGGCTCGCTTCTGGTCGATAACCGAACAGCACCTCTTCCCTTTAATTCTGCCACGTGTCAATCTACGTGCAAGTAATCTTTGCCACATCATCAGTGACCTTTTTTGGGTAAACATTTGCCCCCCAAGTTTATTTATTGCGACTAGCAATAAGTAAACTTAGGAAACTAACCTTTCGTATGCCCCACGAAATCTGTCAGAACCGCCCATGTCTTCTCAAAAAGCGTGACCAATCTTGTCTAATCAGGTCTTTTCAGTTTCCCAAAAGTGTGTCTGACGGCTATTCCACTTCCCCATACTTAGAAAAAAGTAACTCATGATTGCCTCTTTTAACGTGCCTTGGTCTTCATAAATAATCCTCAAGTTACCATTTTTACCTTTTACTTGCCTTTGCCTTCTTGAAGAACGCTGAAGAACTCGCACCCCAGAGCTTAGAAACTTTCAGACATCTATACTAGGACGCCCGATAGCTCTCATCTCCGGACTTCAATCTTTACCGGAGTAAGTTTTACGAACTTTCTTGTCCTTTTAGTTGCTATTCGAAATTGCCTTATGCGTGTTTTTATTTCTGAACCCCTTCATGTTCTTGGTCGAAAATATATGGGGATTGTTTGCATGTTGACAGATGATTAATAGGGTAGTGAAATATTGTTTCATATGGGTTAGGAGCCAGTTTGGTAGTCAAGTTTGTAGATTTAGGGCGTAAAATCGAAGTAAAAATTCGATTACTTCGATTTTTAAGCTAGGTGAAAAACTGGGTTTTTCCTGCCCCTTCAAAGTGTTGGGTTTTATGCCCTTATAAAACCATGTCGGACATGTAGCACGATTTCATATTATCAATAAAAGTAGTAGAAATCATTTAGTTTGACAACCGTGTTGCTTGCTTGTTTTATTACATGATTATTGAAATAATACAAACATTTATAAAATCCCGAACATATGGATAGTTACAATTATAGTGACTAGGTCACAGTGGATTATAGTTGTAATTATATGTTCAAAAGAACGAGTCCTAAGATTAGATCAGTGCATTGGATTTTCACTGATTAGGCAATCTATGATATGATCTACTTACACATTCAGGGTGTGATGTCTTGTCCAAGGCATCGACCAAGTAGATAAGATCGGATGTATTTAGTTACATCGGACTAGGACCGATATTGATTATTGATTGATAAATAAGTATCGTTGTTATCAAATCTAATCAATGTCACAACGTTGACCATATATTAAGTCGATCTTAATTCTGAGTGATAATATTCTACTAATTATATTATTTAAATCTTTTGACTTGTTCGTTACCAGCTTACCCTACGGTCTAGCCCATACTTACATCTTGGAGATTTATTAGTGTAATTGAGTGGGAGTATTATTCATAGATACGAAATCTATAACTTCTGTATGAGAAGTGAAAAGATGATTTCCTTAATTGCTTTGTTCAAAATGTTAAATGATTGAGATCTCATTTCTGTGATTAAGTTCACGGAAATATCATTTATAAGGAACTTAGTGGGGGTTAAGGATAAAATACTGATGAGGGGTAAAACAGTAATTTGCACCCAGCTCGTTAGTAAGTCATCGATAGAGGATTGACTGATTGTAATGGTTATAACAATGGATAACGTATTTATGGTTTTGAAAATACGTTCTATGAATTCAAGAGTTCAATTCCGAGTCTATAGTGGAGTCACGAGGAATTAATAAGGTAGTGAAATTATTCGTAAATAAATTCACGGTAACTTGTTGGAGCTTGATTTCATGGATCCATGGTCCCCGCATCACCTTTGAGTAAATCATCTAGAATGTCTCAATTAATTGATTTAATTATCAATTAGGATTTTTAAAAGTTGACTAGGTCAATTTTGGAAAATTTACAGAGATATGAGATTTAGATAATAAAAGAGAATCTTTGGGTAAATTTATTAATATTGATAAATTGGTATCAATATAAATAAATAATATTAAATCAAGTTTCAAATTATAATTAGTTAATTTGAATAATGATTTAATTAATTAATTAAAAAATAAATAAATAAAAGGTTTTGAATTTAGGCCCAGTTGGGATTTAAATTCAAAACAAAGAGATTGGGCCCAAGTCCATTTATGGCAGCCCAAGGCTTTTATTTTTGTTTATTATTTTTAATTAATTTAAATTTAAATAAATCCCATTAAGTTGCCTATATAAGGAATATGATATCTAGGGTTTTTCATAAGGAAGCAAGTCAGTCTCAGTTGATTTGGGTAAGTGAAAACCTAGACACTCTAATCTCTTCTTAGCCACAATATCTTCTTCTTTTCTAGATCTCTGTCTCATGTGTTGAGAACCAGCCCACACTAGTTCTAGGTTGATCAAAGGCTTGGTGAGGAAGACTGTGTTGCTGATCTTGTTCAATCTCTTGATAATACTCTGCTACAGAAAGGAATCAAGGGTTAGAGAGATTGAAGGATGGAGTTGTTCCAGTTCCGCTGCGTAATGTAAGTTTTTACTTTACTTTGTATTTGTATCAATTTCATAGGAGCATATTCTAGGAATTTGCATGTTTGTTTGATAATATGTAAATTGCATTAAAATAAATAAAGATCCTACAATTAGTTTTTCCTACACAAAGTCGAAAAAGTTTTTCTCAAAAAACTTTTTACTTCCGCTTTTCAATCTGTTTTTCAAACTACTCGTATAGAACTTAGTGTTTTTGTTAGAATGTTGCTGGTCGTATAAGCGAGCAACGTTATTCCAACTTTCAACATAAGCTTTCAAGCTGTGCGTCTTATCTCCTCCTTTCTCTGTTCGCAGCTTTCATGCAAGATCCATGGGGAGGAGAAAGACCCATCGACGATGACTTATTGGCTCAGCTGCTTGAGGACGAGGAGCAACCATCATCGCTAATACCTGACATTCCATTTTCTCGTGCCACTTTAAACACTCCATCTGTCCTTATTCAAAATATGGCTCAAGCAAAAACTACAGCCCAGAAAAAGAAAACTCCCAATCCTTCAAATCAGTCTGCTCCTCGGGCAGAAATTTCCTCAACCAGTGGTCAAGCAGAAAATATTCCTGACCCTAATATCCAAACTCACGCTCAGCCCCGAAATGCCATTCAACCAGATGTTGAGTGGTATGTAGTATCTGAGAGCTGAGTGGCGATCAGGATGATTACCAACTACATCAATAAATATGGACTCACAGGGGTGACATTAGTCCGACCCAACCAAGACCAATGGGCGAACCAGCCTAGAGGCGCCTTCAGCGCCTGGTCGAGGTACCATATTGAGGCAGGGGCTACCTTGCCTCTTCATTCATTCTTCCAAGGGGTGGTCAACTATTTCAGAGTCGCCCCTTTCCAAATAACTCCCAATGGGTATAGAATTCTTGCAGCACTCTAGATCCTTTACAGTCACAAAAAATGGCCCGTGCCAACTCCTCATGAGGTTAACTATTTGTTCGACCTCAAATCCAACCCCAACCAAGAAGGTATGGGGTTCTTTCACTTTTGTCACCAGGAGACTGGGCGCACCTTCTTGACCGATACCACTCACATATCGAACGTGGGGAGGTACTACCAAGAGTATTTCCTTACGACCGACATGATCGCGAACAATTTGGTCTTTGCTCAAGGAGGTAAAACATTTGTACCACTGGCTATTGATCTTTATTTAGTGTTTCCTCCAAGCAAAAGTTCAAGAAGGAAAAAGTTCGCTGAAGAAAAAGTTGGAAGAAGCTAAGGGAAGATGGCCCGAAGAATTGCCCCAAGCCCTATGGGGATATAGGACCACGACCCGAACGTCAACAGGACATACCCCATTCTCTCTTGCGTACGGATGCGAGGCTATGCTTCCAATCGAGGTCGAAATTCCCACAATTCAAGCCCTAGCTTATGATCAAGCCTCGAACCGTGCAGCTCAAAGAAACTCTTGACCTAATCGAAGAGAGAAGAAACGAAGCTCAATTAAAAAATGATGCATACCAACAGGGAGCTACCCGATACTTCAACAAAAGAGTTCGGGATCGAAAATTCGGCGTGGGAGATTTGGTGCTAAGGCGTGTATTCTTGGCAACACGAGATCCAGCAGCCGGCGTGCTCGGGCCAAATTGGGAAGGACCCTATCAGATAGAGTCAGTCATCCGACCAGGCGTATACAAGTTGGCAAGATTGGATGGAAGTCTAGTACCGCGAGCATTGAATGGTGAACACCTACGACCTTACTATCAATAGTATAGGAAGGATGTCGCCTATAACCATGCTTGTTTATCTGTACTGCTTTTCTATTTTTGGATTCTGTCAAATAAAGTTAGATTTCGTTTAATATGCTGTATTTTTTGCAATCTCTCTTAATTTAATAACCTATGGTCACACTCATAAGATATTAAGGGGGCATCAGTGGTACATATACCATCATCTTAAAAAATATATATAGCATATACGAAAAACATACAAGTGTTTGGATATAACCAAATACGCGAAATGAGATAAGTTTGGATATAACCAAATTGCCAAGAAGATAAAAATGTATGGATGTAACCAAATATGCAAACTAGATTAAAAATATAAGTGTATGGATTACAAGCCTAACATGAGCTTAATAGGTTTGGAACAAACCGGCTAAAAACTAATCGGCAGTAAGTTGGAACATAACCCACTACGTGCTAAGCCGAGATCGAGGCTGGAGTATCTTCCAAAACAATAGTTTCGACCTCATAACCTCGGAGAGCTAACCGAGGACGAGAAAAAGCAACTAAAAATTAAGATACAACTAAACCATCTGCATTACACGCCATATAAGTACTTTCGGGTGCATGGTAAAAGTAATATCCGACCTTGACAAATAACGAGATCGGAAGTGGATAATTCGAGCAAACTATGCATGAATGCATTGAACCTCGAGCTTAAATCCAAATTATGTTTGTGTGAATAAACATGCATATATGACACTTTAATTTAAATTGCGCAAAATATTTCGGCTCAAGAAATGTAAAGCAAATATATTAAAGTTCAAAAAGGTATTACTAGCTCCTTCAGGAGCCATAAAATTGTCTCGGCCCCATGGGCATAAAAAAAAAACAAAATAAAAGGACTTATACAAAAGATTCAAAGGGACATAGCCTCGAGGCAATAATTAAGAAGGAGCATTCTCCTTGGCCTTCTTAGGATCAGCATTCCCTTTGGCTTTCTCCGCCTCATCTCGGGCAGTCTCCTCATCATTCAGCCGAGCCTGCCATTGGGCCACGAGCTTCGCTTCAAGAGGGCTTAAGAAGCTGGTGTCGAGGTTGACATTGTTGGCCCAGATTCTATACATGGCCATGCCGACTGCTCGGTCCTTCTTCTCCTTAAACTCCTTGAGAAGACGACTCTTTTCACCTTCCATGATCTCGAAAGTGGCAGCCTTCTCTTCTTCAAGCTTGGCATTGGTCTCCTTAACCCGAACATTCTCTTGTTCAAGCTTTGCGAGCCGAGCATTTAGTTTATCAAGCTCAGAAGACTTGGTCCTCAGCTCCTCAACTCCCGTCTCCATCTTGGCTTTTGTTGCCTTGAGTTCGTCATTCAGTTTAAGCTGAAAATCCTTCGCCTCCTGAGCATAGGACCTACTCAAGTGGAGCTCTTCGTTCAGTTTATAATTGAGCTGAGTAGCGACAGCAAGAGCCTGGCATACAAAGAAATCAACATTAGCACATGAACCGCTTGTAAACACAGCTAGTAGCAAGAAAAGAAAAATTACCGCGGCAGTAAGCTCGACACTCTTCTCGTAAAGAGTGTTGCAGTCTCGGGCGTTGTTCAAAAACTGCCAATGAGGAGCATCGAAACCACTAAAACTCTGGCCCACAAAAGACAGAATATCCGAGCCCAGCGTAGCCCCATGGGATCCAGCAGCATTGTCACCTACATACTCATCAACATGAGTAGAAACTGACAACTTGCGTGTTATGGAAGTCTGGGGTTTTTTCGGAGGTGGGACGACCGTTGAGTGAACCATGATGGAAGGTTGGAGCTCGATCACAGTGGACGCCCCGACCTGAGGAGTCGGCTCCACAGCTGAGCTCATGGCAGCCGGAGCTGGTGGAGGAGGTATCTTTTTAGTCCTCTTAAGGACCTTGGTGGGGTGCTCAGACTTCCGTGAGCCTCTCGGGCGTTTGCTTCTTTTGGCCCCGCCACTCTCCAAGATGTTATCAAGGTCGGAGTCCATCTCGCCTGCACAATTACACCACAACATGAGTTATAAAAATAAATAAATAAATAAAGTAACTCCGCATAATGCAAACATACATGGGATAAAAAGACAAGTGGAGAGAAACCTAACTGGAACTCTCCCCCGAGCTTGTGCTCGGTGACCACGAAATTCCCCCATCTTCAGAAGAGGCGGGGGGAGTGCCTTCCCTATAGGTGGAAGTCAACCTCGAAAGGTCCCTATAGTCGTTAGTCCCGTATTGGACGGCTATCCCGTTCCATACCTCGTTCAGGCTATACATGGTGTCATATTTCCCGAGCCAGCTATCAAACCTATGTACCCTATCATCTACCCAAGACCATACATAGAAATGGTCCCTATCATCCTTACATAATACCAACCTATCGGGTTTATGCTTTAATAGGGAGGGGGACCACATATTCGAGCTAAGGATGACTATACCTTGATCATCCGAGCCTGAGCTTAAGGCCTCGTCATTGGCCTCATTCCCCGATTGTGGACTCCTATGACGGACTGGAGGTGGAGGCCTCGCGTCTCTTCTTGGAAGGAGGTTACTGGTTGGCAGAGGCACAAGCTCCTACCGGTCATATTTTTTATTGGACCAGTCCGATGTAGACTGATCCTCTCCTAAGAGCCCACAAGCCCGGAGCTTATCTTCATGCAAGAGATAGGAAAGGGATCTCCTGCCATAAGGAAGTTGGAGCAGAGTCTTTTTGCCCTCCCTCATCTCCTTGGAAGGGGTAAGGCGATGGTAGTTGGCTGGAAAGTCAAACACATTTAAGCTAAGTACGGGCCTAAAAACATAGTTCGAGCACAAAAAAGAAGGGGGTTAAAATACTTACGAATCTATCTGAACGAATAGCTTCGAGACGGGGCTAAGCCATCTGTCCAGAAGAAAGCCTTCTTGAAGTCAGGAGGATGATTGGGAAGGTCTTCAAACATCTTCTTCTCCTTCGGATAGCTCGAGAGGTAGTAGAAGCCGTCCCCTCCCCGAGCTCGGGAGGGATTGCTTTCCAAGCAGAAGAGATATAAAATCTCTTTCGATGAAGGTCCTACCCACTTTAACTCGTGATATAGCGACCTCAGGGCAGACAACACCCTGTAAGAATTGGTGTTGAGCTGGAAAGGAGCCAGCCCAACGAAGTCTGTGAAGTCCTTGAAAAAAGACTTCAGGGGCAATACCGCCCCCGCCTTCATGTGCTCTTGGCTCCAAGCTGCATATCTCAGCTTGCTATCAGGATTCCCATCTCCTGGAGCGCGGCAACTCCGCTCGTGGGAGGTCGGGGCTCGGCATCTTAGCGAGCCTGATAGTCCTATACCGTGGAAGGCCAGAATATCGGTTATCTGGCCTAGTGACGTGACCGAGCTCCAGTAATGCTCGGCCTCGAAAAATTATTTCCTCGGCTGCGAGGTAGAGGGTTCCCCCATCAGTGAGAACTGAAGATCACCTGGTTTGAAGGCGATTGTCACTTTAAGCGCATGGTCGAGAGGGATCGGTCTAGGCTCGGTGTCCGGATCTGGGTAGAGGGCAACCCTTAGTCTTTTCCTTCTTCGACCTCGTCTATTTGACGTCGGAAGTGGTCTCGAATGTCCTCTTGCTCACACCTCAGCTCGTGCTCCCGAACCAAGCGTTGGTTCTGAGTAAAAGGAGACTTCGGGTTCGTAGCTACTGGTGAATAAGGAATCGCGAGCTTGTGCCCCCACCACTTTCCCGAGTTCTATGACATCTAACAAGAAAGCAAAAGGGTGAAGGCTAAGCGAGCAGGAACTAATGAGATAAATAGAAGACCTAAGCTTGAATGATCGAGGCTACAAGGAAAGCTCGATCCAAATGACGAGGCCAGTCTCGGAACGTGTATTCCCTCGAAAGAAAGGAAGGTGGATTTATTTTTGAAGATCCCGATATTTCAGGGAAAAAGTTGGCGGTTACCCAAAGAGTGGAATTTTTGGGAAACGTGCATTTTACAAAACCATAATTTTATACCCGATATCTTGATGTACAAGATATGCCATTCAAAATTCAAAAAATTCAGTAAAAGAACCATATCTGGGTCTCCTACGCATGAGCTGGGTTTGGAACCCATGATATCAGACCTTAAGACTAGTATGTACTAAGGCATTCTAATTTGCAAAAGTAGCAAGGAAACTAACAGTGCAATAATATAAACATGCATGCCAAATATACAAGCATACAAAGTTATGAACAGAAACTTACACACTGCGATCGAAGAAAGAGAGAGATCGATGAATGAATAAGTGGTTTCAAGAACGATCTCACGGAGTTGAAGAGGTGGACGTTGCTCTGTTTTTCGTGGCTTGGAGAACATGCAAGAACTAGGCAATATTCTCTGGTTTTTTCTTCTTTTCTCTCTACAAAGGCTTGAACGTGAAGATAAAATGGGGACGACGAATAGAGTCCTATTTATAAACCCATGGGAGTATAAAAGGCCGGATTAATCTGGGCCACTGGCCAGATTCCGTATCAGATCAAACTGGCAGGGACCTGTGAGTTGATAGTACCATAAAGAATGGCAGGCAGATAGACGTGGGCAGGTTTCCAAGGTACTCAAGTACTTTGAGTGATTAATACCCGTTTGACGCGTGTCCACACTCGAGTGTTTTTTATGGTACAATTTCCAATAAGAGTAGTTCAAAAGTTTCCTTCTCATAGGATTCGAACTAATACTTTTGAGGGGGAAAAATGTTACACCTAGATTTCGAGACCTGAGATTGTGACCTCGAAAGCTGGATTCGTCAGGTGTGAGCTCGTGATATCTAAAGTGTATGTTCGTGATCCAGGTGCCAAACCCTCGAAGCAAGGTGGCAACCTCGAAGATATGTAACCTCGAAGTTCTTTCTAAGCTCGAAAAACATAGCATCGAAGTATATCCGTTGTCGGGTGTCTTCAGATCAAGTAGCCCGAGCTTGGCATGGGTATAAGCTCGGAATGTAACGGCCTTGGTGGTATTTACCCGCTCCAAGCTGGTCTTGGGGTAAGGTGGCTAGCTCATAATTTACCTAAAGACCTGGTTCGACATGATACTGATTACGGACCTCGAACGACGTAATGGGTCATCTGATGAGACGCGTTCCATGCATTTAAAGATATTTATTATTGTAACTTCCCTACATTAAAGGGATATTAACTAGTCTGTTATATGCCTCTTGGTCTTTAGGGGACATTTCCTTGTATATAGGAGTTACAGAATTTAATGTCATGATTCCCATTAATGAATAGGAGTATCTTCCCGAAATATGTGGGAACGAACTCTGAGAACCCTCTATAAATAGATAGATCATGAACACTTAGAGGGGACGAATTTTTGATATCTTGAGAGAATTTCTAGAGAATTCATCTCTGAAGAATTTCCTGAAATTTCCAAAGTCTTAATAAAATTGACTCGTGGACTAGGCAGAGTTAACTGCTGAACCACGTAAAATTCTTGTTGTTTTACTATATTATTCATCTGCGCCATAGTTTCTATTGTTTATTTGCTCTACATTTTAAGTTGACGAAAAACGGCGTCAACACTCTTCATCTTTTTCTTCTTTTTGGTTATTTTTCTATGAGTTTTTAGAGGAAATTTTTTGGGGTTTTTCCTCCAAATTTTCCTATTTATGTTTGTAATTTTTTTATTTGTAATTTCTATTCTAGTTATGAGTTTCTAATATTTTTAAGATTATTAAGGTGATGATGAAACAATATGTAACTAGATAGTGTTTATTTTGTATGTTGATTTCCCATTTTGTGCAATAAAGTTTATGGATTTTCTTCTTCAAATATTTTCTTTCATCTTAAATATCTTGAATTTTAGATTGTTAGAACATATTTACATTTTGTTCTTCATTAGTGCAAAAACATAATAATCTTTGTGTAAGATGTGTCATTAAATTGTACACATCCAATGCTTAGAACAAAAATATTATGTTTTGTCTTATAAATAATGTTCATTGATTTATTTGTTATTTCATTAGATTGATTTACACTAAATGCTGTGAAATTATAATTTTTAAAAGTGAAGATAGATCCTATATTTTTATAAAAACTTGTGCTTAAATAGAATATCTAATTTGAATAAGTGATGGTTTGATTAATTTCTACTATTACTAAAATTTGGGAATCAATGTACTTTTAAATATTATTGAACTTATATTTTGTGGATTCTATTATCTTAATAATCTTTTTTTTACTATCTTGTTTAAAATTATGAATTTAGTTATATATATTGTCTTTAATATCTTTATTATTATCTTTTATTTTATTTTTATTATACAAAAATCTCATCAATCTTTGGGGCTAGGTTAGAATTTATTAATTTTGATTTAAAATAGTTTTCTTTTTGATTTTAGACAACTCCTTTGGGTTCGACATCCTTGCTTACACGATCACTATTCTATATGAACGATTCGTGCGCTTGCGATATTAATATTTAAAACATACCCGTTTTGGGTCCATCACTAGACATCAACACACTACATACTAACACGATAAAAGACAACTAAAAAACAATAATTGGACAACAAAGAGACATCAACCCACTGCATTAAAAAATAACTAAAAAATTACAATTGAACAACTAGAAGTCAACCTATTGCATACTAACACATTTTAAAAAAAAAATTCAAAATATAATAATAAGAATGAATAATAACATGTGACTAGATAAAAGAAACAAACAGAGAGAGAGAGTGGTAGGATAATAAGTTGAGAGAGAGTCTGGTAGGAAAATAAGTGGAGAAAGTATGTAAAATATAAGAAATAAAAAAAATTGGAATAAAAATAGAGATAAATCTAAACAGCTGAAAACAAATGTGAAAACAAACATTCATAAATTCAAAATAATACAAAAATAACATGAAAACAACTATACATAAATCTAATCAACTAAAAAAATATCACAAAAACAACCCAACATATATTAAATATAAACTAAAATTATAAGTATACTTAAAAACTGAAATTAAATTAATAACAAATATGCTAAAATCTAAAACAAAAAATAAGGATGGATAAACATATACCTAAGTAAATACATAAATTATATCTCACTTTATTAGTATCAAACATCATCATCTTCATCACCTCCACCTGCCATTTATATACCCACCAAAGTCATCACCTTCTAGCCCTTTGCCACCAATACACCCTCACCTCCTCATATTATATCTACCAAAGTCATCTAACTCCCAATGTGCCAACTCCTTCCATTCGCCCATTGGCCATTGCCAAGCAAAACTCCACCAGCAACCTACTAAAATCCTCTCCTTCTAACCTTCGGCACTGTCATACCTTGACTCCCCAAGCTTTGTCACAGCTACACACCGACACCGCCAACTTTTGTGCCACCTTCGCCTTCCTAGCATTAATCTTGGTTGGTGAAGTTGATGATTGAAAAAAGTAGTCGTCGTCGCACCGTGAAGGGTATCCCAACGTCGACCATTGTTCAAGGAAATGATCAAAAAACAAATCCAACGATTGGAATATATGACATCGTTGCCGCCGCCAGAGAAGACGAAACCATGGATGCTTTCAACTGCTTCGATGAAGCTTCATAAAACTCAAAGATGTCGATGCTATCATTGCCGCTGGACAAGACAAAGCCATGGATTCTTTCAGCTCCTTCGATGAAGCTTCATAAAACTCGATATCGTCTACTACATATCGTATAATTATAAAAAAAAATAATCAACACCGTAAAAATATAAAATTTTAGGTGTGTCAAGTGTTTTGTGTAAAACTCTCTAAAACAATATATTACATACAAGACTCTTAATAAAAATATCTATAATTTATAAAACAAAAGATATTTGTGCGATTTTAAAAAACAAATAAATAAAAAGCAACTGTATTTACATTTATTAATTTAGAATTTGTAAGTAAAAATAATTTAATTCCCCTAAAAAAAAGTAAAAATAAATTAATAGTTTCTACAATTTTCCCCACGTTATCTCTTCCCCGCCTTTCCCATTTGCCTCTGCTCTCTCACTTCCAGTCGCGATAACCAAATCCTTCCGGCCTTCAGTAACTGTCTGACCCAGTCCACTCGATTCCGGCACTCAGCATTCTCAGCCACGCCGCCGCCTTTTGGCGTTGAGTCTTCGCCGCCAGCTCTGTCAAAGGCGTCGCAGCCAACTCCGCCTCCATAAGGTCTCCCTCTTGTGTTCGCTGCCATCAGCCAGCCACAAGGTATTCCACTCCTACTAATTACTCACCTGCTGATTAAACCTTTGAATTTTTTTAATTTCTGAGACTTGAGTTTAAAGTTTGAATTTATTATCTTTGAATATGCTCTGAGGCTTTGATATTTTTTTTTTTCACTTTTAATATTGTTTCACAGAGAATGTTATATATATTATACGTATATGTGACAGTAGATTGGATAGCAAAGTTAATCTTTGCTCGGTTTGATGTGAATCTTTTTAGATATCAAAATTAATCTTTCATTAGAGCTTTTTCAACTTGAGCTGGGCATTTTCAAATAATTGTTCTCTTTTTGCTCCCAAATTCCCAACATTGCAATGGTTTTGACCCTTTGTCAAATGGAACTTTTTCTTTTTTAGATTGTATGTATCTATATATATATATATTTGATTCATGAATTAGTAATTTATTATTCTCTGCCATTATAATGATTTTGATCGGTTAAAAGATTTTAGATACTAGAAAGATACTGTTTTCGATTCTAAGTTCTAACCAAGATCAACTTAAATTAAAAGAATGCTCATTAATTTGTACACAAGTTTTTGCTTCCTATGCTTGGATCCTCATTTCTGTCTCTTGATTGGAGAATGAAAACGTGAGGCTAATTGTTTGAGATATTCTTTTGAGATTGAAATTCAGTGCTCATGCTCTATAATGCTGCGTCCCAATAATTCATTTTTCTTCGTTTTTAATTCTTGACACCATTGCTAATGACCTTAACTTTTATTTTGTTTTGATTTAATGATTGCTAATTCTTTTGATGGGTCTGTTAATAGGTTGCTCTTTGAGTATGTATTGTAGTAATTTCAGTTGTACTTGTGCTTTTCCGGCGACTGTAGTAGCTGCTTCGAGTCATAGAGGGACATCTAAAGCAAGAAACTTTGGAAACTTAAAGGTTTGCACATATGGGTACTTGGGAAACAGGTCGACCTTGAGGAGAAAACGAATGGGTTTATGTGGGTTTGTTATAAAACTCTCAATGGAAGGGGAGGAACTGACCAACGAGAAGAATAAAGTTGTGAAATCTCCGGAAGAGGTTATAAGGGCTCTTAAGTCTACCAAGGACCCAAATTCTGCTTTTTTTTATTTTAAGGTTATTGCTGGGTTTCCTTATGTTGTTCACACCACTGAAACGTGCAATTACATGCTTGAAGTCTTGATGACTCATAAGAGGGTGGAGGATATGGCTGCTGTTTTTGATTTCATGCAAAAGAAAAAGGTTAACCGAAGTTTGAACACTTATCTTGCTATTTTTAAAGGTCTTTATATAAGGGGTGGACTTCAGCAAGCACCAACTGCGCTTGAGAAGATGAAAAAGGCTGGATTCATTCTGAATGAGTATTCATATAATAAGTTGATCTATTTTCTTGTCCAGTCAGAGTTTTGTAGGGAGGCTTTGGAGGTTTATAACATAATGGTCATGGAAGGGATGAAGCCAGCCTTGAAGACTTATGCAGCACTTATGGTAGCATTTGGAAAGCGCCGTGATACTCAGACTGTAATGAGTTTGTTCAAAGAGATAGGGGAATTGGGATTGAGGCCTGATCTTCATATATATACCATATGCATTCGAGTTCTTGGAAGGGTTGGGAAAATTGATGAGGCTTATGATGTATTCAAGAGAATGGACGAAGAGGGATGCGAGCCAGATGTTATCACTTATACTGTTCTCATTGATGCTCTCTGTAATGCAGGTAAACTTGATAATGCAAAGGCGCTGTTTGTAAAGATGAAAGCTACCAGTAGTCACAAACCTAATCGTGTAACTTGCATTACTTTTTTAAACAAGTTAAGTGATTGTGGAGACTTGGAAACTTTTAAAGAAATTTGGGATGAAATGAAAGCTGATGGTTATGCTCATGATGTAGTTACGTTCAACATTCTTATTGGTGCTTTATGCAAAGCTGGCAATGTTGACGAAGCATTTGATATTCTGGGTGTCATGAAGGAGAAAGGGATCTCACCAGATCACTGTACTTACAACACCTTGATTGGGGGACTATTAGGAGCAAGTAGATTGGATGAGGCTCTAAAACTTTTCAGTAATATGGAATCCCGAGGTGTCATGCCTAACACAATCACATATAATATAGTCATTTCTGGTTTAGTGAAATCAAATAGTGTGGATAAGGCTATCGATGTATACTATGATCACGTAGGTCGTGATTTTTCCCCCTGTACTTATACATACGGCCCGCTCATTGATGGACTTTTTAGGTCAGGTAGACATGAAGAAGCAATGCTTTTGTTCGAGGAGATGGTAGATTATGGATGCAAATCTAACACTGTGATTTTCAATATTCTTATAAATGGGTTTGGGAAAACAAGAGATGTGGAAACTGCCCTTCAGTTGTTTAAAAGAATGGTTAAAGAAGGAATAAGACCAGATATGAAGACTTACACGTCTCTGCTAGAACCTTTATGCCATTTAGGAAAAATTGATGATGCTCTGTATTACTTTGAAGAACTAAAGCAAGCTGGCCTTAGTCCTGATGCAATTTGCTATAACCATTTGATTTACGCACTTGGAAGATCACGGAGGGTAGAAGAAGCTCTATCTCTCTATTCTGAAATGTGGAGCAGAGGAATTTTTCCTGATCTTAGCACATACAACAATCTAATACACTGTTTTGGGATCGAGGGAATGGTGGAGCAAGCAGTGAGTATGTATGAAGAACTACAACGTAAGGGTTTTGAACCTGATGTTTTCACGTACAATGCTCTTATTCAAGCCTACACCTTAGCAGGGAATGCAGACCATGCTTATGCAGTTTACGAGAAAATGATAGTAGATGGTTGCGACCCAAATGAGAAAACATTTACACACCTTCCTGCTGGTTGCTAATTTGTATTTAGATAGCCCAACACAACCACCATAAAAATTGAATCTCAATGCTTTTTAGAGCTACCCAAAGTCATGATTTGTCATCTTGCTCCCTGCATATTTGACTGATTTCCTTCAAGTTATTTATTTATTTGATCTTCATCTAGCAGTGCTCTTGAATATTCTTGAGAGGTAGATTTATTTTTACCTTTGGCACGAAGAGTTTCTTCCCTGTAATGTAAACAGCTGCAGTAGTTTCTAATGCTATCAGTATCAGTTCACTTGTCTTCTTCAGTATTAATGTTCTACCTCTAAATGCACGTGAGAGTAGCCACTTGAAAAAGAATTGACCATTGTTATTATTATTATTAAGGAATTTGGCAGCGTTAATATGAAATCTTTCAAAACAGTTGTTTTTATAGACTACAGCAAAAAAATTGGTGATAAAAATACAAGGTGTGCACGTCGGTATCACTCTATTAAGTACTGATGTGATATTAGATTAGACCCATGTAAATTTTTTGTTGCTATTAACATTTTAAGATATATTATTTGTTGAGGGTGTTTTACCCAGAACCAATAGTAAGGCCGAGTAGTACAGTTTGACATATATTTGATAAATTTTAGTAAAATGACATGTTTGTTATTACTATTTTATGATATATTATTTGTTAGGGGTGTTTTCCCAAGCCCCAATAGTAAGGGCCAAGGTGGTGCAAACTGGCACGACCCAAGTTCCCAGGGTAGCGACCTCGTGGTTGGTCCGACCAACTTGTGTGGCGTATACCCTAATCTCTTGACCTTGGGATGGTGCCCTCGTGGCTGGCCCGGCCAACTTGTGTGGCCTATACCCTAATCCCCAAGCTTAGTGGATTCCTGCTCGCCTATACCCTAATCTCTTAACCTTGGGATGGTGTCCACACAACGGGCCAGTCGGGTTCGTCCTTCATAACTTTGGGATCATCTCTCGAATCAACAAGTGTTGCTCCATGAGTCGATTATCCCGCCACAATGATGACAAGATTGACTTTAGGTGCCAAAGAGTGGATGCTTCATTTAGGCAAGGAGAGGAAGCATGCTTCATGCCACCCAAGACTATCAACATTAGCTTGAGGAGGGAGTCTAAAGTTCAAATATAGCAAATCGATCCATGACTTAGCATTCCTACTCCTTGCTCCTCCCATAACAAAGGAACAAAACCTTGTACCAGCGTTATTTATGCTAATTGTTGTATGCTAACATAATTTAATATATATAAATATTTTACCTTTTTATTTATGTTTATAATGTATTCACTATATTAGGTTAGTATTTTTTTTATACAATATATATTTGATAAAATTATTATTGAAAACATATGGGTATTGTTTCCCTAAAACTTGGCATGATGACGTGACATAGAAATGAGACACGTGGAAAGCACGCGACATTCATTAATAGAAGTCTAATCAACCCACGACCAGATAGAGAAGAGGGATTTGATGTTCCTAACGAGTTCAAAAGTTATACAGAGTAGCTACAAATGAGTGAATTAAATGCCACCACTAGGTCTACTTGATGGAGCATGACAAAAGCTCAACATTAGTTAAATGTGTAGATATTTATGGGATATGTGGTATTTCAAATATAAAGTATATTATTTATATATTGTTTCATTATTACTTGTTGCACAAGTTACCCAAGGTCTATGACTCATCTGTGTATATTCTTGAGTCTATAAATAGAGGACTCAACGATTCATTGCGAAACTCAGTCGACTCTGGTCATCTGATCGTATGTTTTGAAAGTTTTACATAAATAAGAGTATTAAGTGGACATAGGTTATTATCTACCAACGGAGTAGAACCACTATAAATCTGTGTGTCGTTTATTATCCTTAAGCTCAGTTATTACTTTATATCATTTATTTGACTTAGTATAATTGGTCAATTCGTGAGTCAACAAGTACAAATAAGAATTAAAACAAAACACAGGGATGTAGATAGGTATTTTAAATAAAATACAAGGGTATATTTTGGTGTTTTTAAAAACAGAAGGGTATAAGTGGGTATTTAAGCAAAACAGAGTAAAATATTTTTAATTACAAGATCAATTCTTGCGTTGTTGGCGATGCGATGAGTTAAGAGAAAACAGATAAGGCGATTGAGGAGTTGAGAAGGAAATATTATATTTAGAAATATGTTGATCGAAATCTAGTCTAAGAAACTATTTTGATCCATTTTAGCATTTTGTAAAACACAGAGTCTAAATTTTCATTTAACAAAACATAAAATCTGAATTTTTATTTAACAAAACATAGTCACGTATTTTGAAAAAAATCAGAGTCAAACTAGAATTTTTCTTTATTTTTCTTTATTAATATTAAAAGTTAAAAAGATACATTCTTTTATTATTATTGTTTTATTACTATTATTATTACTATCAATTAACAATTTCTTTAGCAAACCCATACAACTTCCCTTCGGTTAGAATAATGTTAAAATAGTTACACTAAAATGTTGTTTTTTAGTGAATGCATATCTATGTAATTTATATATCTTATTTGATTTTCATATATTTCATTTATCATCCAAATAAAAACTCATGCTTTATGGGTGGGACTTAATTGGGTTCAAATTTTTGGACTTCCAGACTTCCAGTGTGCGTTTTACTTTATTTAAGCTTAATTATCTAATTTTTCAGATGCATTTCTATTTCATGTGATCGTAATATTCTACATGCCCTTTGGGTATAATATTTTTTTTTGGATAGAAAGTGTAACATCCTACTAATTCAGGACCATTACACTGTATAATTAAATTAGTGCTTAACTCGCTAAACAAATTATTTTGACTTAAAACATGTAATTGAAACTAAACCCAGGTTTAGCTACTAAAATTTTTGGTCAAACAGTAATCGTTTCATTAAAAAAGGTTTAAGTTTTTATACATGATCCCAAAAAGAGTTTATAACTGTTACTGATCCATACTGAATACAAAGGTCGGCCTGAATGGAAAAATCAGGGTCCAACCCTAGTTCCAACAAATACCATCTGTTGACCCTTATTTTGGGCAACTGACACGAAGTCAAAATACGCTTGACGTGGATGAATGCGTTGAAAAGAACGTGATGACGAAAATAATAAGAACACGATATTTTATAGTGGTTCGGCCCCAGGATCTGGTAATGACCTACGTCCACTTAGATTGTTATTAGAATGAGATTCAAAGGAGTGATCAAAGAACTAGGGTTCAATGAGTTTTACTAACATCTGAAGAAAAATACAAATATTCTAGTGTGTTTCTCTCTAATCTCAAAGCTTAAGATACAAAGGATCGAATCCCTTTCCCTGAGCCCTCCTCTTCTATTTATAAGCTCAGGGAAAGTTTACATTGATTTGTTACAGATATTATTTCCTAAACAATCGGATATTCAGGAAATTGCGGGAGATAATTTCGGATTCTATCATAACTGCTTAAGATCTTCTCCGCGTATAATGTGCGTACAACCAGGATGGTCGTATGAAGAAACTGATCGTATGACACGAGATGTTATCCTGGTCGATAGTCGAACACAGATTCTTCTAGGTGTCAGCCACGTGTGATTAATGCTTGCCATGTCATTTACTTCTGATTTTCGAGATAACACCATCGGTCGTGGCGGTCGAGCAAGCTACATATGTACACTCCGCCCCTGAAGCTCTCCAACTCATGGCTGGTCCAACTTTTCATTTCCTTTACCTGCACCAATAGCACTTGTGAGCCGAGGCTCAGCAAGAAAACATAATCATGCTCATAAGCAGTTAATCAACAGATTACATAATCATAATTAACATGCCTAACAGTAATAACCATAATCATGCATGTATTTAATCTACATAAGCGACTATAGAGTCACATTGGGGCCCATTGCCCTATTTTCATCGAACTAGCCTTAAGGCTAGCCCAGTGCATCTTGTACTTTATTTTCCAGACGATCATAGGGTCGTTCAAGTGTATATCACGCTTCTGGGTTAGCTTAACCACATCGACCTGCGTTCAGCACGCTATTTTTCGCCCTCGACTGATAAGCTGAGCTTTTCAATCATATATAACAGATAAAACCCTCGACTTGTAAGCCGAGCTTTTCAATCAGATATAATAGATAAACTCTACTTATAAGTCGAGCTTTCCAATCAAATATAACAAATAACCCTCAACTTATAAGCTGAGCTTTTCAATCAGATGTAACAGATAACACTCGACTTATAAGCACATATAACAGATAACCCTCGACTTATAAGCCGAGCGTTTCAATCAGCTATAAGAGATAACCCTGGACTTATAAGCCGAGCTTTTCAATCATATATAACAGATAACCCTCTACTTATAAGTCAAGCTTTTCAATCAGATATAAGAGATAACCCTAGACTTATAAGCCGAGCTTTTCAATCAAATATAATAGATAAACAATCATTACTTAACACAGGTATGCACAATGCAATCAACATGTTTAATAAAATATTCTAAGCATAGGTATAACTGTAATGTCTCAAATTACCTAATAAGGCTTAGTGTCTTGATTAGGGGGTCAAGAGGGTAATAACTGATTTAATGCATTATTATGTGATTTTAATGCATGATTATATGAAGTATGTGAGTTATATTATTATATGACTGAATCGGCATGCATGTGGGTCGTTTCTTATTATAAGTGCATTTTAGTAATTTTGGTATGTTTATATGTGAGAGACCACATTATTATGTGGGTTTATTTGGGTTACTCGGCATGAGGCAATAACGGGGTCAGATGTCGGGCTCGGGGTGAGCATAGGAATAATTTGGTAACTTAGTGCATTATCAAGATTGATCGGGTAATGAGAAATTATTTGGTAATTAATTGAGAATATTGGAAGTAACAGGAATTATAAGGCATTAATTATGATTAACGGGGTATGTGAAAAATGAAAACACTGCCCTTGAGGGGCTTTGAGAGAGAGATTTGGCCTTAGGGGTATTTGGGTCTTTTAGGCAAAAAAAAAGTAGTGACTTAGGTCACTAATTCCTTCAGCAGCAAGAAATAGAACATCACACTTATAGCTCTCTCCATTTCTCTCTGTTAATTTTTATACCTCTCTCTCTCTATCTTGATTTGATTTTTGAGGAAATTAGAGAAGCACAGAAGCTAAGGCTTGGGAATTGAAAGCTCGAGGTTTAGGATTGATTAGCCGCAGCTAAGGGGATTAAATTCACAGCTGAGATAAGGTCGTAAACTCTGTTTTTAATTGTATTCTACTTTGGTTTTATTGTTCTTGAGCTTGAAAGTTCAAGGTTTTGAATTTGAGTTTTTGGTTTTGTTTTAAGTGTGTTTAAGCTTGGTTTTGTTGCTGGATTAGTGTTAATGTGGTTATGGGATTTAAGCGTGATTTTGGGATTTGTTTGAAAAGGATTTTGGTGAGTTTTTGGCTAAGGAAAACAAGGGAATTTTGGGTTCGTAGGGTCACGCCGCAACCCTGTTCTTGGGGCCCTGCGACCCGTGTGAACCTAAGGCCTAGGAGGGGTTTCTGTTACGAAGGCGCGCCTCGACTATCAGGGACAAGTCGCGGCTCGTATCTTGATTTCAGATAGGGGGGCTTTCTGTTCTGGGAGGCGCGCCGCGACTCGCCTAGGCAACTTTGGCCACCTTAGGTTTTTAGCAACGGGAATTCAAACCTAAGGGCTCGGGATCGATCCTACTACCCAGTTTAGTAGAATTCGACGTCACATAGGCTAGGACTTAGTCTGGAAGCCTTTATTCGCTCGTTATTGATGGGATTCTATATTTGGTTATGACTAGGTTACCACTAGGGGCTCAGAATCAAGATCTTGCTCAAGGGTCGTTCTTATCTTGCATTACACTCGGACCTGAGGTAAGAAAATTGCACCCATTACACGATGTACACAATTAGGGCTTGGCTCGAATGTTGAATATAAACTTGATTAGGGCTTGAGCCCCTGTTAAGGTGCATGATTATGATTATGCCTGTGATTATTTGATTAAGCATGTTGAATGCTTTGTATCTGGATATTTGTTATATAATGAAAACATGTTTGCATTATCTAATCGAGAAAAGCATTGACTTATGAGTCAAGGATGGCAATAACGCTGAGCTCTGGTCGAAAAGCACATAGATGATGCATACTTAGGAAAATGATTTAGGAAATTCTTTGGAACGTTTGAGTCTTTCAAGCCAACCTTGATTTATTAAATCCCTAGTTACCCAATTTTGAGCCTAATTTGATTCTTTTTGTTTGACACTTATTTTGAGCTTATTTGAAACTTTATTATTTTTCCTGCCTGTTGATATACCATGTGTTATCCCAAAAATCAGAAGTTAATGACATTGCAAGCATTAATTATACGTGACTGACGCCTGGCAGAATCTGTGTTCGACTATCAACCAGGAAAACACCCAGTGTCATGCGATCGGTTTCTTCATACGACCAGCCTGGTCGTACGCACATTATACTCGGAGGAGATCTTAGGCAGTTATGATGGAATCCGAAATTATCTCCCATGATTTCCTGAGTATCAGATTATTTAGGAAAGAATATCTGTAACAAATCAATGTAAATCTTCCCTGAGCTTATAAAAAGAAGAAGATGGCTCAGGGAAGAGGATCCGATCCTTTTCCTTTTGAGCAAAAAAAGATCTTTTGAGAGTAGAGAGAAATTACACGAGAATAATTGTATTTTTCTTCTTCAGAGGTTAGTGAAACTCATTGAACCCTAGTTCTTTGATCACTCCTTTGAATCTCATTTTAATAACAATTCAAGTGGACGTAGGTTATTACCAGATCTTGGGGTCGAACCACTATAAAATCTGGTGTTCTTATTATTTTCGTCATCACACTCATTTCAACATATTCATTCACGTCAAGCGTATTTCTGACTCCGTGTCAGTTGGCCAAAATCTGGGTCAACATTCTGGTGCTTTCATTGAGAGCTTGATAGATTATCGTTGAAATATCAATGGTGAAAACTACCAAGAAAACTGGACAGGCGCCCGGGGCTGCGTCATCTCACCCTCCTCCTCCTCCTCCTCCTCCTGCAAACGTGGCTGAGGATGAGCCACACTTGGATTTTGATGAGGAAGAAATGGACGATGCGACGCTGAAGAATACCCTAGGGGCATTACATGAGGAACTGGCCAACCTAAGGGCAAGCCAGGAAAGTGCTGCCGAAATCATGGCATGACAGCAACAAGAAATTGAGCGACAACGCCTGGAGCTGAGTGAGAGAGAGGCGGAAATGGACCGCCGACAGAGGGAGGACATGTCAGCCCTCGAAGCAGCCCTACAGTTGGCTAGGAATCAGGTAGCACCTGCCTCGCAGCCTGATCAACTCACGGATGGGCCACCCCAAAGGGGTCCCAATCCTAGCCCGCCTATCCAACCCTTGAGCCCACAAAGGCCCGAGCAGCCCATTGTGCCTCAGGAAGATCTCCCACCGAGGGATACTAAAGCACAGCCTGTTTCATAGACTGGTCGTGGAAATCCCCTGCAGACAAGGCAGAATAGGGCCGGGCAGCAGCCCCGTAGTCCTAGACGCCATAGAGGCGATGAACCAAATCCCCTGAGCAGAGGACAACGTCCTTCTGGTAACAGAAGGAACTCAGAGTCTGGATCTGCGGTCCGAGGCCCCCCACGGCATGATAATGCACGGGGACCTACCGACCAGCGCAGGCCACCCTCTAACGCTTAGGAGGTATCAGCTCGGGAGGGCAATAGAGGGAACGGTCGATCCCGTCATGACCACTCGAGGTTTAAGGACGATCCCGATTATAATGAAGCCGAATCAGGCAGGGGTAATGCCGATCGGAGAAACGAATGAAGAGGAGGGGGCAGAAGCCCATCGCTTAGGGGCGACTACCCTGAAGGACGCGATGCTGGGGGGCAACATGTAGAGTCCAAGAACTTTACTTAGCTAGTTAGATAGTAGTATAATAGTAATAATAGTATTATCTTTATGACTGTGGATGTTTGGTTCAGACCGGGATTTATTTGGACACTCATAGTGGTACTTGTAGATTTTATAGGTTTAACCTATAGTTTAAGAATATTAATTTTAACCTAAGGTTTGATTAATATGACTGATATTGAGGATAATATTTGGTATACTATAAGGTTTAAATAAGAACCAATAGGATTATAGCACATGTTATGAATGGGTTTATTAATGATTAAGTATTTTGAGGATTAAATCTATTAAGGTTAAAATTTGAATACTCTAAGGTCAGTCAGCAGCTTTGAAAACGTTAAAGGGCTTAGTCAAGGATGTTTACTCAATTCAAATTAAGCTAAAAATGTGTAATTTCGTGTTTAAATAATCAGCGTATGCCGATATATCGCAGCTATAGGGGCGATATATCGTAGTACGAAGATATGAAAAACACGAAACGATGCACGATTGCCTCGGGCATACTGGCCCAGGCAATATATCGCCTACAGGGGGCGATATATCGCCCCTCTCAGCATAATTTGAAAGTTTTCGAAATCATTTCCCATTCAAACCTTCAACCTCTTGATAAGTCCAGCACCTTTCTTAACGAGTCTTCAGCCTCTGCTGAACGATAATTCAAATTATTTTCACTTAAAAAGCCATTATTTTTATTCAAGTTAAATGAGATCTTTTCATTCCTAAACTCTATAAATAGGACCTAGTACCCAGCCATTATTCATCTATTACTCTAAGTTCAGAGGCTGCAAGTTGCTAGGTGAGTGTGAGAGTGTAAACACTTGGGTTGGGAATCATAATCTTGATCATCATAAGCTTATCAAACACTTGGGAAGTAAGATTTTATAGCATTTCGGTTCAAGGATTAGATTGATCATACAAGTCTTCAAGGTATTTCCACACTCTAGTTCATTGGTATTATTTTATTTAAGTTTTCATAGTCTTCTACTCAGCCTTCTAACCTTATTCTTTATTTTGGTTAGGAAATCTA